>NC_090739.1:99016929-99256929 GCF_036898095.1 Palaemon carinicauda | reverse complement strand
AAACCACTGAATATCCAAAGGTCTATTACGTACACTCAAAACAAACTGGGTAACTATTATTAAGAACTATTCAAAACAACCTCTTACTTCGATTCTTATACAGGGATATGAGAGAGCTCTGTAAGAAATACTAGTGATCGAAATAATACACACTTTACAAAAATAAATATATTCTATAAAAAGTTACAACACCAGTATCAAAACTATTACCAAAATTAATCACTCGAAATATTAAATCTGAACAAAACCTTAGACTTAGACAAGCAAATATTACACTCTGAAAATTATATAACCACTTGTTTCACTGGAAATTAAATTTTACCTAAATGTTGAAACTTGATAAATAATGAAAATAGTTAACACTTTAATGCTCTAATGATTAAACTCTTATTGAAATTTACATAAAAGTAACTGATAAACTTACATGTTTATAGCTCACACTATGTTTCCGACCAGATAGCAATATAAATACACTTCACGTTTTCTCCTATATCTCACAGGGACAGTTACAAAAAATTCATATTCACGTACAATAGCACAATAAATTTGAAATCACCTTCAAAGTTTCATTAACGTTTGAACACACTACACATGATGTATGTTGGGTAAAAAACTTATTCACTTTGGAGAGGACACACACTCAAGGTACTTGAGGATAGAGGATGTTGGCTCTTTCACTGGGACTGGCTGGATCTCTTCTGCTGTTATGCATCCCTGGTGACATATATATATATTGACTTTAATTATTCTAGATCTTTCTAGGTCAGGGATTCTAGAAGCTTAGGGGAAGTGCCTAGTGGCATAAGGTTGCCAACAATCACGTATTTGACGAATGCAAACGCACAAGGGAGGCAACTATCTCTCTCAGATAACTCCGTTCACCTCCGTCCTCGAAGCAGTAAAGAAAAGATAAAACTAACTCAGGGGTTTTCAAGAACATTCTAAACACGTGGCAATATAACACCTGCGTAATCGCTCACAAACATGACGCAATACCTTGTATAAACATAAAAATCACATAAGCTCTCACTCATACCTCGTATGATTCGTACAGCACACTTAATCGAGATTGCACAAGACTTTGTAACATAATATGGGAAATAAAAAGTTAATTCTTAAAAATAACGTATATTTACATACACTGACTTGAATGAAAAATACATTTACATGAACGACGAAAGTCTTACGTAATTTACATACAAATAATTAAACCTACATGAGAGGAGCTCACCTTACAAGCTGGCTATATACCTCTTAAATACACAAATGAAATATATGAATAAAATATTTACTCTACACTAGACCAGCTTCGTATGAATATATATATATATATATATATATATATATATATATATATATATATATATATATATATATATATATATATATATATATATATATATGGTAATAAATTTATTTGAAAATGCAAATAAGAAGTTTATTATTTTAAACAAATAAACTTGCCATTTGGAATATGAAGAGATTACAGAGTATCGTTTTTCAACACTTTCTTTTTCCCATTTGGTTCCCAATTTAAAAGGCATGACTTTATGTCGGCTACATAATCGTCGGTTGCAAAGTGGTCTGAACGATGTTACCATTTTTATGGTTTAATGTGTCTGAACAACGATATGCATTCTTCTACTGGCTAATGAACTCCACTTCATTTGTTAATTAAATATATTTTCCTTTCACTATCTTTTGTTTTTGGTTTAGTGTTAGAACAGCCGAAAACTGAGCAGTTACTTGGCATTTTCCTTAAAATTAATGGTTAACTAGAGTAGAATGTTAATGTCTTTGAAAGGTACGACGAAATGATAGAGCATGAGTCCAAACAAAGTGAGTGAGGCTTGGGCTAGGTGACAAGCCAGGTCGATGAGACATCAATAATCTCCTGTTTGCCTGATCTTCTCTTAGTGGGTTCTGGTTTCAACTTTGAATACCTAGACGCAAGACCCACAAAGAGAAGGTGGGCCAGACAGGAGATAATCGATGACTCACCGACCTGACTTGCCACCTGGGCCTAGCTTCACTCATTTGGGAGTCTTGCATGAACACTTTGGTAATTTCTGTTGGGCATGTATGAACAGGTATTATCATAGTCCAGTGAGGGTTAATATATTACGCTTTAATTTGTAGTAAAATTGGAATTCGCGATAAGAAATAGGCAGGTGCTTGATATTTTGGCCTTTTTCTCTGTGGGACTAATTGGGCCTAGGCTTACTATCGACTATACTTTGAACACCCAGGGGCATCATTTGATGGTGGCGGGGCAGGCAATTGCCTTCCCAAGACTCAACTTGCCCCTCTTAAACCTCTCCTTTCCCCTCAATCCCTAAACCCCAAGAAGTAACAACAACTGTTTTTCATTATTCCTGCCAAGATTCAAATGTGTCATCACTTTAACATCACACTTACTTTTATATATTTTTTGTGACACGTGAACAATAAAAAGTTGACTTTTAAAGAGGTGAGTTTCGTGGTAAGCGTACATTTATTTAAGTGGGATTTAGGTATGGAGGGATTCCTCAAACTTATTAGAAAAACATTCTGAGAGTAGAAGACATGCAAATGCTATGAAAAGTTGCCTGAACTTTATGGCAGTCAACAACAACAGCAAGAAACAGTTCAATAAAAGATAAAGTTGATGCCAGCAGGTCAAAAGAAATAGAGGTAAACAGAACATGTGGAGTGTTTGCTGCGTGTCACAAGTTTACTGGGTAGGGAGGGTTTAGCCTTCCGTGGCCATGATGAACGTGAACCCTCAGAAAATAGAGGAAACATCTATTAGATGCTCGATATGGTATTAGATGCAAATGAAATTTTGCATAGAAAATAAAAGTAAGGTATGGCCACTACACGTTCCCTGAATATCAAAATGATTTAATAAAGGTGCTTGATAATAAATTCCTCAAAATGTATCTACACAAATTAAGAAGGCAAAGTATTTTTCAATATTAGTAGATGAGACAAGAGATCAATCAAGAAAAGAGCAATTAAGCATAATAATCAGGTTCTTTGGTGGTAAAATGACCCAGGAGAGATGTTGTGGTATGTATCACATGCAAAAACTAGATGCCGAATCCCTTGCAAATTTCATTCTGAAGAATTTATATGAGCTAGGATTATTACTGGTAAATTGCATAGCACAGGGTCATGATGGGGCGAGTGTAGCAGAGAAAGTACCTCATACCATCTACATACATTGCTACGCACTTAGGCTCAATCTAGTCCTCATTATCTTTTACTGGCAGATACAAATCTGTCTTCAAATGTTGCTTCAGATTGATGTTATGAGAAGATGCCAGTTGCCAATGCCACTTCCCGGTTGTACTTGCTGTGAGATATTCTTTAAGTCTGTTTGATGACTTTGCAGATTTCTTCTCAACCATACAAACTTTTTATAACTATGTTTCAAATAGCAACTCAAGACATAAGCTTTTTGTTAAATCACAAAAGGATCTGGGACGACAGGTACTAGAATTAGAAAGAACAGATGAAACAAGATGGTTCTATTGGCACAGGAATATTTACAAAATTCGTACATGATATGAAGATATTCTTGCAGTACTAAATTCTCTATCCGGGTCAAGTAATGAAGTTTCTATGGAGGCATCTGACCTAAAGTCAAAAATGGAATCTTGGAGATTCATAGTTTGTCTGTTTGTTACAGAGAAATTGTTCATGCAAACAAATTGTCTGTCAGAACAACTTCAATAAAAGGTATATCCATTGTTAAGAGTCGTATATCAAATCATATCAACAAAAAACAAATTTGATAGATATGAGAATTGACAAGAAATATGAGAAGTTGTATGATGAAGCACAAGAGTTTGTTAGAAAAAAAAAACTTGGAATTGACGTACCAGAGGTAAGTGTCATAGTGGGATTAGCTAATAGCAAGAGAATACAACAAACATCAAACAGACTTAAAGAATATCTCACAACAAGTACAACCGGGAAGTGGCATTGGCAACTGGCATCTTCTCATAACATCAATCTGAAGCAACATTTGACGACAGATTTGTATCTGCCAGTAAAAGATAAGTGCACTGCTGAATTTTACTGTAGATTCAGCAATAACATTGATTTATTTCAATCTCTCTCTACATTGATTGTCAATCAAAGTACAGTAGTTCTTTGGTGAAGAAAAACTAAATATTCGAAAGTGCTGCAGTGAACACATTGATTCAGACCTCTTGGTTTCACAGATTCATTCTGCAAAGGCATTCTTAGAAAAACAAAAGAAACAAACGGACCAATTCAATGTGTACTCTGCTCTAAATACTTTACCGGTTGCCTTTTTTGAGTTGCTAGGTATCCTTTTTAAAATCTTATTAACCATTCTAGTCACTACTGCTAGTAACAACAGTTTTTTTTTCTTTCTTTCTTTTTCTATGTTAAAACGTGTGAAGAACTATTTGCAAACTACAACTGGTTATGACCGGCTATTTTCTTTGTTGTTGATGGCCACAGAAAAACACATGGTTAAGTCATTTGATTTAGAAGAGCTAGTGAATGATTTCACTTGCACGAGACAATGCCGGTACCCGATGGAGTAATTCTCTTTGGGAATCTAATCCAAAGATTTTACATAATTTTATTTTCATTATGGCACTCAAATTATCAACAGTATTACTTTTATGTTATTCTATTTCCATTGATACTCAAATTATTAAATTATTATTTCTATTTCATAACCTTAATAAAAATTCCATTACAATTATGATGCAGTTATTTCATAATTTTCATTAATGTCCGGCATTGCCAGCCATTGGCTCTATAGATCGATTTATAAAATATATTTTCATTAAAATGTAAAGATAAAGAGAAATTATCATGTTTTCTTTTCAAATGTGCATTCAAATTATGAAATATCCCTAAAATACTTTGCTTCTTGATCCTTGTATGTCTATTCTACACTATTTATAAACGTTAACACCAATGATGACGATATAAATGAACAATAGTAGGAGTACATGATATTGGTTGAACTGCCTTGCTTATGTGGCTTCAAAAAGCACACAAAATAGCACAAAATATATAAAAGTTCCACCGTAGGAATACAGCGCCCCCACCCCCCTTTGAGCCCCCCAGCTGATTAGGCTCTCTTCGCTCGCCAAAGTGTCTCTTCCCATCCCCCCCCCTCCCTAAGAAAAGTCTGAAATGATGCTATTGTGAACATCATTTTATTGCCATTTTAAGTCCATTGGGTAAATATATGATATTTTAATTTCGACCCAAGTACATGAACTATACATTTTTTCCTACTCGCTATCTTGTGTTTTATGCATTTCTGACCATGATTATTGGGCCAGACTATCCATTTAAGAGTTTTTGGACCTCCTTCTATAAAGACAATTATAGGGGACCACATTAGGAAACCGGAATTTTTGGATGGGGAAATGGCCAAAATGAGTGATTTGGACCGAAAATAATGGTCAGAAATACAAAATAAACACAGGATAACTAGTTAATATATTTATATATATATATATATATATATATATATATATATATATATATATATATATATATATATATATATATACATGGTTCATATAAGTGAATGGAAATTAAAGTGGTGAACTTCACATCTTTCTAATGGCTTATGCTCCACCATGGGTCGCTACGCTGGCAAAATTAACATTACATCACTTCTCTATTTGGGCAAGCGGTACATGGATGTGCTGAGCGTGCAAACATCATGGATCCTTATTTTGGGGATATATTTTACTTTCACACGGGCAACAATAGCTATTTACTGGGTGGAGAGTCTTTTTAACATAATCAATTACCAAAAATAGATGAAATTATACTGAATTCCGAAATAGACTTTTTTTCTCTCTTGGAGATATTTTTATGTGATTATAATCATAGGGGAACTGAAGGGGAGGGTGGGAAAAAATTAATATTGTAGAACAACATCCAGGAACTTGTGCATGAATATTTGGGAGCTTATAATTAAAAAAAAAAAAAAAAAAAAAAAAAAAACAGGTAATGCAAACCAGGCCTGCACAGTAACTCGTTTTCAATCTCACAAAATACAGAGTGGACTGAGAGTGAGAAATAGATTTCACAGTTCTCATCTTAATCTACAGATACGTAGGTTGTTATGCCTTAACCCCCATTAAACATATAAAGAAAAATGCCAAATTGGCCTGCACGTGTACATTTCCTATAGCGAATTCTAGTTTCGCTAGTAATTATAATATCATATATTAACCATTCATTGTTTACTTTTGGGAAATCTCATGATAGGCATGCCTTGTTTCATTCAGTTTTTGCAGCTGTTCTTTTTCTTGCATGACGTAATCATTTCTTTCCAATGGTTATGCATAAGTTCCCGGATGTTGTTTCACAACAGCCCTTTCCTTTGCCCCTCCTCTTCAGTTCCCTTATGGCAACAGTCAAAAGAAGATTTATTCCAGAGAGAAGTTCAATCTAATTCGAAATTTAGTGGAACTTCATCTATTTCATTCATTGATTATATTTAAAACACTCTTCGTTCAGTATAGAGCTATTTCTGCTCCTCTGAAAGCAAAAATATTACCGAAATAAGGACCCACATGGTTGGCGTGTGCAACACATCCATGTACTGCTTGCCAGCACTACGGAGCATAAAATCGTTGTTTATTTGCGAGTGAAGTAAGGGATTGATATAAATTATAGGTAAGTATGATACTTTAATAGTGACCCACACAGATAGTATGTGCAGCACGTCCATGTACCACTTTTCCGAGGAGACTAACAATGAGGCAATGCTTATTTACCAGCAAAACGAGAGACACTGAAACAATCCATTTCAGGGACGTTATGTGAATTATAGGTAATCATGGTATTTCAATTTCCCACCACTGACATGAAACATATATATTTTCAACTGCTTATCTAATGTTTCTTATGCACTTATGACCATTGATATTGCAGAAAGTCACTAATTTTTGGGGGGGTTTACCCACCCAAAAACCCCGGTTTCCCACTGGAATCTCTATAATTGTTATTGTATAGGCGGTGTAAGAAAACTGTTGAACAGGTGATTTGCCGTGATATTCGTGGTCAGAAATGGATAAAACAGAAATCATCAAATTGGAAAAAATATGTGGTCTATATATTTGGCCAGAAATAAAAAGTATCTTATATTTTCCTTTAATATTTTTTTTTTATTCCTTGGCCTATTGTCGATTTATTTGGGATATCTGGTAGTCCTTCATTTCATTTGTTCAATATGCTGAATATTTCTTGGGTTTTTGTTTTATAGTCTTCCCTTGTTGAAGTCACGAGTTACTATATTTTTCTTCCATTAGGTACTTGACATAGTGGAAACTGAAGGTTTTATAGGTCTATATTTAGTTGCTGAATTAGGGATGTTGGTGAGACAAGGTGTGGGGTCAAGTCTCGAGTCACAGTTTAATTAAATCATCTCATGAGTATTCCAAAATATAACTCGACCCTGGAACTATTTGAAGGTAAGCAGAATATTATTAAAGTCTACTGTATTTGGATAAGATAGAGGACATTAACGTTGATATAATATAGTTTTTCTTATACTTCATGGCATGCAGTAAGGCGACCCAATAGAGTTAGAGAAATGAAGGGCCAGGTTGAGGGTCAATTAGGTGGTACAACTAAGCTTGAGAAAGATAAAGACTGCGGTCAGGTTGTTGTAACTTAAGTATGGTATTTTAATGGGTATAGAGTACTGATAACAAACTTAAATTAAGAATTTTCTGCTTCAGTTGAATAATTGCATTGACACTTGTGGTCAGTTAACAGATTCTAGTATGTTTACTTATTTACGACGTTTTTGCATGGGTATGATTTCGGGTAAGCTTTCCTTTTTCCCATTTGTGATGAGAATTATGATGTTGCCATCAAGTTGTTAAAAGAAGCGTTCCTTGATTTGGAATTATTGTAAATGAAACTTTTGAATTGCTGGTAAGTAATAGGCTTACATCGAAATATAACCCTTTTTTATGAAAGTAAGAAGTCACATTAACGAATGTCATTCAGTGGTTCATGAGCTAAAGTTGTGTGATTTGGTCCTTCTTGAAGAAGGCTCCACATAGTGTGTGCTTCCTAGTCACACTATTTTCTCAAAGTTGCCTCCTTTAAATTCTTTAAATAAGAGTGAGCTCACTCATATCAGGGATTGAAATCATCGTTCGTTTGGAGAATTATTTAAACTTTACAATGATATTATAAAAACATTCTACTTCTAACTTGAGGAGAGAGAGAGTACTGTCAATAAAAAGGGGATTTTACTAAGGTTAAGACAAATATTAAAGCCTTTAGGAAAGATTTCCAACCTTCTGCCAGTTTAGAAGTTGTAAAGGTTGACTCAATAATAGGCAGAAATCATGGCTCCCAGTTTATTGTTGGAAGGCGGGGGTGCCGGTCCGCTTAACAATATCAACGTTGAAACTCAACAGCGGGTATAAGTATAATGAAAACAAAAGAGGTGCAATAAAGAGGATAACCTTATTATAGATATAGGATTAGATCACTTATATCATAACATTCCTTTCCCTTGAATTTGCAATAATCACAAATAAAAAAATAAATCATCAAAATTCTTTAAACATCACATATAAAAAATAAATCATCAAAATTCTTTAAACATCACATATAAAAAATAAATCATCAAAATTCTTTAAACAAAGGAACCTGCAAATTCTATATGAATTCAAAACACTTAATTATAAATTAAGACGATCGGGGGGTTTAATATTTCTTTGAGACCTTCTCACTACTGGAATCTGTATAGGTAACTCACCACAGGAACTTAACTTATATCTCTAGAAGGTACATTTTTAATATCTCTTGAAGTTACATCATTTGTTTCTATGATATTAGAATTGTTTGTTACTCCACTAGGAACACTTGTTACAACAGTATTATCAGTTTCGATTTCACTTTCAACAGGATTATCATAATCATTATTCACTATTTCATTATTAGACTGATTAAAATCACCGAAATATCTAGCCTATGTATCAATTGATCCGAATGTCTTTTCCATATCATATTACCTGAACAATGTACTTGCACTTTATAATTTCTTAACCCCAATACTTCAACAATTCTCCCTTCCACCCATGGTGGACCTTTACTATAGTTACGTGCAAACACAGCATCATCAACTTTGTATATGTTTTCTTCATTTGAAATACTATCCTTACATTCTTTACTTTCTTTCAGTTTTACATCTACAGTACCTCTAAAATTTCTATTAAACATAATCTGCAGGAGCTTTTCCTGTAGACGAATGTACAGTTCTTCTATAATTATAAGGAAAATGACAAACCCTAATAGTATAATCTCCCTCTTTAAATTTTCTTAAACCCTCCTTAAATGTCCTTACAGATCTTTCTGCAAGACCATTAGAGGCTGGGTGATACGGGGCAGAACACACATGTTTTATACCATTCTTTTGCAAAAACATTTCCAATTCCTGTGATACAAAATTGGGTGCATTATCTGACACTATCATGTCTGGCAAGCCAAAATTAGAAAACACTTCCCTTGGGTGATTTATAGTGACACCAGATGTTGCAGAACTAGAAAACTTTATATCTAAGAACTTACTGCAAGAATCAATGACAATTAGAAAATATTTCCCGTCTATAGGACCTGCATAGTCCATATGGACCCTAGACCATGGTTTTCATGTATTAGGCCATTACAACGTTTTAGCTGGTGGTTGTTTATAATTCTTAAAACAAATATCACAATTTTTTGTCATCTCTGCAAGGTTCTGGTCAATCTTTGGCCACCAAACCCATTCCCTAGCCTCTGCTTTCATGGCATTTATTCCATTATGGTAATTATGTAAATGAGTCAATACCTTACACCTCAATTCTACATGTATTACAATACGATTCCAGTATAACACTACCTCATCATGAAGAGACAATTCATCTTTAACATTACAATATTCCATGAGGGACAAATTATTTTCTTTACACCAGCCAAATCTTAGACAATTAATTAACTGAGATATCACTTTATCTTTCTTATTATAATGAATAATTACCTTATAAGAAATTTCGTCAAAATCAAGCAATTCCACTAATCTTACATACTCGGCCGGAATCCCAGACTGAATTTCATCTTCTACTGGAAGACGGCTAAGTGCATCGGCAATAACATTTTCCTTTCCAGGTTTAATCACTAGATCAAAGTCATATTGCGAAAGTAACAAAGCCCATCTTTGTATCCTAGAATTAGCATTCTGAGGAATTGGCTTATCTTTACCAAACAATCCTAAGAATGGTTTATGGTCCGTTCTGGCCATAAATTTTCTACCCAAAAGAAAATGTCTAAGTCTTTTGACAGCAAAAATCAAAGACAGTCCCTCTTTATCCAACCGTAAATATTTCCTCTCAGTACTACTCAATTTCTTGCTGGAAAAATAAACAGGTCTTTCTACTCCAAGAACCTTTTGTAATAACACACATCCGACTCCAACGGGTGAAGCATCAACTTCAACAATCAAGGGATGTGACCTGTCAAAATTTGCTAACACTTTAGAGTCTACAAAATCTTGCTTAAGACATTTAAATGCCTTCTGTTTAACCTTTGTCCATTTAAACTTGGCCCCTTTCTTCAATAAATCATACAATGGAGCTGATTTAGTTGAAAAATTCTTAATTAATCCACAGTAAAATTTAATCATCTCTAAAAATGAGTGGACCTCTGCTACTGAGGTAGGACATGGAGCATCCAAAATTGCTCTTACCTTCTTTGGGGATGGTTTTATTCCTTCTTTTGATATACAGTGACCTAAATATTCAATACATTCCATATTTAAAACCGTTTTACTCCTATTTATCTGTACATTATAAGATTGCAACACCTTTAAAACTTTCGTGAGTCTCTCATCATGCTCATCTGTATTTTCACCACTGACAACTATATCGTCCATATATACAGCAACACCCTCAATATTACATAAGATCTGTGAAATGAATCTTTGAAAAATCCCAGAAGAGGACAAGCCAAATGGCAACCTCTTGTATTTATACATCCCCTTGTGTGTTTAAATAACTAAAAACTCTTGACTTTGTTCTTCAACAGGTATCTGCAAATATGCATTCTTCAAATCAATCTTAGTAAATATTTTGCCTTTGCCAACACTGCACAACAGTTCATCAATTTTAGGCAAAGGGCATTTGTCACATTGTATTTGCTTATTCAAATGCTTAAAATCTGCACATATGCGAATTTCTTTCTTATTTTCTTTTAACAAAGGTACAATAGGTGCATCCCATTCACTATGAGAAACAGATTCTTTAATATTTTCACTTACTAGTTTATCAATGGCCACTTCAACCATTTCTTTATGGTAAAATGGAACAGTGCATGCTTTTACAAACTTTAGAATAGCATCATTCTTTAAATGAATTTTCGCTACAATTCTAGAAATAGGTTTGCCTACATCGACATTATAATCTTCAAACACTTGTTCAACACTTACATTAAGAACATTGTTAACCATGGCACTTTCATCTAATCTTGCCAAATAAATACCAACATGTTTCATTAGATTTTTTCCGCATAAATTTGTGTTACTTGAACTAACAACATAAAAGACTTGTGATATCTTATATCCATTAGACACGACAGGAGTAATCACTTTTCCCAAAACCTTTATATTAAATCATCATAAGCCTGTAAGGGTTTCTTACATTGTTCAACTTTCAAATTTAACTTCTCAACCCAATCTTTATTCAAAGTTGAAACAGTAGCACCACTATCAATCTCAAATGGAACTTGCATCTTATTAACCGAAAAATAAAATTGCTCAGCATAAATAGCATAGATTTTATCTCTGACAGTTAACAATTTATCATCCTCATCATCATCACTTAATGATACATATTAACCATCCACCATCTTTACAGTTTTCCTACTATTAAACTTGGGTTTACTGTTAAAATCCTTCTTACTTGGTTTTATTTGAACCTTTAGCTGTACCATAACCACTCTCTCTTTTGGCTTCTTTACAAACCTTCTGTAAATGACCCTTTTTATGACAATTATTACATGATAAATGCTTAAATCTACAATAAAAGCTGTCATGAGAGAAACCACAACCTTGACATGATAAACCTTCATATTTTCTTCTCACAACCTGAACCTGTGACTGAACCTCCTCTTTTTCACTTACAAATGCCTTTCCCATATTCAAAATTCTCTCCAAAATAGCCTGAGATGTCATTGCTTGGAGATTTATGTTAAGAGCCACTAAATTTGAAAAATAAACTTCGGCATCTACAGCCATAAATAACTGATCTGTTATTCTACTGTCAAATTGGTTGCCAAAACTAGAACCTTTAAATCAGCATACAATTCTTTTACACTTTCATCCTTCCTTTTTATTTCTTTGCTGGAAGGCTATCAAACTTCTGTGATAAGAAGGCTTAATAATAAAAGGACCTTCCAATAACTGAGCCAAGTCATCATAAGACTTTGTGTGGGGCAAATCAGGAGCACAAAGATTGCCTAAAACACTAAAAACCTCAGTACCCAATGACACAAGCAGGACATTTTTTTTCTTATCGGCTTCAGTAACATTTAAATGACCAAAATGCGTCTCTAATAGGCTTAACCATAATTCCAAGGAAATTTTCGATGGATTAAAACAATTAATTCTAATCTGATTCGATGACGACGACATTGCAGTCATATACTGAAATCTTACCAGTAGACAAATACTTAGGCCTAGGCTAATGTAGCCTACCACACAAACACCTAACGATTCGGTATGCTAGGATAGCAAAAAACGTATGATAGGCTTAAAGAAATATGTGCCCAAAACTGCAACAACATCATACAGGGCACTTAGGCTTAAATCCAACACCAGCCTAGTCGCGATGAATCGTGCGGCATCAATCCAGGATCCGATTATAGTCCAGTCAAATTAGGAAAAAAAAATGAAAAAATTCATAACAAGCTGAAAATTGGAGAATGTTTTCTACAGACAATTAGAAATAGCATATCCGTCCACCCCGAGCTTCGTCCGCCAAATTTTAGTTTTTCGCTATTTCCATGGAAACCATTGATCTTAGGAAAATACCTGCCTCATACATTATTGTTCACCTTAATATTTTCTACAAAAGATGTTCAATGCATATTTTTGCTATGAATGATATTTTTAATGATATTCTCGGTTTTGTAACCATATTAAATTGTGTGAGCATGCCCATGTGAATTTATTCACTTGCTTTTGATCTGATACTTGGCTATTTTTTTTTTTTTCTTTTTGCACTATAGTATTTTCTAAATGGTTATCCTTTTTGTTTTGTTTTCATTTAAGAATATACTTTAAAAATGGAAGGAACCACAGATCAAAGTGAATTATGTGTACTTTGCGAAGAACGCTTAATAGAAAGTGAAAATGTTTGTGTTAAGAAAGGTATGTCGACACTTGTTGAAGCAAGTAAGAAAAGAGGAGATGATAAGTGGCAAAAGTGGGTTAATTTATCAACTATTCAAGTACACATAAAATGCAGAAAAGACTATACTAGAGAAAAGAGTATAAAAGCAGCTTATAAAAAAGATACAACTGACCAGGAGGAAACAGGGTCACCTATTAAACAGAAAATTAGATTAAAAGAAACTTTGTTTGATTTCAAGAAAAAAATATATTTTGTTTTCAAGAGTTCCTGTTGATACAACTCTTCTGTTTCAAAGAATAATACATACATCAGACACTAGTACTGCTGATCTGCAAGATTATTTTCAGTACGAGCTTGCCCCAATGCCACCTGCATTATTTACTGAACAGGGCATGAGAAAGACCAACAAAGCTGCAATGTATAGTGTGTTCAATGATAAGAGTACTAGTACATTTCAGTATCTGGATGAAGAAGTTTTCATTGTAGATGGAGGTTTTCTACTTCATCGTGTTGTGTGGCCATCACACATTCAAGGACTCACTTATGATGAGGTCTATGAGGCATACATCTCATACATCAAACAGTATTACCGCACAAAGGCAGTCATTGTGTTTGATGGATACGGTGACTCAAAATCTAGTACAAGTATGCTGAGAGACAACGCAGATCACGCACATTGCAAACTACTGATACGATTTTTTACCCCAACACCAAAGTATGCATTAGTCAAGAAAAAATCCTATCAAATGAACATAACAAATCGCGATTTATGAGCCAGTTGTCCAGAAAACTAGCTGAAAATGGTATCTCGGTGAAACAAGCACCTGATGATGTAGATTTATTAATTATACAGACAGCTATACGAGAGTGTTTGAACTCTGAGAGCACCATCGCTGTTGTTGGAGAAGATGTTGACCTTCTTATACTTCTGACTGCACTGCCACCAGAAAGCAGAAATATTACTTTCTTGAAACCTGGTCGTGGAAAAGTGCCTGCCCGACACTACAATTCTTCTGATCTACAAGCTTCACTTGGTTCTCTAAAGGATTACATTCTTTTCATTCATGCTGCCAGTGGGTGTGACACAGTTTCGTCTCTCTTCGAACAAGGGAAGCTTTAACTATTCAGACTTTTACAGAACAAAGAAATACTAAGAAAGCATGTAGATGTATTTAATAGTAAGACATCAACACAGAAATCAGTGGCTGATGCAGGAGAGAAGTTACTTATTGCCCTATATGGAGGTCCTGATGAAGAATTTGAGCTAAATTCATTTCGATTGAAGTGCGTTGTAAAAGGCAAGTAAAACTTGAAAGACTTCCCCCAACAGCAGAAGCATCAAAACATCATTTTCTTCGTGTGTACCATCAGGTTCAACTATGGCAGAGCAATCCACTACCGCCTGAGCAGTGGGGATGGGTAAAAGGCACTGATGGCTTGGTTCTTATCACCACAGAATTACCACCCGCACCTGAGAAGTTGCTACATTTGATATCGTGCACATGCACAAAGAACTGTGTGCGGAACTACAGCTGTGTAAAAGGGGGTCTAAAATGTTCCATCGGATGTGTATGTTATCGAGGGGTTTCTTGCTCAAACTCTACAATCCAATCCGAGGAAGAACTAATGGATGAACTGGAGACTCCCTCACGTGATACTGATGAAAGTGACAATGAAGATCATGAAGAATCTGTTGAACCAGAAGAAATATGTCATGCAAACCAACAGGAAATTAGCTGTGAAGAACCAGTCAATAATTCAGGTACGGCAAAATCAAGTGTTTTACCATCTACTGTACTTCTACTTCAGTGGAGCCGCTAGAGCGTCCAAGGAAATCGTTAAGATCACAGATTTAGTGTAAGAAATTGTATATGGGACAAGGAGAATATCAAGATAGTTGTGGATTAGGCCTAAAGGGAAATCCACATTAAAAAAAAAAAAACGCGCCTACGTAGTTTACCTCATGGGTGGTGAGGAAAAAAATACGAATTTAAAATATTGTGCTCGCAAAAAACTTGATATAGCTTGCAAACTATCACTTGTAGAGTACATATGAATGAAACCTCTTTTATAGAGAATTTGGTGAGCTTTAGTAATGTACATAATAGTCATTTTCGTCAGACTAACCGTTTTCATGGAAATGGCAAAAAAAGGAAATTTGGCGGCCATTTTCCAAGATGGCGGACAAAGCTCAAGGTGGATCAATGGGGACTTTTGATATGTTATTTCTAAGTGTCTAAAGAAGCCATGTGCAAAATTTTAGCTTGTTATGATTTTTTTTTTCATTTATTTCACTAAAATATGACTAAAATGACTGGACTATTAGGCATAACTACAATAGCCTAATTCCGGCGTCGGCAAACAAACATTTGGCACCTACCAGAAGTCTTGCAAGGTGAATGTATTTAAGCCAGTACTTTAATCGTCTGCATTTGTAAAGGTTGACTCAATAATAGGCAGAAATCATGGCTCCCAGTTTATTGTTGGAAGGTGGGAGTCCGCTCAACAATATGAACGTTGAAACTCAACAGCGGGTATAAATACAATGAAAACAAAAGAGGTGCAATAAAGAGAATAACCTTATTATAAATAAAGGATTAGATCACTTATATCATAACAGAAGTAGTAAAGACTGCTTCAATTTTAGAGAAATTTAGTGTTGTGGAAGATAAATAGGATGTTAAACTTGATCAATTTTGTAAGTTTTGTAATGTTCTGGATAAGAGATATCTAATTATACCTCATTTCAGAGT
This sequence comes from Palaemon carinicauda, assembly GCF_036898095.1. NCBI lineage: Eukaryota > Metazoa > Arthropoda > Malacostraca > Decapoda > Palaemonidae > Palaemon > Palaemon carinicauda. The sequence goes on along the minus strand of NC_090739.1, from coordinate 99,240,773 downwards.
TATGGATTACGCAGGAAGCGATATGAGGAGCTACGACAGTGAAGTTTATACTTCATTGCTAAATAGTCCATTTCTAAATACTCCTCTGCAAAATGTCCTGGTAAGCTCAATCAGATGAGTTTCCCTTATTGGCCTCGCCTGCGAACTTTATGTATTTACCCCTGTCTGTTGGTTTGTGAGCAACTTTACACGAAAACTATCGTACCGATTTTCACCAAACTTAGTAGGCATGTTGAGTATGACTCAGGTATGTATGTGTACCATTTTGGACAAAGTATATCAAAGTACAAGTACAGAGTAGAGAGCATGCTTCACCATGACAAGCAGCCTCGTCTTGCTCCTAACTCCATTAGTACTTGTACTTCTATGAATTTTCTTTAAAGTCTAATGGATTTTTTCCTTGGGTCATGCTATACATGTCCAGAAAGTTTAGTTTTAATTAGTTAATTGAGTAATTTTTGCGTAGAGTTATTTACAAATAAATACAAGCAATCTTATTTTGCTCCTAATTTCATTGCTTACTTGTAATTCGATGTATTTTCTTCAAAATCTAATGGATTTGTCTTTTGGTCTTACCCAAGCCTAAATGGCCACCAAGATTCGTTAAAATTAGTTCAGTAGTTTTTGCGTCATGTTGTTCACAAACAAACCACCAAACAGCTTTAATTTTCTCTTGACTCCACTGCGTATTTGTACTTCGATATATTTTCTTCAAAATCCAATGGATTTCTTCACCGCATGTCCACCAAGTTTCGTTGAAATTGGTTCTGTATTTTTTGCATAATGTTCACAAACAAAAAAATTAACATTGCGACAATTTTCAAAGTTCTGCTGCGTACTTGTACTTTGATGTATTTTCTTCTCAGTCCAGTGAATTTGTCTCTGTTCATACCCCACATGTCTACTGTTTTTTTTTTTTTTTTTTTTTTTTTTTAAATTGGTTCTGTAGTGTTGTTCACAAACAAAATACAACCAATCTTGTTTTACTTTTAACTCCACTGCAAAATTGTACTTACATGTATTTTCTTCAAAGCCCAGTGGATTTGTCCATGGGTAATACCCCACTTGTCCACCGAGTTTCGTCGAAATTGGTTCGGTAGTTTTTTGTGTAATATTATTCACAAACAAAATATTAATATTGCAATTATGTTCAAAGTAGGCTACGGCTGCGACTTGTACTTTGATGTACTTTATCCAAAATGTTACAGATGCATCCTTGGGTCATATCCAACATGACTTCCAAATTTGGTCTAAATAAGTAGTAAACATACTTTATGGACTATATCTTTACAGTTCGATCTGCACTCACATGTAATAAATCCGGAAAAATCTCAATAATACATATAAGACACTTAGTTGCAGCTTTAAGCCAACAGCACTGGTCCTATATAAGATCGGTCTCAATCTAACAGGTTACTGCACTTCCTATGTAACAGCAGTTCGCACTAAAACCTGAGAAATCTAAATGATAGTGTTTATTTCATTAAATACTTAGGAGCTGCTTCCAGGCAAAAGCACCTCATTTGTTTTCAGGCAAGAGCACTGTGTGAAGAATTTTCTTCCCTCTTCTTTCTTTTTGTATTTTGTTCTTGCTCTAAAAAAGTACTAGTTACCCCTGATATTTTCCTTCGCGACCTTTACATTTTCTTCTACCAATACATGGGTAAACTACGTTTAATGTTGATGTTGGCAAATACATCATGTTTTCGTGACGTCACGGCATAGAAACACCAGAAAAAGATCATATGCTGCGTAACGTTAGTTCTTTTCTTCAATAATGTGTTTTCAGATAAATTAGTACAGTGGTTTTAATATAATTTTAGAATGCAGACTTATATGTATTTTATTTTTATCTATCAGTACAAATTCAGGTCTGATTGATTTTAGGATGTTTTCCCCATCGCACCAGTCTTATGTTAATTACTCTTTTAAATGATTAATTTTTGCATATCAGAATAGATATGGTTATTATTATGTATGCTCCCCTAGAGTTGCAAGATTGCTATATGTATTTAGAACAAAACCTGCCTCCACCTCACTCCTTGCACAAATATAATGCCCTGGCCAAAATTCCTGATATATCACCTCAACAAAACAAGACTCGCCTGTCGGATGCTGACCAATGTAAACCGATTTGAAATGAGAATCGCCCCTATTTGCTAGCGAGAAGGCGACCTAACAAGGCAGGTCGACCTTCACCTTTCTGGCTCACCCCAAGACAAAGGTGTTCCACTGTTCTTCCTGCACCAACCGGAGGAGGGCTCAGAATGATCAAGTCCCGGCTTCGTAACGGAGAGAGAGAGAGAGAGAGAGAGAGAGAGAGAGAGAGAGAGAGAGAGAGAGAGAGAGAGAGAGAGAGAGAGAGAGAGAGAGAGAGAGAGAGAGAGAGAGAGCAGATGAATCTAGAAGCTGTGCCAGTGATCCTGTTCAGCCAAGAAGTGAGGAACACATAGGAGTGAGCAGGTCAGCTAAGGATGCAAGCTATTTAGTGGCCATTGTCAGGACAAGGGCTACTCCACTGAATTCTTGGAAGTAAGTACAGGTAACGTGGTCCCACAATAAAAATCGCTATTCTTTGATTAGATTTAAATTTTTCGTTATTAAGGTATTGCTCGCTTTTTACACAATTCGGGCTAAGTGCCTGGAATTTTTGTACAAACTTTGTGCAAAATTTTTTTTTTGGAAACAAGTTAAGTCTCGGGTCCCAGGACCACGTGTCCGATTCCTATTTAATCATTTGCTATTTCAAAAGACTTCAGGTCTTGGAGTAAGAATATTTTTTCATTACCCTTTTATTTTTGCTGACATTTGGTTTTAGTTATTTGCTTTCACTTTTTTACCTATGTTAAGATACCCATATTAATATTATAAATTTATATAATAAAGTAGTTAGATTAGGTTATACATGTTCGTATATTTGATCCCTTTATGTGATTGACTGCGTTTGTAATATAAGTATTTAGTTCGGGATAGTAGACCCAAGATATTTAAAAGAGTAAATTTATCTAAATAACTTAAGTAGTTGATATTAGCGATTATACGCTTTAATCATTTTCAGTGCTTCAAACTTGAAGATCCTTATTATAACCTTACTTTAATACCTCCCTGCTCCCATTCATTTACATTGTCTTCATAATGTAAATTTCTGTCAGCATATCACTGGAGTCGCTAGGACGGAACCGAAATAGAGCCTAAGAGTGGGATGGCTATAGTCGTGGCAAAGCTAAGGTAGACCAACAAATTCCTTAGTCACGTGTGGATCTTCTGGATCTCTGAACAGATGCAGCTTTTCTATTAAAGTGAAGGTTTGTGAACTGCATGACCCTGCATGCCAGGGTGTTGTGCCCTTGGGTGTTATTGCTCCTATCCTCCCCAGATAATTCTTTGTTCCATGTTATAGGGAGACATTCCCGGAACAAGTTCCCACTCGAATCAGTCAAAAATTAATATTTCTTCACACACTGCCCTTATTATACAATTGGTTTCAATCGACAAATAAATACTTAACATTTAATTAACACCAGATTACTTAAAGGATAGGTTTAATAAAAGACCGAAGGACAAAAACGTCAATTTTACAAGTTATTCAACAATACTAATTATCAATAATTCCGGCTACAAATTTTGCAAGACTTAACTCCTACAGGAATAAATCAAGTGACAACAACACAGATCTATTTTTTAACACTAAAATGGTACTAGATTGAAACACTTCTAGTCATGAACGAGCCTTGAGTTACGAGAGGAGACAGATATAAACAAGAATCCGTTTTTGACCCGATACGAGGAGCAACATGTCTTTCGTGGTGAGTAGAGTAGAGTGACCAGCCAAGGTCAACTTCCTCGCTTGCATCCAACCAGAATGTCTCATTTTGCCTGTCTCGACTCCTCCCACTTATTATGAATTGTATACCACCCTTTGGGTCTTTTCTCAAAATTCCCGCAATCCGTACCTCATTCAAAAATGTTTCTTGTTTAGGGATCTTTGTAATAAAATTTTACGTTTTCATGATATTATAAGAAGTAGCTAAATTTATTCCTATTCATTTGGTATGAACTATATTCCTGAAAAATCCTATTAATTAAAATAAAAGATAATTTTGAAAGTAAGGCTCATTCAAAATAATGTTGCTTCCTTTATAGCATCACGGCCTTCGTCTAGTGCCTTCTAAATTTAACAAGAATACTGAATTTTCCTGCATTCAATTACTACGACGTCAAACTAAAATACAACGCATTAGATGTGCAATGGTGCGCATTAGCTTTTGTATTTGGGATACCAAATTCACTGGCTTTCACAATTCTGTTACGTTACGGACCTTTACATAACAGCGTTTACATAATAAGAACATAATGATGATAAAGATAAATACTATTACAACTCATAACATTGTAATGATTTTAAACTGTTAAAATATTCTTAATAATCCTCCGTCGAGGATTATATATGTATATATATATATATATATAGAGAGAGAGAGAGAGAGAGAGAGAGAGAGAGAGAGAGAGAGAGAGAGAGTTCTCTTTATAATTAAATAGGAACGATTTCCATTTGTATTTGGCATGTAAACAATGTACAAACGAGCTACAAGCGAGGGGTGTGCTCTATAACGCTCACAGTGTCACACACAGGTGACGTTCGTAAGTCATGGTTCTCTATCTCCTCCCAAGTCTTCATCGGCTAGGAAGAGACTGATTAAGTTTGAACAGTAATTAATTGGGCCATTGAATTTAAAATGGAAAATGTTCACTGAATAGTCTGATAGTTCTGTAAATCATAGTGATAAATGAATGTACTAAGGATGGTAATACGACATCTAATATAATAATAGGTTGATCAAACATTCTTCAAACTAGTCAAGTTACACAAAGCAATAATTACACTGATGAAAGTAATGCAATGTCTGATATAGTATCAGGTCGATCGAGCATTCTATGACATTGGACATAGACGTGTTAAGCATGAGATGAAAAATCATAGTCTTCATGCCATTTGGGTGTTTTGACAGTCCTGGATGGCCGGCCCGCGGCAAGACCAATTGGTGGGATGGGATTTGCTAGCGGGGGTGAAGCGGCTGGCGTTGAAGGCCTGACACGACTTGGTGTTGCTGGTGGGGGCAGTAGAGTTTGGTCGGTCGGCGTTGTGTATATAAGCTAGCGAGTGTGGTTGGCCGGGTTTACAGGCGTGGGTAGGGGAGGTTGATCGACTGATGTTGGATAATGTCGGTCAGCCTGCAGTTGTGGTTGGTCAGCGGGCAGGTTCAGCGGTGTTGGCATGTATCGGTTAGTCTCCTTCGGCTTGGTTGGGGCCGCGCTTGCGGGTGATTGGAGGGGTATGCCACAGGTTATATTTTGTGGCTCTGTCGGGGTTGTAACCGGTGGGAATTTTCGCAAGAATTTCCGGCTGCGCAGCGATACTCGGCCCGACCCATCAATCTTTGCCACGTATTGGTCGTACTGCCTTACCTCGACGACTGTCCCGGTCCTGTCCCATTTGGTGGGATGTGGGCCGGTTTGATTTTGGATGCGAACATGGTCGAGGTAGGCAGACGGCAAGTGTGTTGTGATCAAGTGTCCATCATGCGAACATGGCGCTTGCATAGTGCTTCTTCCTTGGATGTCAGGGTTTCATGCCATGTGATGTAGGGCTGTACTTTCCAGGAAGGATCGGGATGAGATCGCCGATCGGGTGACCGAAGATGCACATGGCTGGAGAGATTCTGGTGACTGGGTCTGGAGTGTTCCTGTACTGGAGGACAGCTTTCTGAACGGCATCTGTGTCCAGGTCTTCGTTTGTCCCCATGTTGTTAGTAATCAGGCGCTTCATCGTTTTCACTCCGATTTCCGCTCTGAAATTGCAGTGTGGAAATGCTACTGATGACAGTCGGTGGTGGACACCCTAGTCTCTCAAGAACCCGCATCTTTTTGTTGCCGTGAATTCTGGCCCACCATCGCTGGCAAGTTCCCCAGGAATTCCGTTCGTGATGAATGCACGGCGCAGGTGGTTATTTAGTCCTTTGATACAACCGGTAGACTTTGATATAAGTGGCCAGTTCAAGTATCGGTTCACAATTACCAGGGAGTGAGCGCCCTTGTGAGTGAAGTAGTCAGCACACATCGACTGGAATGGGTAAACAGGCAAGACGGGTGGGGTAGGGGGGGTGAATGGTTGGGAGGGGGCCATGCGGTGGCAATCCTAGCAGTTATCTCTAGTCGCCTGTATGTCTGCAGTAATGCCTGGCCAGTACACTGGTGCCTCTGCACGAGCAGTCGTCATGGAAACGCCCTGATGTGCAGAAAGGAACATGGATAGGACACCCTGGCGCAAGCACGTGGGGACGATAACACAATCTTTGAACAATGCGACACCGCCGAAGGTGGTAAGCTCGTTCCGTAGATGGTAGTACACACAGAGGTGTTGCGGCATGTCATCTTTTGACGTCGGGAACCCATGTTCGATGGCCTCTGGGAGCGCATGAAGGGCGGGATCGCTTGCTGTAGATTCCCGTACACGGTCCCAGGTGACCGCGGGAAGGGAATTTAGGGCTGTGAGGTACGCGGGCTCTTCAATCGTGCATGTGCCATAGTCCCTCATGTGTATGCCGGCAAGGATATCGTGATGGACCGACGGTATGGAGTGGTTACAGACTGATGCATTGTCGTCGGGGAGATACAGTTTTTCTGGATTGGTGTCGCCTCTTGGATGACGTGAAATGGCGTTGGCTGATTTGTTGCGCATTCCTGGCACGTATACGATGCAAAAGCTGTAGCGCAGTGTCTTCTCCTTTAGGTTATGCAGGCGGGGATTCGGGATGTCATCAAGGGATTGGTTCCCCAACACCTTTAATAGTGGCTTGTGATCTACTGCAATGACCAGGTTTCAGCAGCCGAGGACAAAGTAGCGTGATTTGTCAAAGGTATCGGCTACCACCAGGGCTTCCCCCTCTATTGCAGCATACCTGGATTCAGCTGGGTGCATGAAGCGACTCCCGACTAGGGTCACCTTCCAACCGTCGTGGCAACAGGATGGCTTGTCTGTTGGGCATTGGCAATGTTTTTGGAACAGCCAGAACCCGATGCCCTCTTTAGACCGATCGGTCGCAAGTCCTGTTGGCTTGTTTTTGTCGAAGATGCGCACCCCGTTGGTAATTTCATCTACAATGGCCTCTTTAGATGCTTGGAATGTGCTTTCAAGATCGTCGGTCCACGTAAATGCCTTGTCGGATTTCAGTAGCTCACGGAACCATGCGCACAGCCATACTGAAAGCAAAAGACTCTTGGTTTACTAGGCCAAACCAGGATCGAGCGTCGGTAATGTTCTTCGGGCGTGGGAAGTCTGATATTACCTGTAGGTATTTCGCACATGGGTGGACACTGTCCCTTGAGATGTTAAAGCCGGCGAATTCTACCTCGCGAAAGCCAAACAAAAATTTGTCAGGATTGAAGGTGATGCCATTTCTCCCGCAGACGTCGAGCCAGGTAGCTGCCTGGTTGAAGCTTTCCTCAATAGTGTTGGCCCACAGTAATGTGTCATCAACGCATTTCATCATGTCACGGACATCGGATACTATCTCATCGTATCGCCTTCAGTAGCCATCGCCAGACGCAGCATAACCTTGTGGGGCGACACAGTATCGATGTCTGCCCCAGGGTGTGATAAAGGTGGTCATGTGGCGGTCATCCTTGTGCAGTGGTACACTGTGGTATCCATTCCAGGCATCGAACGCTGTTTTTAGTTTCCCCGGTGGGACACAGCGGGCCTGATGAAAGGGCGATTGCGTGTGGTGTGTTTCGCGAGTGGCATGAGCATTGAGAGCCTGAAGGTCTACCGTCCTTCTAGGCTTGCCCATCTTCTTGGCACAGACTATCATTCTGTGGCACCATGTCACCAGCTCTCCTTCTGGCACTGGCTTGATAACTCCCATTTTGACGTCTTGGTACAGACCTGCTTTCACGGTTTCTTGCCAGTGTAACGCTACTGGAAAGGGGGTGTGAGGGGCGATGGGCTTAGCATCTGGGTCGACCATCAAGCGCATCGGTGGGCCCGCCATCATGGGGAGGGGCTGGTGGACGCACATGTTGAATGTGCTGGAGGCATGGAGTTCTTTCGAGTATTGTTGAATGGCCTCCCTGTTACCATCCGTGGCTGGAATTGCGCCGAGGACAATTGCATTGAGGTGTCACCCCATTGTTACACGTATCATTTATCGGTGTACAATTGTCTGTGGTTGCCGCACTGCACAACAACTCACCCAGTGTGAGAAAGTCCTTGGAGACTATGCCAAGATCGACGCAGGCTCTGTGTAACAAGAACACCCTAGCGGTCGAATCCATGACATACACTATTTGCTGAGATTCAGTTTGCGGATTTCAGGTGTGTGCTTCGCAGAATCGGACGATGGCTGCCCCTAAGATCCGGTTATCTTGCTTATTTGCCGCCTTCATTCTCATCGAGACCGGGAACAGGTTTGCGATCATCAAGCCCATCTGCTCGATAACGTTAACCTCGACCAGACAACTTTGGCAAACGGTGTCGGCCATGGCAGGGAGTGTTGCGGGTCTTGCGTGCCTGACCGGTCTGAATCCAAGGGCGAGGTAATCCCCTGCATGGATGCTGAGACGGAGGTTTATGAAGGGCTGCAGTTGGGAGTTCCGCCTGAGCCATCTGTCACACATGCTGTCATACAGGTGATGATCTAATGCTAGCAACTGTTCACCGTCGATCGTTCAGATGTCTGACATGGCACGCTGTCACGGGATGTCACAATAACAACCCCCACACCCTTGATCACACTAACTGACAAATGTCTCCTCTGCACAAACTTTCCCCTTATGTTATCATAAACTGGACTCTTAGACTGAAGGGAAAAAAAAACAAAACATATCCTTTAAACTATATTTCTTAAAAATAAAAATAAATCATAAACCATCCACAATCAAAATAAACACTTGAAACTAATCAAAACTAAACACTGAATATATGATAACCAAAACATCATTCATAAAAAACCAAAAAAAACTAACAAACTTAAAATTACACCACACACCAACACCAAAATTTTTATTTTTATATATTATATTTTATGGGACACCAACACTGTCCTCAACACAAAGCCGAACTGTCTTTTACGGCAAACTACCACCATCACAACTTTGTGGTCAACAGTCCACTGGGTGGCAATTTGACACAACTACTTCCCTGATTGGGGTCGTGGTTATTATCATCATCATCATCATCATCATCATCAATCGAAATACAAAGGCCAGGTCATCTACGGTTGAACAATCCAATACAGCAGTCTAAACACAATCGATTACAGGCCACGCTGGTAAAAATATATAATGATTGTAGTCCAGAATTCACAAAGAACTGACTCTTGCTGCAGTCAAATCAAAATAATCATTCGCTCCGAAACATTTACCACTGTCCTAACCTAGCTAAATGTAAACAACCAGTAAATTACTCCAACAGTCTTTCCCACTACAAACGACCAATACACTAACTACTCTCTCTCTCTCTCTCTCTCTCTCTCTCTCTCTCTCTCTCTCTCTCTCTCTCTCTCTCTCTCTCTCTCTCTCTCTCTCTCTCTCTCTCTCTCAGGATTTGGCAAAAACAAAAAAAAAACAAAAAATTGATCCTCCACATTCCTCCCCCCTTACTTTGCCAAATCCTTCTACATTTTCACACAACCCCTTATATTATTTTTTTTCCTTACCCAGTCGCAGTCGGGAACAGGACCTCTACTCCAAGTAACTGGGCCTTCATACACTCTCTCATTCACCTCTTTCTTATCACAATCATTTGCTACATTAACACTATTCCTATCTAAATCCCTATCATCTAATATATCATGTACAATCCCATCTACCTCGTTCTCATTTGGCCCTAAAATTACGCTAATTTCTGTCAACAGTTCATCCATTTCATCATAAACATCCTCAACTTTAGCAAGAGATTCATTCATGCTACTTATCATTCTCCTATCTCTCACTTTTGCGTTATTCATACTTCCTTTTACACCATCTAACAAAAAGCCACACACTCTATCAGTATCATTCATACTCAGCCACGTCTCATCTGTATTAATATATTTATCTTCTACACTCATTTGTACATTTACACCCTTGTCATACTTATTCTGTTTCCTACTTATACCTATAAATTTTTTCTGCCTTTTATCCCCACTAGAAATATTCAAACGCTTCTTTTTCCTACATTCAACTATTACTAATTGTTTATTTTCCAACCCTAACTTCTCATGCATACTAAGTTCATACTTACTCATTTACAACTAATTATTCATCCCATTCTCACGGACATTGATCCTATTCCTTCTACACACACAGAAGGACTCACTCAGCTGAACCCTCTTACACTCTAGTTTCCTGAACATCCTAGCTTACTTAATCCCTTCTTCCTACATACTCTAGCTACATGCCCATCTATACCACATTCAGTACACTTACCCCGCGGCTCCTAGCACATTCTAGCATAATGACCATCCTTTCCACAATTACCACAAATCACATTCATACGATTACAACGACATCCACTCGCTATGTGCCCAGTCATACCACACCGATAACATTTTACCCTTTTCTCTTTCTTGCATTCGCTAATTTTATGCCCTACCTCACCACATCCAAAACAAGCACCTAGAGCCCATCTACATTCATTCTTCTTATGACCTTCCTTTCCACATCTATAACACTTTGCATCACGGACACGACTATCTGACATACCTCTTATCCCTAGTGCGCCAATTACCCTGCCTAAATCCACTATTTTCTTGCACAGTTCCTCCGTTACTTGCCATAACACTCCTATCTATTACCTGATCAACTATCCTCATTGGCCCTCTCAAAATTGCATCCTTATAACTACCAAATTCTATTACACTTTCTTCCATTCCAGTTCTTACACTCACAGATTTACTTTCTTTCATGTACCTATCTAACTCATAATCCTCAACTATCTCTAGTATATCATCCCAAGTCAATCTCTCTTGCATCCACCTCATTTTCTCCTTCCGTTTCAAATTAAGTAAATTCACACACATTCTCAGGTATGGTCGCCAAAAACATCCTCATTAACTCCTTATTCTCATTTATACCTTCATCCACATACTTCTTCCTAGCTAAAGTTTCCAACCTACATACATACATCGATATCGCCTCTCCTGCATCCATCCGTGCCTCATCAAAATCATTCTTACGCTTATACCTAACACTCCCTTTCATACGTTTTACCTGCTCAATTATTCTCTTTTTCACACTTTCATAACCAACGTCACCTACACTCATTATCACACCGTACATCGTCAACAAATACCTAGTCAAATATTTTCCTAACTCCCTAGCCCAAACTCTCTTACTATCACCATACTTATCCTGACAATACCTCTCATACTCCTTGAAAAACTCGTATACATCCCTACTACTATGCTCATTGAACCTTTCATACCGAGGTACCTCTCTCATAAACACAGTCTTACACACATCACCATTCTCACTGCTATCATCACTGCTACCTTCCTTCTTTTTTCCTACTTCCTCGCTAGAATATAAAGAATCTAATTCCACACTCATACTCCTATCCATGATTATACTCTTCCTAGCCCTTTTTTTACCCACCACTTTCACCCATTCACGATCATCCTTGCTTTCATCCTAACACCTTTTCTTCTCTTTCTTCACATCACTTTCCTTTCATCCTTCCTCTCACCTCTCTGTTCATCCTTACTATGCCTAATTTTCTTATCTTCAATCTCACTATCACTACCTTCCCCATTATTACTTACCCTAGCCTTCTCTTCCACTATCAACGCATTACCCGAAGCTGAGGACACTCCTCCGACTGCACCTTCACCCATTAAAGTTTTCATCATCCCCATTACTTTCCCCATCATATCTTCCATTCGTTTCTCCATATGTTCTTCATTCTCTCGCATCCTCATATCAACACCCTCTTCCACTCTCTCTACAGTTCCCTAAAGGGCTTTCAGTTCCTTTCGCATCTCCTCATTCTCACACCTTAACCCCTTATTTTCTTGCAACAACTTCTCCTCACGCTCCTTACTCAACCGCAAATCCTCCCTTAATACCTTTAGTTGTTATTCCATTTTTAATCAACCTTATATCTAATTTTTTAACCTAATTCAGTCCTTTGTCCAAGAGTCCAGCTTCCTATCCCACCTCAGCAGTCCAGTTCGGGCACCAAAATAATGTGGCGGGATGTCGCCATAACAACCCCCACACCCTTGATCACACTAACTGACAAATGTCTCCTCTGCACAAACTTTCCCCTTACATTATCATAAACTGGACTCTTAGACTGAAGGGAAACAAAAACAAAACATATCCTTTAAACTATATTTCTTAAAACTAAAAATAAATAATAAACCATCCACAATCAAATTAACACTTAAAACTAATCAAAACTAAACACTGAATATATGATAACAAAAACACCATTCATATAAACCCAAAAAAACCCTAACCAACTTAAAATTACACCACACACCAGCACCAAAATTTGTATGTTTACTTATCATATTTTATGGGACACCAACAATGTCCTCAACACAAAGCCGACCTGTCTTTTACGGCAAACTACCACTATCACAGCTTTGTGGTCAACAGTCCACTGGGTGGCAATTTGCCACAACTACCCTGATTGGGGTCGTGGTTATTATCATCATCATCATCATCATCATCATCAATCGAAATGTACAGGCCAGGTCATCAACGGTTGAACAATCCAATACAGCAGTCTAAACACAATCGATTATAGGCCAGGTCATCAACTAAAGATCAGCTTTCAAAAAATAATTCTCCAAAGGAGGAATTACTGTTTGAGAAATAAACAAACACTTCCACGCTGGTAAAAATATATAATAATAGCAGTCCAGAATTCACACAGAACTGACTCTTGCTGCAGTCAAATCAAAATAATCATTCGCTCCGAAACATTTACCACTGTCCTAACCTAGCTAAAAGTAAACAAACAGTAAATTACTCCAACAGTCTTTCCCAATACAAACAACCAATACACTAACTACTCTCTCTCTCTCTCTCTCTCTCTCTCTCTCTCTCTCTCTCTCTCTCTCTCTCTCTCTCTCTCTCTCAGGATTTGGCAAAAACCAGAAAAATAAATAAAAATTGATCCTCCAAAACATAACTCTACGAATGCCGCCGTCTGTTCGTCGCATGCGTCTGTGTCAGCAGATTCGGTCACCGATATACTCCAGCACACTCACTCTATCGCGATTACATTTGCGACACTTTCTACTGTTAACCGGGCACTCAGTCTTCCTGACTCACCAGGGCGCATTCTTGCCATGGCCCTTCTCACCACAGTACCCACAAACAGCTTGTCTGCCACCGTCACTTGCATCCGTCTGACGTGCATCATCCCTGTTTACCACGTTTTGATGCTTGATGCGGCGATAGGAGCTGGTGACAGCCTCCGCGCCATGACTGTGGGTGTCTAGCAATCGGGACGCAGACTGCTTACCAGACTTTTTCGCTTTGATGAACCTAATCGTTTCCTCCAGCGACATTTCCTGCCACTGGTCACTAAGTAGATCCAGATGGATGTCCTGGTCAACGATACCTCGTGCAAGCACGTCTTTGATCATGTCGGCCGCGAAGTTTACGTTTAGTCCACATATGCACCTCCTGACGTATTTGCACTTGTTTGCTTGGGCCTTCACGCGGGCGTGAAATGCCCGTATCGGTATCCTCGCGGCCCTGAAGCATGTTTCAGAGAGCCGCCAGCGCCACCATTGCGTTCTCCCCGTGTACCGTAAGAGCTTTTATCGCACTGAGCACCGCCTCCTCCGATTTGTCTAACAGGCTCCTCTCCGCGGCGCTGGTGATGTCCTTGCATAGGCTCTCCTCACATCAGTCAAGGAGCTGTACCACAACATCATCGCCTTCGAGCCCGGTTCCCTTGCGGTATTCACCCCAGCGAGTAAGGAAATAGTCCAACTCCCCCCTAGTGCCGGCCGCTAATATCGTTGGGTTCTTGAGTTTTTCAACCTTGGTGCTTGGTGGGTGGTATTGAGCTGCTGGGCCTAGGGCATGAATCGTTGTGTGTGCGTTCAGGAGCGCTGCGGTAATGATGGGATCTGTGGATGCCTCAGTTCGATAGGTGCATCCAGGCACTGGGCAAGCAATGCTTTGTGCGGCCATTTTGCTACTTATCACTGTGAATTACCTACTTGGGAACTACTGACAGAGTGAATCACTTTAATCACTGTAAACCATTTGGGTACTACTGACCTTTTGGGTCCTTTTAGCTGGATTCACGTTCTCCACAGGTGTGCGGGTTTGCTCATATCGTCGTGTAGGGACACACAATCATGTAGATCTAGTAATAGACTTAACTTTGATTCACAGTAACACTGTTCTTAACAATTTCGGATTGCGTTAGATTTAAATCCATTCACTTTTGCTACTGGCCACGTTTTGTTTACCCTCGGGTGGTGCAAGTCACCATATTATCACTCAGCTCCTCGCATCACTTATAATAATGTATTTTAACAATGACTTCCGATGCTGGTCTCTCCTAACCATACGTCGCCCCTCCTGCTGCTTATCCAATGACTTCTCCCTCGGATCGTTTGTACATAAATAGGAACCATTTCCATTTGTATTTGGCATGTAAACAATGTAAAAACGAGCTACAAGCGAGGGGTGTGCTCTACAACGCTCACAGTGTCACACACAGTTGATGTTCGTAAGTCATAGTTCTCTAATAATATAGGGGAGATGTATAAATTTATATTATCATCATTCGTAGATAGTCCACTGCAGGAAGGCCTTTATGCCAATCTATACCAGCAAATTTTCTTATCTTGTCAATCTTTTATACCTTCTCCTGCTTCGTTTGCAATCTCTTGTTCCCATTCAGTTATTCTTAATATCCATTTATTACACGTGAGGGCAAACGTTTCAGTGCAAGGGCTACTTTCAGAAATTCACAAATTCAAAGGGCCGCATAGTATATTAAGTTAAATAATTAATATTTAAAATAGCCATAAGAAGGGTTTTTAATGAGAAAGAAATAACAATTATCTTTTTAAATTAATATTTTCAAGTAGAAACTTCCCATGAAACATTTATTTGAAAAATAAAGTAACTTAATAAATAACAGGACAGTGTTAATGAGAATGATGCATCTGACTGCAGCCATTTACCAGTTTGTTAAAATTAGGTGTCAAGTTCCTTGTACTGATCCTTAACACTGACTTAACATTTGAGTTAGTGAGAAGTGATTTGTTCTTTGACTTGGTAACTTTCATCATAACGAAAATCTGCTAAAAGAACAACACAAACATCTTTCATGTAATTTTTTTTAGATTTTGAAACTTTTCTGAGGGCAGATGCATAAAACTTTACCAGTGGTTTACTTTCAAACATCCTCTATAAAGAGTGGTTGCCTTGAAATCAATCAGTTCCGTCTGCAGTTCTTCAGTATCTGTTTCTATGTCACAGACAAAAGGTGAGCGGAGCAAATCGAACTGTCCTTCAATTACCTTGAAATCAGCAATTTTTTTCTTGAGATAAATTCTTCTTTTAAAGCCATCAACTGAGAACTGTACTTGTCTGACAACGCTTGTGTAACCACTCGTGTTCTCAACAGAGGAAAATGAACAAAGTTTTCCTCATTCAGCCGCTTGGCAAAACATTTGAGTATGAATTGAAAGACTTTTACTAGGAGGTACAATTCATAAGCAAATACACCTTTGCCTTCTAGTTTTGTGTCTAGCTCATTCAGCTTTTGCATTATGTCCATTCCAAATGCATAATCACAAGCCCATTCGCCACTCTCTATTTCCTTTGAAAAGTCACAAGAGATGTCTTTCTTACTGAAAAAAAATGTGACAATCTCTGCTTTGAGGCCCCACACACTCTTTAGTACTTTTCCCATGCTTAAATAGCGGACATTTGTGTGGTACAGCACATCAGTATAATCTGCCTCAATGGCCCCATGCTCTTACTGAATTCAATGCACACACCACTAGATCCATAACATGTTTGAGTTTTAAAGAAGGCCTACAGAGGATTTCTTGATGTATAATGCAATGAAAAGACAACGCACTGTGCAGTGGAAAATCTTCTTTGATTTTATCATTCATCAATTTTACAAGGCCAGAATGTTTACCTGTGAGTGAAGGAACACCATCAGTTGTAATACTTGGCAGTTTATCCAGGCTTATTCCAGACCTGATTAGACTATTAATGACACTGCTGTACAGTAACTCGTCTTATCTCTTTAGCATCTGGCAGAACACTGGTGTATGTGTATATTTAGACTCATGAGGCACTCATACTGTAACAAAGTTGTCAGATTATCCATTTGCGAGTAACGTGCTAATGTTCCTCAATATTATTTGGCGTTATGTGGTAATTTTTTTTCTACAATTTTACTTACATTTTATTCCCAAATGGTGTAAGTACAGTATATAACTTGATCTTGGCGGGCCGTAGTTTGCCCACCCCTGGTCTATTATTTGTCATTTTCATTATATGTCCTGTTCAAGTCCATTCTTTTTCTTACATGTTGTTACAATTGCCTCTACTTTAGTTTGCTCTCATATCCATGTTGATCTTTTTGTCTCCTAGTGTTATTTTCACCATTATTCCTTCTATTACTCTTTGAGTCGTAACTAGCTTATGTTTTAAGACTTTAAAATAAGGCTCTAAGTTTCTGAGGCATAAGTTTAAAGTTTGTAGGGCCATCTGATTAAATGCTTTTCTTTTTAGAGAAAGTGGCTTTTTAATTTTCATAATCTCATTTTGTTTGCCAAATGGTGTCCAACCCATACTTATCCTTCTTTTAATTTCGATCTTATTTCCTGGAGAAACACTTACGGGGTGTCCTAAACGAATATATTCATCAACAATCTCTAGTGGTTCGTCCATAACCCTTATTTGTTGTCTCTACATTTTCATCGAAAATTACCTTAATTTTACTCATGTTAATTTTTAGTCCTACATATCTGCTTTTTCTATTCATATATTCTATCATCTTTTGCAATTTCTCCCATGATTCACTAAATACAACTATATCATCTACAAATCTTAAATTGTTAAGGTACTCTTCGTCAATATTAATTCCTACATATTCCCAATTTGAATTTCTAAAAACTTTTGTGTGTTATATGTACACTGAATTTATGTATATTATATGATGAAACTTGTGAAAATGGCTTATTTGTTATATACAATGTAAGAATAAAACAATGTGTTAATATAATTTATAACTCTGAAATATCGTTGTGTTCTGGGACGAGAGTTCTAGTTGCTGCTTCGGCACCAGCCATGAGTTATACAAGATGATTACAGAGTGGGCCCGTGACGTGGGGTCATTTTGGGTAATGCTTGTCCTGGGCACCTCTCATCCGTCAGGAACATTCGGGAGTATTGTTCTCTCGTATATAAAGAACAGATGACGAGCGAGAGGGGAGACTAGACTAATACACCGTTGTGTTTGGAGACATATTTCAGCTACATCCCCTATGGCTCTGAAATATCTGACTACACACAACGATAGAGTATCTTGAAGAAGATAAAGAAGTTAAAAATGCATCAATTCAACATCAGAAGCTGTGTTTCTACATATCAACTTTCAAATCTAAAACTAAGCAACGTCGTCTGGCCCTTGCTGTATAGAAATTTGTGAAGTCAACTTAAGACCTGCTTCTTCGGTGGATCTTGTATCATACAGGTACTGTTAATTCTTATGTTATCAAATACCGTTATATTTTATGTTTGCTGGCTATAATTTTCATTTGTTGTTAATGTTTTGCTATTGTTTTGTAAACTTTTTGAGTAGATTTTGCATAATCTACGTTGTGTTCAATAGCTGAACCTAACAGTGTTCTGTGAATAGTTTAGGAGAGATGGGGCCTCCCTGTCTAACTCCTTTCTCAATCAGAATTTTTTCACTATCTTTATATAGTTTTAGGATTGCTGTAGCCTACCTTCATATATTATATATATATATATATATATATATATATATATATATATATATATATATATATATATATATATACATATATATATATACATACAGTATATATATACATATATAATTATATATATACCAATATATATACATATATATATATATATATATATATATATATATATATATATATATATATATATATATATATATATATATATATATATATATATATATATATATATACAATATATATATATATATATATATATATATATATATATATATATATATATATATATATATTTATATATATCTACCAATATAAATGTATATATATATATATACATATGTTTATATTTATACATATATATATAAAGATACTACCGCTAGAGAGTTATGGGGTCCTTTGACTGGCCAGACAGTACTACATTGGGTCCTTCTCTCTGGTTACGGTTCTTTCCCTTTGCCTACACAGACACCGAATAGTCTGGCCTATTCTTTACAGATTCTCCTCTGTCCTCATACACCTGACAACACTGAGATTGCCAAACAATTCTTCTTCACCCAAGGGGTTAACTATTGCACTGCAATTGTTCAGTGGCTACTTTCCTCTTGGTAAGGGTAGAAGAGACTCTTTAGCTATGGTAAGCAACTCTTCTAGGAGAAGGACACTCCAAAATCAAACCATTGTTCTCTAGTCTTGGGTAGTGCCATAGCCTCTGTGCCATGGTCTTCCACTGTCTTGGGTTAGTTCTCTTGCTTGAGTGTACACTCGGGCACACTATTCAATCTACTTTCTCTTCTTGTTTTGTTATAGTTTATACAGGAAATGTTTATTTTAATGTTGTTACTATTCTTTAAAATATTTAATTTTTCCTTTTTTCCTTTCCTCACTGGGCTATTTTCCCTGTTGGGGCCCCTGGTCTTATAGCATCCTGCTTTTCCAATTGGGGTTGTGGCTTAGCATTTAATAATGATAATATATATATATATATATATATATATATATATATATATATATATATATATATATATATATATCAAGTGTTTTAACATAAAATTCGTCTATTCCTTGTCTTTGAAGGGGTTTCATTTCATGACTGGTGACAGAATCAAAAGCTTTCTCATACTCTTCAAATGCCAAAAATTGTGGTTTGACATACTCTGTTCATTTTTCAATTACCTGGTTAATAACATGGATATAGTAAGTTGGTGAATATGAGTTTCTGAAGCATGTCTGCTCTCTTGGTTGATGAAAGTATAGCTGCCTTTCTTTTTGGTCTAATATGATCTTTGTAAATACCCAATATATTATTACAAGAAATCTTATTGGGCGGTTATTTTTTAGGTCTTTTTTTTTTTTTGTCTCCATTTTTGTGAATTGGTGAAATGATAAATTTCCTTAGAGTTTCCTGATCAGGGAGACTCAATGATAAGGGCTCTGCCCTTTAAGGGTTAGGAGTGTAATCTCCAGCCCTTAAAAATTTTAATGTTGCAGGGTAATCTGAAAACTGATTTCTAATCAGAATATTGAAGAAATTATATTCTTTCAATATGAGATTGGGTTCAACAAATACTTGGGTAGGGATACTCAAGAAATATTGGAAATAACTACTAGTATAATATATACAGTAGTTTTCTATCTGCAGTATATCCTATACTGCAAATATACTGACTACCTGTATAAACATATACTGTAGTTCAGCCGGCATGTCGTCGGCATAGCTAGCTCTTGCCGGCACATCCAGCCTGCTAAAAGAGAGAGAGATAGCATGGAGAAAGGCTACCTAATACTGTGTATGTATACAGTAAATAATGATGTAAAAGTCTACTTTTACTACCTTTCTCCAGAAAGAAGGTTCAAATGGAAGGGGAGAATGTAACATTCAGGCTTCCATCCAGCTACAATACTGTTGCCAGCAAAGTCCCGCCTATACACTGCCGGCTGGCAGTATCAGTACAGTCGGCATGCTGCCGGTTGAGTCAGCACGAATCTGTGCCGGCCTGGCCGGCAGCATCCCGACATCAGAATCTGTGGCTAGCAGTCCAAGGGAGAACTGAAGAACTGAAGAACCTTGGTGACAGAAGGGACTCCCCACTCACAGTCAACATGGCCACCAGCCGCCGGCCGGCAGCTGCCATGGCTGCCGGCCAGCAACTGTCATGACTGCCAGCCAGCAGTTGCCATGACTGCCGGCCGGCAGCTGTCATGACTGCCGGCCAGCAGCTGCAACGACTGTCGGCTGGCAGTTGCCATGACTGCCAGCCGGCAGCTGTCATAGCTGCCTGCTGCTGGCATAGCTACTGGCAGCCGGACAACGGCTATAGAGAGGGAGTCTGGTCGGCCCCGGCAACCCAACGGTAACGGTAAGGTTGTAGGAAGCCGCCAACATAAAGGGATAGAGGTGGAGGGAAAAAAGGGTCCTGTATAAGGTATGGAAGGAGCCGGCCGTATAGCCTGTCCTACCTCACCTAATGAAACTCCGTTACTGTATTAGAGCAATCCCATGTGGCTAAAGAATTCTATTCCGTAGCCTAGGGTTAGACTGATAAAATAAAGAGGTTGGTAGCACCCTCACCGCCATCTCTAAACAATAAAGGAACAGGGTTCTAGTGCCAGTGTCCCCTAAGCAGTAGGGACTAGTCTGCTAGGCCACAGGGAGAAGGTATCATATCGTACAGACGTACAGACCCTTCAGGTGTGTCCTAGGGAGGTCTAGCCTCCTATGTCGGCAGCCTAACCCAGCAAAGGAATTCTATTCACCTTGCTAGTCAGCTACCGCCCACAGATCAAATACTCTCAGGTTCTGACCAAACCCAAAAACCTGCATCTGCGGTTACAGGGGAAGGGCAGAAAAACCGTAGGCTAGTCATGCCTGAATTAAAAATTCGAAGCCGACCCACTAGGGTTGTAACCTAAGGCTACGTTCAGAGGGAAGGAGGGATAACCCTTAAATCCCCTTTTAGGAGACGTGCAATGTTTCATCTAATTCTAGGAGATAACTATCTCTATATGAATTGAAAGAACAATACACGAGGGTAACCGAGGAAATGTCTGAACGTATAATAAAACGCCTAGGTTAGGTTACCTAGGTGAGACGAGATCTCGGTTACCTCACTCACCGAAACTCTAACTATAAGATCGACATAGAAGGAAAATTATGCACATTATAAATATCTTTACAAGAATAATTGGCCTAAATAGCTTACATAATTAAATAATTAATTAATGCTATTTAAAAACCGGGAAGTCGTTCTACTAACTAAATAGCACATGCCTAACGAACGACAGCGCCCATGGCGCCTCCAGTATCAGGCTTATCTTCTAAACACAATAAATTACTCTAATTTCACTGTGAAACAGGAGCTAAAAATTACTCATTGTAAAAACCCAATACTCAACTTTCCGAAGGCGAAAGAAGTAGGAGAATGCATAATAATAATCCTTGCAAATAGATCGAAAAGTTAGATCAACAGGGAACATCACTGAGCGAAATCGCTACAAAATTAGGAATGTCCGCCATCTTGGAGATGGCACTGTTGTGGTGGTCAATAGTAGTACGAGAACTGGGATAACCTTGATACGGCTCCCCTTCTATTCTGCCACGTCCCCCTCGAAGCGTAAACGCTATTAGAGGTGCAGATTGCTATGTGTCGTGTCAAGAATACGTCCTTTGATATTATGCGATATCCTTGAGAGAAAATTTAAGGATATTCGCTCCAGGAGTTAGAATTCTGGGACCTGAAGGTTTAATTCTCTGGGAATATCACTGTAGTAACATATATCCCTTAGGAAGCTACTTTAGAAACTTCCATCAAGACGACATGGCTTCAGCCCAAATATATATATATATATATATATATATATATATATATATATATATATATATATATATATATATATATATATATATATATATATATATATATATATATATATATATATATATATATATATATATATATATATATATATATATATATATATATATATATATATATATATATATATATATATATATATATATATGCATATATATATATATATATATATATATATATATATATATATATATATATTCCCTTGGTCTAAAGTTTCCTTACCAATCCCCTTACAACGTCTTTCACTTAGGGCCAAGATACCAAACTATATTTCATAAATTCACTCTTCACTTGCTGTAACTTCCCAATCTGATTCATAGTTCTAACATTCCAATTACCTATTTTCAATTTTTCGATAGTATTTATAAACCGGAAGATTCTTAGCACCCGCTACGCCCAGGACTGGGGGCCATCTTTCATCTTCTCTATACATGACTGACTAAATCCATAGAGGATTCATTGGCTAGATACATCAAAGGATGGCCAGTTCCTTGTGATGTGCAGTGCCTATCTAACTAAGGCAAGTGACCCCTGCCAGTCCACACTAATTCTAGTAAGATCAACCGCCAGGCATCAGGAGTAGAAGCTTTAGAGACCGTTTGTCCATCGCCTTAAACCCATCCGTCACCCTGCTGCCAGTGACTTCATCGAAATTTAGGGGGGCATTTCCTCCACACCCAAAGCTCTCATTACTCCACCAAGCAGCTCATACGCTTATACGAATATAACCGTTGACAAACATGGATTGCTAAGATATACCGCCTAGCCTGGTTATATATATATCTAATATGGCCACCATATATTTGCTATAGTTGAAAAATTAGTTACAACAATAAAGGTTTGAAATGATTTCCAGAATGTATCTGCAGGAGAATTTACATGTATGCATATACATATACAGTGATGCCTCAGCATACGAAAGTAATCCGTTCAGGATACGGTTTCGTATGCTGATTTTTTCGTATCCTGAGTCGCGTTTTACATGTAAATAGCATAATCCGTTCCAAGCCTTACGAAAAGACACCTTTTCTTTCATAAACACGCTAAACTGTAGTAATAAACATACAATGCAGCCATTTCTATCATTCAATAATTAGCCCAACCGTTAAAAACAGCCTAATCCATTCCAGAAACTACCATGAGATTATTCAATAATGTAGTTATAGCCTAGTTATCCCCTCCAAGCCCTAAGAAAACAGTCCATTTTCTTTACTACTGGTTAAAAGTTACGGTACTGTATGTAAAGCTTTTGGATCAGTGAAGGTGTATTGTTACCTGTACACCTAAATTAAGGGTTGATACCCTGAAAAAAAGATACTGTACTCTCGGCGACGAGTTGGGATCTCGTAAGCTTTTCGTATCCTGAAAATTTTTTCTTATACTGAGGCATAAAAATCTTTGTATCGCTTTTCGTATCCTGAATTTTTCGTAAGCAGAAACTTTCGTATCCAGAGGTATCACTGTATAAACAATATTTAACAATCAGATTAATCCAAGTCAGTTATATACAAATTCTTTATTATTCAGATGGCAGATTTCTGCAGCATTCAGAAATATGGCAGCTACACAAAAAAGGGCATTTCAGGCCGTTCTTTCTGCAGCCACAAAGTCTTATAAAGCAAAGCTCGTTACTTTTACATCAACATTTAATGAGTTTAATCAAAGCAGGTGGAACCATTGATGTGCCTTCTTGGGTTACAATAGGAAGAAGCATATCATATCCCTCTGGGGTATGCCATCTATAATCGGTAGGAGCCAATGGTGATGGGTCAGAATTGAGACTGCCCTTCATAATAGCTGCAGCTAAGTGAGGTCTGCGAAAATTTTGTAGAAATGCTTTATTTGAAAGGCTCTGTAGGGGAAGGGACTTTAATTTTGGTGGCTCGAGTCCCACAATGTAACTCGAGCATCTCAAATTTTCACATTTAGTGAACCCATAATTAGTTAAAAGGATTTTGTCGATGCCTCATAAATGTCCTTTATATCCTTGGTAATATCTCTAAAGCACTGGAGATAATCAACAATTTCGTTGTTTTTTTCCTGAAAAATTTTTAAATTTTTCAAACATTGTTGCAGTAAGAGAGCAATCTTATCAAAGGAACAAGAACAATGGATTTTCTCTTGAGTAATTTTCTGGATATTCATTTACCATCCTTCAGTGTAAAGAAAACTGTGGTTTTACCAATAGCATAATAGCTGCAAACTGTATCCTACCCACTGATGACATGAGCTTCCAGGAGAGATACTATGATGTTCATGTATATGGCTACTGTCGCATCAATATCAATTACCATCCGGCCTTTCTTAGATGACATCATATATATTTCGGAAATGCATTAGCATCACAAATACATTTGTGCCATCAGCCACAACGCCTATGCGTCTCCTTGATGAAGGATTGAGCTTGGCTTTTTAATATTACTAATTTTTATATTTATACACAAGAATGGGTATTTAACTTTTGAGTTTATTTCTACATTACTGGTAATTGGAAATTACCTGGTTTAGATAATGATGTCAGCATATTCACGCGTATTCCTGAGATCTGGTCGTCCAATGATCTGACCAGCTAGGAAGTCTGTAGAAGATCCAAGAATTTCAAAAGGTTTAGGCACTGGCAATGTGATAACTAGATGGTGAGGAACAAAATCACCTTTGTGCATTATGAATTCATCTGTTATAAGGTTTATGAGTAGCTTCTTGCTTTTCTGTAACATTAAGAAGTACAGATTGGGTGGCAAAAGGCTGAGATAATTAGAGACTGTATAGTCTTGATGCTGTATTATCTCTCCTAATCCGGGTACTCTCTTTAGTGCTTTTCTTCTTGTACCTAAAATCAACCACAGCCACCGTATAAGCAAGTTATGTGAATTACTCTAAAAAATGTGCTAAAAGAACAAGTTTTTATAAACTTAGACAAACTTAAATCATTCAAATAAATGTATATACCTGTCAAAAGGTAAAAAGACATCTGATTCATACCGGTACTGTCCTACCAAGTTCTTGAAGACATCAATATAAGACTGTACAGTAACCTTCCGATGTGCATGAGATGTGACAAACAAGAGGGCCCAACCATCAATCACCTGAGCTGCTAAATCAAGGCTCCATGCAGAGTATTCAACTGCCAAATTATTCTTCAGAAAGTTCTTAGGATTAGTCCTCATATATCTATCTGAATCAAACATAGATGTGGCTGTGGGGCAAGCTCTGTGTCAAACACCTGTGGAACAGTTGGGGCGTCCTCTCTTCCACTCACATGCAGTGTGAAAGCCTGACAAAAATATATACCACGGTCAATCACATCTTTACCATCAACTCAACTGGAATACTGCTATTGTTCACTGAAAATAGTATGGCATTATTCTTGATGAGTTTATCAAATCAATTCTTCCCATGCTTCTGTCGGAGATTGGTCCCCAAGGGGTTGCTGCATTACGTCGAAAATTCTGTGGGCACGTTCAGGTATGGGCAGAGAGTAGAGCTCTATAAGCTTTGCCCAAACTTCTGTGTATGATGGACGACCTGCCCGTGACTGGGTCCATTGTGCCAACCTGTCAAAAACGTCTTCTGGTAGCGCTGACAGTATAAGGTTGGCAAGGTCAGTCTCCCGGGTGAGTCCGGCAATGCGAAATTGAACGTCTGCCCGGGTCAGCCATGCCGAGACATTTTTGTGTGAGAATGGCAGGAGCTTGATGTTCGCCAGGTTAGCGTGTTCTTCAGCAGGCAAAGTTTATCAAAGACGTAGGTGCCAAAGGGGGTGATGATGGCCATCTTTGGAATGTCGTCTGGGTTGACAGGGACCTAAAAATAGGATTTTAAAAGATAAATTTTAGAGAAAATTTTTGCCCCATTCAGGGCCCAGTGAGGTCCTGAATGTTGGACAAAGGATAATGGTCAGGTGTGGTGACGAGCTTAAGGCGTCTGTAATCTCCGCACTAGTGCCATGTCCCATCTGATTTCCTGACCATGTGGAGAAGGGAGGCCCATGGGCTGGAGGCCTTCCTGCATACGCCCATTCTTTCCATCTCCCGGAAGGCCTGTTTTGCGTCGTGGAGTTTGCTAGGTGGTAGGCGGCGGAACTTTGCATGCATTGGCGGGCCCCTCGTTGTTATGTGGTGGTAGATGCCGTGCCTAGCGGGTTTTCCTGTTGTCGGTCGTAACTCTGGATTGAATACGTCAGGAAATTCATGGCGGAGGATGTTGTATCCGTGGGTAGAAACAGAGTGAGTGGCGGGCATTGACGGGCCCAGGGTTGAGGCTGTGGATTGGAATGAATCAATGTCTATTAATCTTTTCTGGGCAATATCAAACTGGAGTCTGTGATGGCCTACGAAATCTGCTCCTAGGATAGGGTTTGTAACATCGGCGATGATAAAATTTCAAGTGAAAGGCCTTTGTAATAAGCAGAGTTTTGTCTGTTTCGTCCCGTAACTCTTTATACGTGTGCCGTTGACTGCTGTAAGGCTTGTTGAAGAGTGAATTGGTTGGTTCTTTTCGGCTTTTGTGGGTGGCAATATGGACTGGGTGGCCCTCGTGTCTACCAGGAATCTTTTTTTTGATAGGCCGTCTTCGATGTAGAAGGCCGTGTGCGTAGGGGCGAAGGTTGCAGCCACTTTACGTGGCCGCCTGGGCCGATATTTGGAAATGAGCAGGGCAGCACGCAATGTCTTGCATCTCTACCGAACCTTTTATGGTAGAAACACCATGTTAGTTCGTGGTTGCAGTAGTTTGGCCTTGTGATGGCGGCGCAGGTTTGGTTTGAGGTGGAATCTTCCGCTGATACTTCGCTGATGGGTTGATTGCAGCAAGCTTTGAGTCTCTAGCCGCATCGAAGAGATGCTGCACTCTCCTGATGAGGTCGTCTGTTTTCCAGCTGGTGGGGTTGCGGGAGTTGGATCCTGACTTCTGGTGGAAGGCGACGTTGGAGGATTTTTCTGTCTAAGTCCATCTTCCTTCGCTTTCCATCTGCATCTCAGCCGAGGAAGAAAATTAAATTCTGCAATTCTTCCCATGCTTCTGTCGGAGATTGGTCCCCAAGGGGTTGCTGCATTAGGTCGAAAATTCTGTGGGCACGTTCAGGTACGGGCGGAGAGTAGAGCTCTATAAGCTTTGCCCGAACTTCTGTGTATGATGGACAACCTGCCCGGGACTCGATCCATTGTGCCAACCTTCAAAAACGTCTTTTGGTAGCGCTGACAGTAAGAGGTTGGTAAGGTCAGTCTCCCAAGTGAGTCCCGCTATGAGAAATTAAACGTCTGCCCGGGTCAGCCATGCCGAGACATTTTTGTGTGAGAAAGGCGGGAGCTTGATGTTTGCCAGGCTGGCGTGTTGTTTAGTGGGCAAGGTCGCAGGTTGGTTGGATACTGTTGCATTGTCGGCCGCAAAACCGGTAAACTCATTGGTAGGCATCGGAAATTTTTTCGCCAAAACGCTTGTTAGAGCGCCGTATTTAGTCCGTTAATGGCAGTCTCATTGTACCTCACGATCCAAAGCACTCAAGTGAGCGCCGTTTTACGTCCGCTAATGGAAAGGAGTGTCCAGGGGCATTTCTGCTCTGGGGTCACCAGTTGCGAGGGTACAGAGAGATAGTTTCCTACACTGATAATTTATTGACGAGAGAGTCGAACTACATAGAGACGTGTGGACGTATAAGTAGCCCGGAAAAATGCCTAAGGCGTATTAGCCAGGCTTAGGTTTAAATTTGTGTTTCTTTTGGTACAAAAATCATGGAATAATATTTGATTATTACATCAGAAGAAAGAGCGGAGAATTCTGCGTTTACTGATACAGAACAAAATATCTCGAATTTAAAGACAAATGCGTGAAATACATACAAAGGGTTTATAGACATAGAAACACACTTGTCGGAAGGTGTCCGTACACCCCATCCAACTCTCTCAGACAATCCTCTACTAATATTACACGTAGGCCTATACCCAAAATAGAGTCAAAATATTGTTGATATTATTCCAGAAATGAATTATCCATATCAAAATTAGTCTCCTTACATAATTTACACATTTCTAGGACATATGAATTTTGAGTTTCTGACACCCCCAATTCCAATATGGCTGCAGATCGTCATCCTGGATATCTAGAGTTCCCCAATGATCTGAGATGGTGCCTCTATCTAACGTTTTTCTACGTCCTCCGAGCTACAAAAACCATCATAAAAAAAACTTTTACAGAGCTGTCCTACCTGCCGAGGCCCCACCCTGACTAATGTGTGATAGGGCCAGGAAAATAGCCGTTAAAGTAAAGTAAAATGAGTGCATGAGAGTTTATAGTGCAACAAAGCTAAGTGAGTCCTCATTGTATGCTCAGGTACCAGATAAAAACTCAGCTTGTCGTAAAACGTTTAATTTCGACCTGTAACATTATAAAAGTCAGTATAACATACCCATTTTTTTTTTTTTTTTACGTATTACCTTAGCAGAAACATTAATCCTTGTCACCATATGAACAAAAATATATAATTTCTCACTAATAGTTATCATAACAATAATGTCATCACACAATCACCGTTACCACCAAGTTAAAAGATAAGTAACAATTAACTGCAAAAAGTCACTTACAACAATGCCTCCTCTCTGATACCCAGCAGATTTCTCGTGCATTAAAAATCGGCTAATTTCTTCTATCAACTCTTACATTAACACATCCTAAAATACAACATTACTACAATATAGTAGAGGAACACTGTCAAAAGGCCGATAAGACTATTCAACCGAAACATATCCATAATTTACAAATCTCATTACACAAACAATAGCATACCTTAAAGAACACAAGCTACATATCAACACCATTTGCTTGCATGAGTGCACAGCTGCACTCCTCAGCAACTACGCACGAACAGTTGCTTACGTGCACACCCTCCACCTGTCAGCACAACCTCCACCTGCCAGTCACTGGCCACGTCGACAGTCGACAGTACCACTGCCCACCGTCACAATTTTACACTGTCGTCAGTGAGCATGCGCAAACTTCACAAAACTTGAACATTACTAAAATACTTAAAAATAATTATTAGTGTTCAACTAATAATACACTCCCGCCTCCTTTATTGTTCTTCAACGGGTAGCAATACCACCAACTTGTGAACCGATCTCTTGATAACTGTGTCACTTTGTCCCTTATATTTTCCTGGTCTTTGTATTTTGTATCTAATGCTTGCATCTCTCACCTTATTGTCTCTGCCTGTTTCTGTATCTACAACCTGCCCCATTTTCCATTTTCCTCGCACAACATTTGTGTCTTTAACCCTGGATAGGTACGCTCCTCGGACACCCCTTTAAGGGTATACTCGGACACGAACGACCCCGACGCCAAAAAAAATTCTTGAAAAATCAGTTTTTGCAGTAACCTCCTTTTTTCTTTTGCCAAAAAAAACTTCAATGAATGCTCAAAACAACTGTAAAGATAAATACTACTCATCTGCAGAAAAACTATTTATTATAAATATTTTAAAAAATTCATAAAAAAAAAAGTTTATACATATATACACAAATCCTTTTAGGAATTGATTCTTGAATGTTTAGGACACATCTTGATGTATTTTGGATGAAGTCAGACCCATGGAGGTGAAGATCTGAAATGAGAAAAAAAGGGTAACTTTTTTTGGCCAAAAAAATTTGTCCAAATTTCATGAATTTTTTTGGGTACCCAAATGAAATAGGAAGTGGCTAATTTTTTTAGGGAATAAACATATGTTATCCTAAAATAGAAATATGTAAAAAAATCTTCATTATTTTGTAAATTACATTTATATCAGGGGCCATATCTAAAGGTAATTTTTTGAGTACTTAGAAATTTCGTAAAAAAATACATATATTTAATATATAATATGATATTTATGCAGGTAAAAATATACCAAAATATCACAAATTCTATAGGGAACAAGAATATATATAGATAGGGCAGCTTACGCTTCGGATATGTCCACAAAATGGCCGCCAACCACACTGACTCAGACTCCCTAATCTGCCACTTGAAATGTAGGAAGGGTATGTCAATTTCAAGGTGTTATTTACTAATCTAATTATTATTGGATATGCATAAAAATTGTATGGTGGGTTGCTGGATAATTGTCGATTATTTTACGACTATAAAATTAAAATTCTGACCCAAAAAATTTTTTTTGAAGGGAAATAAAATCGAAAAAAAAAATGTAAAACAATATTTTAGCTAAAAAAATTTGATGATATTCAATCAAAAAAAAAGTAAACAAAATTTTCCGACAAATAAACATCTAGAGGAATCATTACTCTGTGATAGTTCCTTAGTACGTAGTAATTTTGAAAGAATTGGGAAAAAACGAAAAAATGGCAATCACCGGAAAATCGAACACATACCTATATATACGCCATATCTGGCTAAAAAAAAAGATAGGCATGGGTAGCCAGATCATCTAGAAACACTTTCCAACACTATAAAAATATAAGTTTTGCGACACTACTTGCCAATTCCTTACGGTAACATGACTAAGCAAAAAAATGCAAAACAAATAAAAAGGGGCACTCGTGGAAAAATGGCCATTCTAATATACGGCATTTCAGAAAAAAAAATTTCAGCCACGTGCTAGGCAAACCATCAAGGCATATTTTCCGACATATAAATGAAATATTACTCTGTGATAGTTCCTTAGTACGTAGTAATTTTGAAAGAAATGGGAAAAAACGAAAAAATGGCAATCACAGGAAAATCGAACACATACTTATATATACGCCATATCTGGCTAAAAAAAAAATAGGCATGGGTAGCCAGATCATCTAGAAACACTTTCCAACACTATAAAAATATAAGTTTTGCGACACTACTTGCCAATTCCTTACGGTAACATGACTAAGCAAAAAAATGCAAAACAAATAAAAAGGGGCACTCGCGGAAAAATGCCCAACATTCTAATATACGGCATCTCAGATAAAAAAAAAAAGACATGCACGTGTTAGCCCAACCATCAAGGCACACTTTCTAACACATAAACATGAAAAAAAAAATCAATAATATACGGCAATTCCTTACTACGTAGTAAATTTTTACAAATATTGAAAAAAAACAGAAATTGGCAACCGCAGTTAAATACCCAATATACCAATAACTACGTCGTATCTGACAAAAACAAAATCACGCATGGGTAGCCAGATCATCTAGACACACTTTCCAACATTAAAAAAGCAAAAGTTTTACGACACTATTTCGCAATATCTTACGGAAAAATGACTTGGCAAAAAAATGAAAAAAAATTAAAAAGGGACACTCGCGGTAAAATGCCCGACATTCTAATATACGACATCTCAGATAAAAAAAAAAGACATGCACGTGTTAGCCCAACCATCAAGGCACACTTTCTAACACATAAACATGAAAAAAAAAATGAATAATATACGGCAATTCCTTACTACGTAGTAATTTTTACAAATATTGAAAAAAAAACAGAAATTGGTAACCGCAGTTAAATACCCAATATACCAATAACTACGTCGTATCTGACAAAAACAAAGTCATGCATGGGTAGCCAGATCATCTAGACACACTTTCCAACACTAAACAAGCAAAAGTTTTACGACACTATTTGGCAATATCTTACGGAAAAATGACTTGGCAAAAAAATGAAAAAAAATGAAAAAGGGGCACTCGCGGTAAAATGGTCCTCGTGGTGATGAACGACATTTTAACTAAAAAAAAAAACATGCACATGGTAGCCAAACAATCCACCAAGACTTTCCACAACTGATAACCTATACAAGTTGCACCATTCTACGACAATTTCATAATACGTAATAACTTTGATAATTATGCAAACTACCTTAGAAGGGTAAACTCGGACGCGAACGACCCCGACGCATCTCAGAAATCGGGGAAGGAGTACAGCTACAGCAATGCACATCTGGACACTACTAGAGCGTGTAGGGGAGACACCTCCTGCAGGTCGATCACCCACAAATTCAGTCACAGGGGTGAGTCACGTGAGAAAAACCTGTTTTTTTTTGACGCTCGGGGTCGCAAACGACCCATCGTACCTATCCAGGGTTAATCAGAACAATATCACCAGGTTGTACATTTCTTTTACCTGTGCCATTTTTGCCTTACAATGAGTGTAGGGAAATAATCTCTCTGCCACTTACGCCAAAAGGTGTCGACAACATTTTGTATAAAGTTCAACCTTTTCTTGGTGTCACCTGATGTAGACCATGAACCAGATGGTACTTTATTACTTGCTCTACCCAAAAGTAAATCTTTCGGACACAAATATGTTCCTAATTCTACATCCATACCAGGTTTTATTCCAATAGGCCTTTAATTCATTAAGTTTGCTATTTCAAAAAATGTTGTCTGCAAATCACTAAATGTCAAGATGGTAGTTCCTATGAGCATTGACAGAGACCTTTTTACAGACTTAATTAAGGCCTCACTTACCCCATTCTACCATGCATTATCTGCAGACCGATTAAATTTCCATTTCAAGTCTTCCTTTGCTCCAAATTCAGTGATCTCGTGTATGTTCCAGTTGTTAATATCACTCTTAAGTTCTTTACTTGCTGATACCAATTGTGAGCCTAAGTCAGAGTGTACAGTATCAGGATAGCCATGAACCGCTGTAAATCTTCTGAAACACTTTAAAAAACTATAAGTATCATATCCATCTACAACATCAATATACACGGCACGTGTAACAATACAATGGAATAAGCTTTACCAGTTGTCCTTTTCTTTACATTATCTTTGATTTGAAAATGTCCAAAAATATCCACAGCAGTGTGATAGAATGCTGGACAAAGACTCATTCTTTCATCAGAAATCTGACCCATTCTTTGACCTTCAACTTTGGCATCTAGTTTCCTGCAAAGAATACAACCTCTCTTTATCGATCTTATAATTTTACGTGCTGAAGGGACCCAAAATTTAGACTGAAGCTTACATAGTGTAACATCAACTCCAGCATGATCCAACCTGTGTAAATAACTAATGTACAAGACTGTAAATGGATGCTTACCAGGTAATAGAATGAAGCTATCTTGGTTCCAATTATGTTTCAACCATCTTTCCATTCTTTGTCCTACCATAATTGTACCATTTTCAGCTTGAAATGGTCCTAATCTTTGAAAGCATTTTTCCCAGTTCTCAGGAAGACTTTTTTGTGCTTGCATAATCCAAAACCTCTCAGCTTCCTGGAGTGATCTAGGATCATGTTTCTTTAGAACACCCTTAAAAGATTTCACCTTAATGTTAAATATCCTAGCAGTGACTGCAATTAACATATTATAGTTGTTGAATTTCGACGCATCAATTATGGTTTCTTCATGAACAGAGTATTGTGGAAGATTAACATGAATTCTATCAGGTAACTCACAATTCACCGATTGACTGATAGGCCACACTTCTAAAGGAAGGGCCATAAACTCTGGACCATATTTCCATGAATAGACAACTGCAACATTTAAAGGGTCCTGGGGTCTGGTCAATAGATCAGCAGGATTTAATCCATAAGCAATCCACCACCATTCATTTGGGTCACTTTTTGATTGAACTTCTGCTATTCTAGTGGCTACGAAAGTTCCAAAGCCATAAGATTCCTTTTGGATTTGTGCTCTAACAATGGAGGAATCTGTTATGTGCATTACCGAACTAAATATATATGTCATTTCATCTTCAATGGCTTTACGCATCCTGCACGCTATAACAGCTCCACACAATTCAAGCCTTGGAACAGATAACTGTCTACTAGGGGCTATCCTACTCTTTGCCACAATGAGCCTGCTCTCAAATGCACAAGACTCTAACTCCCACCTAGCATATGCAACAGTACCATAAGCATTTGTTGAACTATCACTGAAGATAACAAGTAAAGGTGGTATTGCCAAATAATTCACAAAAGTATGACACCCACTGTTCTTTTAAATAGGAAGGCAAGGGATCGTCCCATCCCAATTTAAAGTCACATTTCACAGTGTCTCGTAGCAAAATCTTTGCTTTTAGTGTGAATGGAAGCAAAAACCCCAGTGGGTCGTAAACAGAACACATCTGACTGACGACAACCCTTTTTGTTAAAACTGAAGGTATATTTTCAAAGAAATTCAACTTGTTTAAGTCTGGTTCTGTTCTTACACCCTTATATTTTGGAGAGAAATTTAACTTAGTTTTAAAATAAAACACATCCTTATTGCATTGCCAGTTAAGGCCAAGTATTCTTTCATTACTATTCTGGGTCACTTCAAAGTCAGAATGCTCATTATCTCCAGTAATGGTCCATCGTTTAATTTTAAAACTGCCTTTAGAGAGTACATTTTCAATATCTCTAATTAGGCTAAATGCCTCAGCTTTACTCTCAACAGAATGGATTATTTCATCTACATAGGAATTAGTCATTATCACATGTGATGCTTCTGGGAAGTCTTTTACCGATAATTCTGCAGTATGTCTGAGAGCTAACATTGCAATAATTCCTGAGGGCCTATCCCCGAAACCCATGCATGTCATTACATAGTGATCAGGTTTGCGATTACTTTGCAAATTTCTCCAAACAAATCTATGTACATGTTCTAATTCTGGAAGCTTAATGCAATTATACATTTTGCTTATGTCACCGGCTATGCCTATAGCCTTTTCACGAAATCTTAGTAATATACCAAACATTGAGTTCAAAATATTAGGGCCCTTTGCCCAAAAACTATTTAGAGACTGGCCCATATACTTTGCCGATGAATCAAAAACAATTCTCAATGGGGTTGATACAGATCCTGGTTTTAACACTTCATGATGTTGAATGTATGTGACAGGACCAACATAGTTTTTAACCTCTTCATCGGATAACTTCCGAATTACATTGCGCTTTGTCATGTCAAGTATCTGGTCATTATAAGCTTGAGCATAGTCTGAACCCAGTTTCATCAATCTTTTCTCTGTGCCTTTCAGTCTAGCTACAGCTACAGATACATTATTTTGCAACAGTTTGGGATCCTTAGTCCATGGAAATTTAGCAGACCATTCTTTTCTGTCGGGGCAATACATCAACCCACTTTCAATAAGAGCTAGCTCATTTTCCTCTTTTATACTATAATTGCCATTGCCTGTTGCACATTTCCCACAACAACAACTACCACATCTGGGATTACAATCAGTTCCTAAGTGTTCAATAGTGAAGAAATCATTTATCTGTGCTGTAATATCAATTACGGGTTCTACAGATATATCATAGTCGGATATTGTACTGGAAACATGATTAATGCTAATGCCTGGATTACTCCTAAACACTGATAAGGAACAATGTCGGGATGACTGCCATACACACACATTCCAAACTGTGATTCCCTGAGCTGTAAATTTTCAGCCACAGTTTCCTTAACTGTTGGAATTAAAGAGCAATAATCAGAACCAATTAGGAGATCTATTTTCCCATAAGGTCTATCTTATGCACATACATTAACACCCTTGAATAAATGTTTCACTTTTGATAAATCTACCTTACCGACTTGAGATGTAATGTCATCGATTCCATAAGCAGTAACATTGACATCATTCCCATCCTTGTCGGTTAAAACCAGATCATACTCTTTACTACTGTATGTCACAGTTTTGTCGCCCAATTTAGTCACAGCTAATCTGACACATTTTCCTTTCAGTCCCAATGCCTTAGCCACATCATTTCTGATCATTGTTATATCAGCTCCCGAGTCAAATAAAGTTTGTAACTCCTGATTACCACACTTGATCTTGTTAACCATAAATAGAACACCGTTTCTTTTCAGACTTACAAAGGAATTTCCTGTTATGAATCCCTCATGTATAATAGTATGATGAAGTTTCCCACAAGTTTCATTGTTAACATCTACAGTATTACATCTGGACTTCTTTAGACATTTTCTTGCTATGTGAACACCTTTAAGGCAATTAAAGCAAATACCTTTCTTCTTTACACACTCCATTCGGTCATTGATACTCAAGTTTTGGAAAGTTGTACAGTCTAAGATATCATGTCCATCTGAGCCATGATACCAGCACCTATGCAGCCTTGTGTTGTCACTGATCTTATTCCTGTTCCGTTCAGCATTTTCTTCTGTAATTTTAGTGAAAAGGTCAGTGATATTTGTAATAGCATCTTCAAGTCCTGCTATCCTTTCCATCACATCTGACTCTCTTCCTTGCTTTGTACTACGCTAATCTTCATAAGTGCAGGTATAATTCACTTTAGCCTTAATAATATTATTGCTTCTAATATTAGCATTAAGATATTTCATTGATTTCTTTTCACTCAAAAGGTATTCCAACAACTTTCCGAATAAGTCACGGTTATCTACACACTCTGCTAACTTAACCCATTCACGCCTCTGTGTAGGTGGTAATAGTTTTTCTATCTGGCTAGTCATGTTAGCAGTATTTGATTCTGAAGCCAAACTCATTTGGTCTAAGTAAAGATAGCATTGCTCAATCTTATCAACCATCTTAATGAAACTCTCACTATCCCCTTCGGATATAGGTTTAATTGACCTTATGTCCTCTACTACTACATCAATAATGGTTCTGCTGTTCCCAAAAGTTTCATCTAATCGCTCAAACATTTTATCGAAGTCATGATCTGCACCACGAACTGTACCCAAGGCCTCTCCTGAGAGACACTGTCTTAGCACAAAGGGATCTTTCCCATAATTTGATTGCATTAGTCTAAAAAAATCTCTCTTGAAATTGCTATAATGTCTCACATCTCCGTGAAACCTGGGCACATCAATCGGTTTTACTTTTAAAACTTTTTTCACCTGCATTTCGTCTTTAACTTTCACAAATATCACATGAGCTGCACACTTTCTATCTCAGTGGTTCCCAACCTGTGGTACGCGTACCACTAGTGGTACGCGAGGGCCTTCTAGGTGGTACGCGAACACTTTCGGGGTCATGAACGTGGAGAGCAAACGCTACGGAATGTTCGAACTCCTGACTACCCTTGAGACGGAGCCCACTGATGAATTTGCCCAAGAAATCGTCCATCACCTCTCACTGCTCAAGACTGAATTGAAGCATTACTTCCCGGACGTGACATGTTGTGCCTACGTCGCCAGTCCGTTCTCCGTTAATCCAGCCGATCTGCCTGTTGGGACCGGGGAACAAGAGGAACTCATAGATATCCAGGCTGACGAGACAGCAAAGACGAAGCGCACAAAATGCTCTCCTTTAAACTTCTGGGTGAGCATGGCCTCCTCGTACCCGACGCTAGCCCGTCACGCTGTTCCCCAGCTACTGATTTTCCCCTTGACGTGGGAGTGCGAGCAGGGGTTCACAGCCTTCATGGCCATCAAGTCGAAGAGCCGGAACCGTCTTGCTGCGCCCGGGCATGATTTCAGATGTGCTGGGAGCAAAGTCATGCCCCGCATTGACCAGCTGGTGGAGAAGAAGCAGATACAGCCCTCGCATTGAGTTGTTGTTTTCTTAGTTAATTTGCGTGTTCTATTTTTACAATTATTGAAATAAAGTGGTATCTGATCGAATTTAGTTTCTCTGGAACCAGGTGGTACGCGGCAACTGTACGGGACCTCAAAGTGGTACTCGATCACAAAAAGGTTGGGAATCACTGATCTATCTTCTAATGCTTTGATATAAACGTTAGCCTCCTCTATCAATAGAGCATCACAGTTCTCATCTAATAAATTGCAATACTGTTCATTAGCTAGTTCAACTTCATCATAAGCCTTAACAACACTCTCATATCTTTCTTCTAAAATTTCCAATGCCATTTGATCTAACATATACTCATGAAACTTATCAAGCTTACGTGTTAGTTTTGCCTTTGCGGTTCCCCTCCGCTGTTTGGCCTTCTTCTGTGCTTCCAGTGACATCCTAGCACTATCATTTTCCCCCCGTGGAGCTTCCATTTTTCCCTTTATCTGCCATGATGAGTGTTGTCGAAATGTATGCTCAGGTACCAGATAAAAACTCAGCTTGTCGTAAAACGTTTAATTTCGACCTGGAACATTATAAAAGTCAGTATTACATACCCAATTTTTTTTTTTTTTTTTTTTTTACGTATCACCTTAGCAGAAACATTAATCCTTATCACCATATGAACAAAAATATATAATTTCCCACTAATAGTTATCATAACAATAATGTCATCACACAATCACCGTTACCACCAAGTTAAAAGATAAGTAACAATTAACTGCAAAAAGTCACTTACAACAATGCCTCCTCTCCGATACCCGGCAGATTTCTCGTGCATTAAATATCGACTAATTTCTTCTATCAACTCTTACATTAACACATCCTAAAATACAATATTACTACAATATAGTAGAGGAACAATGTCAAAATGCCAATAAGACTATTCAACCGAAACATATCCATAATTTACAAATCTCATTACACAAACAATAGCATACCTTAAAGAACACAAGCTACATATCAACACCATTTGCTTGCAACTACGCACGAACAGTTGGTTACGTGCACAACCTCCACCTGCCAGTCACTGGCCACGTCGACAGTCGACAGTACCACTGCCCACCGTCACAATTTTACACTGTCGTCAGTGAGCATGCGCAAACTTCACAAAACTTGAACATTACTAAAATACTTAAAAATAATTATTAGTGTTTAACTAATAATACACTCATCCCTGTATAGGCCTAGAGAGACATAGAATTGGAGTACATTAGTATAATTTTACAATATTCTAATATCGATATTTAACAGAGTAACCTACACCAACTACATTCACATGCTGGTCTGGTTCAGGCATAACCATCGCGATGCTTTTGTTTTGTTCTGATCTGAAGAGTTGGAAGACCCAGGTCTAAATGGCTGAAGACTATCAAGCGTAAACTTCGTGAAGTATGAGCTGATGAATGGAGAAGTAATGAATTAAAAGCTCAAGATAGAGCGAGGTCCTTTGCGTCAATAGGCACTGGAGGAGATGGTGATGGTCTGGTTCATACAAAGTAACGAGGGTCAACCTAAAAACACAAAATAACATGTAAGCCTATATGAATTATCTAAAAACATAACACACTATGAGGTGGGATTACATAAAAAAAAAAATAGAAATTCCAAAGGGCAGGGGCGGGAGGAACAGATGAGAAATGTCTATGGTGTATGACAGAATCTATCAATGATACGAATCATTTACTAATGCCACTCACTCACTCACTCCACTGGCTGCGGGCCTCCATGGCTCTTTGCCGCCGCTACAAGAAGCTTCCAACGACCACGGTCTTGCGCAAAATCCCACCAATCCCCCGGATCATCCACTCCAAGCTTTGTCATGTCCCTTTTTATATTATCAGACCATCTCATACGGGGTCTTCCTGGAGGTCGTCTGCCCTCTGGTTGTCGTCTAGTAATCTGGCTTATCAGTCTATCCTCATCGGTCCTGGCCACATGTCCTGCCCACCTCAGTCTCTGTGCCATAATTGTGCTTGTTATCAGGGGTACTTCTGTCATTTCTCTCAGTTCATTGTTATGCCTTCTTCTCCATTGCCCCATCTCCACATCAAAGACCGGTCCACATATCCTTCTCAAGATTCCGTTTTCAAACACTTCCAACCTTCGTTCCAGATCCCTTGTCAGCCTCCAGGTTTCACAGCCATACGTTAACACGGGTCTAATAATAGTTGTATAGGTGTTCACCTTTGTTCTCCTTGATAAGATATTGCTGTTGAGAACTTTGGCTAAAGCCCAACCACATCTGGCTGCCGCTGCTATTCTTAATTTGACCTCTTCCTCTACTCTATTTTCAACTGTAACTGTTGAGCCAAGGTATTTGAAACTCTCAACAGCTTCCAACTCCATGTTTCCACACCTGATGTTACCCAGTATCCTCTTGCCTTGAAACTTTCAAGATTTTGGTTTTAGACTCATTTATTTCCAGGCCAACTCGATTTGCAACTTCTCTAAAAATTCTTATTTTTCTATCAATTTCTTGGATACTTTCACCACAAAAGTCAATATCATCAGCATAAGCTAATCTATCACACATAGTAACCCCAAGGTGTACTCCATTACCCTGTGGTGTTTGTCTCATGACCCATTCCAGCACTAGGTTAAAAAGAATCGTAGACAGTGCACATCCTTGCTTTAAACCACTATCAACTTCAAAGGGATCTGTTACTTCCCCTCCAATCCGTACTCTGCCTCTCATATTTCTATAACACATTTTTATTAGGCGTATAAGTTTCTCTGGTATTCTGAACTCTCTAAGTATTCTCCATAACGCCTCTCGTTGGATACTGTCATATGCCTGTTTAAAATCTATAAAGGCATGCCAGGACTCTTTATTATATTCCCAGTACTTCTCCAGGATCTGCCTTACAATAAATATTTGGTCTATGGTTGATCTAGACGCTCTAAACCCTGCTTGGTAATCTCCTAATATGGTCTCACTATGTCTCTTCAGTCTATTATATAATAGTTTAGCTACAATCTTATATCCAACAGTTAAGAGACAAATGCCTCTATAATTCCCACATTCAGTTCTATCACCTTTCTTGTGAATTGGCACAAACAGTCCCTCCTCCCACTCCTCAGGCATTTCTTCCCTTCTCCAAATTCCAATCACAATATTTGCCATTGCTTCTTGTAGCTGTCTTCCTCCATATTTCAGTAGTTCTGCACTAATTTCGTCACGGCCAGCAGACTTATTATTCTTTAAGTGTTTTATTATTTCCAGAATTTCCTCTATGGTTGGATCCTCTTCATCATCTCCTAATAAAATTTCTTCATTCTCCGCAGACTTATTATTCTTTAAGTGTTTTATTATTTCCAGAATTTCCTCTATGGTTGGATCCTCTTCATCATCTCCTAATAAAATTTCTTCATTCTCCGCAGGTTGTTCAGGTGGTGCTGTTCTATTTAGCAAAGTTCTAAAATGTTCTACCCATCTCTCCTCAATTTCCCCACTCTCTACTAAAAGATCGCCATTTCTACTGCGCACCATTCCTTGTCTGTGCCTGGTATCCCTTCCTGATTTTATTTATTCCATGGAACTCGGCCCTCACATTTCCCAGTCTGCTATTGCTCTCAATCTCTTCCAGCTCTCTATTGATCAGCATTCTTTTCTTCCTTCTGTTAGTGCTGCATGCCTCATTTCTTGCCTCTGTATATATCCTTCTCCTCTCTGCATTTCCTCTATTCTCTATCCATTTTAATCTTGTTTCCCTTCTTCTTTGGGCGGCCTCTCTGCATTCCTCATCAAACCATCGTCCTCCCCTTCGTCGTCCCACCCTACCAACAGTTCTCTCTGCCGCTTCCAGCACTATAGGCTTTACTTGGTCCCAACTCACATCATCATCCATCTCCAAAGCTGCAAATCTGTTCTCTACTTCAACCTGATATTGTAATCTTGCTTCCCCTTCCTTCAGTTTCTCAGTAGCTATCTTAGATGTTTGCCCTCCATTCTTTTTCTTTGTTGTTAGTTTTATACGTATTTTTGCTGTCACCATGTAATGATCTGAATCACAATCTGCTCCCCTGTATGCTCTCACATCCATCAGCGCTGATCTAAATTTCCTTTTGACTAAAATGTGATCAATTTGGTTGGTTGTATTTCCATCAGGTGAAAGCCAAGTGCCCTTATGCTTTTCTAATGCCAAATTACTGTAATTGTGGAAATTCTTTCCACGCTTTATTTTAGTCAACCCCGTTATTCCATTTTTTATTTTTTGTTTATTATTTTCTGGGTTTTACGTATCTCTTTTTTCTTTTGTTTCCTTTGTAACTGTCGGGAGTTTCGAACTGATCATTCGAAAGTCCTGCCATTTAACTCCACAAACGTTACGTCAAATAGGGGTAAGATTGGAAGATCTCGCGGGCGTTACTGCTAATGACTATGGTCCAATACATGACAGTATTGGGGCATAGAATTTAACCACCTGTTGGGGAAGGAGCGGGTGTCAGAGAAACTAAGTTTTTGTTATTTACGAATCACAAAAATCATCTCGTATTATTGCACCACGATAAAAATATCGATGTATATATTTAGAGCCAAGGACTCTCTAGTTTGGTGGATTACAGCAAATTATGGCCTTCAGCCGAAGCATTAAGCTCACCCTTCGATCTGAAGTAAGACTTTAACAGTTTCTCCGTCTTGTGGTCGATGAAGAAGCTTTATCAGACCCCTTATGAATAAATAACGTAAGAATTCCCTCCCCTCTCCCAAGGACACTTTAGTTAGCGCGGGAGGTCGTAGTTTTCTTCGGAGCTGTCTAGAGCTACGGTCGTCCTCTCTGCCTAAATCCCCCAAACAAGTAAGTTCTTCTTATTGTTACTCTCTCTGTCTCCGCTCCAAACCGCGTGAAACCAGGTCGGTTCCCCCTAGTCTTTTTCTGAGTGCGAAGTGTAATTTATATCTGTCTGTAACTTTGTGATCCCAGTGATTGGGGATTAGATTTATTTACTAAGATACGTCAGAGAACCTTGGTAGGTGTTCTGCCAAGGTTTTATATTGAAATTAAGTGCATTTAGTCCTTTTTTTTAGTCCAACGTGGACTTAGTGCCCCACGGGCACATGTTACAGACCCCTAAATGAGATAGTTTCATTTATCAATTAGTTCAAATGTTTTAGTGTGTTATTTTCTTGTTAAATAGTTATTTTTGTAATAAATTTGTAAAGTGTATTCATATTTTATTGAATCCTGGACAGTTTTGGGAGACTAACCTCTTCAAGGTCTTGTTATCGGCCCGCACCATCGGGCCTAGAATCATAATTGTAATAAGTCGGAGAAAAATTCACGACAGTTGGTCCTTCAAACTGGATGACAGGTGCCTTCCAGAGCTTGAAAGGAAATCAGTGACGTATGATCCTTTAGGGTACCCCTAATAGGAGAGAGAGGGAGAGACATAACAATTAAAGCCCTCAGCGTCCCGATGTGCGATCGACCACTTGTGCCTCTAGTTTTTTGTGCCCCTATCTTCTTAACATAAATATAATTCTCTTTCTTCCTAGTTTGCCAAACCCCCCTGGAATAGAGTAAAGTTAGTCAAAATGGCGGTGGCCACGATCGTACACATCGAGGCGTCGATGGGCCTCATAGTCGACTTACTGAGTGAAACACAACGTGCATTAGTTAAAACCTACTCTGAATCAGTGTACCAGAATCTGGTCACGGAATTGCAAGAGGAGGTAAGACAGCTAAGAGAGCTGTACAAGAATCAATATGTTAAACTAGAACCTAGTTTAGAAGCCCGAATCAGGCGCATGTTGGGAGAAACTACGCGAGCTTCTACCCTTCTATATAATCGCATTGACAGAGTGAAAGTCACTCCAACGGGGAATGTTTCCCTCCCCAGATTAAAACCGCTGCCTCTCCCCACGTTTGAAGGGGAAGTGCAGGAATATGCTTCATATCGAGAGCTCTTTACGATACATATAGATCGAAGAGCAGATTTAGATGATGTATCTAAATTCACATATCTGTTGGGGACCTTAGGCAGGGAGCCGCTTAGGATCGTTAAATCCCTAAGTGTACCCGCCGCGAACTATAAAATAGCGTTGGATCTTTTAGATAAACAGTATGGTAATGTCCATCAGACACTCGTAATTTTGCACAGAAAGTTGGCTAATATCTTTGTACCCTCATTAGATCCTGTAGAGCTGAAAAGGTTCCGTTTCGAATTAACGATTATGATTGAGCAAATCAAGAGGCTAAGTAGTAATGAT
Source organism: Palaemon carinicauda (assembly GCF_036898095.1). Taxonomy (NCBI): domain Eukaryota; kingdom Metazoa; phylum Arthropoda; class Malacostraca; order Decapoda; family Palaemonidae; genus Palaemon; species Palaemon carinicauda. The sequence continues at coordinate 99,197,262 of NC_090739.1, read as the reverse complement.
ATAGGCCATGATATGGTCATGAGCTTCATTATTCAAATGTTGTCCGAAGGGAAGCTCTACAGGAAAGTGGTCGAGCATCTAAGAAAGTGTGACTATACGTTAGATGAGTTCTTTGACGCGATAGATTTCATTATCAGAATGCTCGAGGACAAAACCTTGCAACGAGGAGATAAACTTGAACCTGACAAGAGAGTAGACATCAGTGTAAGAGCGAAGTCAAAACCCATCCACAATAATTCTTGTCCCTTTTGTAACGAACGGCACCCGCCTCACGGAGGCCACCAAGTAACTGACGTGGCTGCCAGACGTCGCATTTTGCTAAAAAGGGGCCTCTGTTTCAATTGCACCAAGTCTGGTCATCGAAGTGATAAGTGTCCCGTCCCAAACTCTTGTAAAAATTGTAATGCTAACCACCACACAGCCATTTGTGATAATTATAGTGCGGGAAGACGACCGCAATCAGTTCCAAGTAATAGTAGTAGTCAGTCTACAACGTTCCCACCCCGTAGTAAATGCGACACCTCGACAGCACAAAACTGCCCCCGCCCATCTAAAGATAAAGTGGAATCCAAACAGTGCAAAAGTGCAAAGATCGCACAGACGTCCGACATGGACCTCCCATGTACCATTTTGCCAACAGCTATGGCCGAAGTCAATCATAAACAAGGTAGCAAGCGAGTCCGCTTATTCCTCGATTCAGGAAGCCAAAAGAGCTTCATATCTGCAAAAACCGCGAGACAATTAGGCCTACCGGTGGTAGGAAGGGTAGCATTGAACATAGCTCCGTTTGGCTCCACAGAAATAAGTGGATAATATGATGTCGTAAGCTGTAGGGTAGAGATAGGAAAAAGAACACTACGAATGAAGCTGGTGGCACGAAAACGTTGACGTCCCAATACATAACGCTGGTTATGTACAAGTCAGAAAGCATCTGTTGAGTAAGGGAGTCACATTAGCCAATCCAGAGAACAAGTCCGATGTGCTGAAAAATGTCCACATTTTAGTAGGGGCTGATTATTTTAGCTACTTCATCATAGGCATCGAGAAGGTTGATGGGATAAATCTTTTCCTGACCCATAATGGTATGTCGCCATATGGGAATGTGCCGCAGTGGCTATTGGAAGGGAAAAGGATCGAACAGGTGAAAACGCTCAGAGTATGTAAAATTGCGAGTGAACCATACCAGTTTGACGTAGATGAGTGGTGGCGTTTGGACCGTGTTGGCATCGCCCCATCAGAGCAATATACTGTTCGCGAGGCGGAAGCCATGCGAAAGGTGTCACAAAGTGTTGTAAAGAAACCTGAGGGATATCAGGTTAGCCTACCATTCGGGTCGGATGCTAGGCCAGATACGAACTATCGAAACGCTGTAGCGCAGTTTGAATCGTTGCAAACTAAGTTCATGAAGGACAGGGAATATTTTGATCAATATCAGGGAGTGATAAATAAATATCTTGAAGCAGGCTTTATATCAGAAGTGAAGGAACCCAAGGTTGAAGGGTATTATATTCCGCATTTTGGAATTAAGAAAGATAGCCGCACGACCCCCCTCAGAATCGTGTTCAATGCCTCGGCAAAATCCAAGGGTCATAAATCGTTGAATGAATGCCTCTTACCTGGCCCCAATCTGATAGAATTAGAAGATCATTTGCTTATAAGGTTCAGGTTGAACGAATATGCCATGCTAGCTGACATCAGCAAGGCCTTCCACCGTGTCTTGTTAGATCCCCGTGATGCCAAATACACACGATTTCTGTGGCGCGAGGTAGCAGGTCGAGCGCTCACCTTCGCCTTTAGAGTCGTGGTGTTCGGCATCACGGCGAGTCCGTTTTTGTTGCAACAAGTTTTAAATTATCATTTCAAAAGGGAAGGTAGGCCAGATTTGGCGAAGTCCTTTTACGTAGATAATTATCTTGGTACTTTCGAGGATCTAGAGAGCATGAGGCAGGAGCATGAGTCTGTCAATAAGATCTTAAAAGGGGCTGGGATGCCTTTAGAAGGATGGGCGTCCAATCACTTAGCCTTCGATAGCGAGAAGCAGTGGAGTGAGCCGGTGAATGTGAATGTGCTTGGGCTGCGATGGGCCCGGGACGTCGACAGATTGTGTGTGACAGAAAGTAAGAGAATCAGTGAATTGGGGGAGGGATGGGTACCTATGAAGCGTAGGGTACTTTCCATGTTGGTCTCCATTTAGGATCCTCCAGGTTTGATAAGCCCATTATTTGTAAGAGGAAAACTTTTCCTCCAACAACTATGGGAGGATAACGTGGTTTGGGATGATGTGTTAAAGAGAGAGAAAGCTAGAGAAGCGAATGAGTTGTTGAGTGAATTGAAAGCAGTGAGCGACATCACATTTCTAAGAGCGGTAGGTAAGAAAGGTTTAGATCTCCATGTATTCACCGATGCCAGCAGTAAGGCATATGGCGCAGTAACATATACTAGGGACAATTGCAATCAGGTAAGCCTACTCACTAGTAAAATGAGGATCACTCCAAGGGGGATGAACAAGTTGACAATTCCCAAGCTAGAACTATTAGCATTGTTGGTAGGCTGCAGATTAGCTAGGACACTCAAAGAGCTGATAGAGCCACAAGAGATAGTCATGTGGACCGACAGTAAGGTCACGTTGGCATGGGTAGCATCTCCCGATGCCAAAGACCACAAGAACATATTTATATCTAACCGAGTGGCGGAGATTGTTTTTCTTCATCAGGTTTGCCGTTTCAGTTTAAACCATGTCCCAAGCAAACAGAATCCTGCTGATGTCCTGTCCAGAGGAGCAACGACGCAACAACTGCTAAATAACCATCTTTGGCGGAACGGTCCAGACTTCTTGAGGACCACGGGAGAGCCTGTTCTGTACGAGGAGGACAATCCCACCCATGAAAACACCATAGTGGCGGCGGTACAAGAAATGAGGGAGGAAATAAGACCTGTCCCACCAGGAGAGATATGGGAAATTCTACAGAGGGAAGTAGAGTTCCAATTCTTGTTGAGAGTTGCTGGGGTAATCCAAAGGTTTACCAGATTAAAACGGCATCCGTTCAGTATTGTTGTCCAACTAGAGCAAAAACATTATTTGCCTACAGTCTATGCTTACTTGGAGGGCGGAGTCAGACCTCCTCGTGAAGTTACTAATTTTGTCAGACAATTAAATCTAGTGTTAGATGATAAATTAATTTGCACTAGGGGACAAGTGTCCCAAGTATAGGAAATTAAACATTTAATTCTCTTGCCAGCCAAAGGGCACTTAGTTAGGGCTTATCTAAGATATTTACACCGTTTGCACTTACATTGTGGCGTGAATACACTAATGGGTATCTTTCGACAGAAATGCTGGGCGGCGGGCCTACGTTCCATTGCGAAGCGGACCGTGCGACAGTGTCCAGAATGTGAGCTAGCCTTCCAGCCCCTGTTGAGACAACCACCATCAACCCCCCCCTCCCCCTACCGAAGGAAAGGATCACCCTAACGAACCCCTTTACAGCAGTCGGAGTGGACCACACAGCGGCCATACAGACTGAAACGCGGCCAGGCTACATACTGATCGTGACATGCATGGCCAGCAGGGCCGTGTACCTCGATTTCTGCCCCTCCCTGGAAGCGGAAAAATTCGTCTTAGCCCTAAGACGATTTTGTGCTACCCACGGTGCTCCGTCGTTCATCACATCTGATAATCATCAAACGTTCAAGACTGCCAGCAACCTCCTTCAGGGACTCTATGAAGAGGATGAAGTCCAGCAGTTCCTGAGGAGAACTGGCATAGATTGGCGCTTTCAGATGCCCCGTGCACCTTGGAAAGGTGGGTTCTTCGAGCGCCTGATCGGAGTGACGAAACGTACCCTCCAGATAGCCCTCGGGAAGAAGTACCTGCCGGACGCCCACGTACTAACCCTTGTGAAGGAAGCAGAGGCGGTGGTAAATAACAGGCCTCTAATGTACAGCGGCGACAAGTGCGAGGATGAGGTCCTCACCCCTTCCCATTTGCTGAGAGGAAACCCAGTCCACCTCATGGCACCGATCTTGCCGGAGGACCACCTCAATGCGACCTTCACCTCCCGGAGGTTTCGTGACAGTTACATAAAACTGACAGACTCTTTGAAGGCCTTCCAAGAGAGGTGGAGAAAGGAGTATTTGAGTGCCCTGAGAGCCCGACACGACTGTCGATCTGGGGAACCTTCCAAGCTGCACCCCGGAGACGTAGTGCTGGTCAAGCAAGAAAATCAAAAAAGAGCTACGTGGCCCCTTGGACATGTCGTGGAGACATATCCTGATGACGACGGAGTCGTGCGTTCAGCCAAGGTGTTATTTGAGGATGTCGAGTCCCTGCGAGCTGTTAGCCACCTGGTTCTCCTGGAAATTGCCCCCTCTGATGATGGTGCTGGAGAAGACGACGACGACGACGGAGAGGAGGGTGCGTACAGTTTGCCAGCAGGAATGCCAGGGATCGTTGAGACGTCTGGGGACAACCAAGAGATGGCTCAGGCTACGACATCTCGACAACCAGCCACAGACACATTGGATAATGACGCTAATAGTGATAACAATGCGGTAAGTGAGGCAAGTGAAAGTGAAACAGGATCCGAGACGGGAGTTTCGAACTGATCATTCGAAAGTCCCGCCATTTAACTCCAAAAACGTTACGTTAAATTGGGTAAGATTGGAAGATCTCGCGGGCGTTGCTGCAAATGACTATGGTCCAATACATGACAGTATTGGGGCATAGAATTTAACCAACTATTGGGGAAGGAGCGGGTGTCAGAGAAACTAAGTATTTGTTATTTACGAATCACAAAAATCATCTCGTATTATTGCACCACGATAAAAATATCGATGTATATGTTTAGAGCCAAGGACTCTCTAGTTTGGTGGATTACAGCAAATTATGGCCTTCAGCCGAAGCATTAAGCTCATCCTTCGATCTGAAGTAAGACTTTAACAGTTTCTCCGTCTTGTGGTCGATGAAGAAGCTTTATCAGACCCCTTATGAATAAATAACGTAAGAATTCCCTCCCCTCTCCCAAGGACACTTTAGTTAGCGTGGGAGGTCGTAGTTTTCTTCGGAGCTGTCCAGAGCTACGGTCGTCCTCTCTGCCTATATCCCCCAAACAAGTAAGTTCTTATTGTTACTCTCTCTGTCTCCGCTCCAAACCGTGTGAAACCAGGTCGGTTCCCCCTAGTCTTTTTCTGAGTGCGAAGTGTAATTTATATCTGTCTGTAACTTTGTGATCCCAGTGATTGGGGATTAGATTTATTTACTAAGATACGTCAGAGAACCTTGGTAGGTGTTCTGCCTAGGTATTATATTGAGATTAAGTGTATTTAGTAAAAAATTTTAGTCCGACGTGGACTTAGTGCCCCACGGGCATATGTTACAGACCCCTAAGGGAGATATTTTCATTTATCAATTAGTTCAAATATTTTAGTGTGTTACTTCCTTATTAAATAGTTATTTTTGTAATAAATTTGTAAAGTGTATTCATATTTTATTGAATCCTGGACAGTTTTGGGAGGCTAACCTCTTGAAGGTCTTGTTATCGGCCCACACCAACAGGCCTAGAATCATAATTGTAATAAGTCGGAGAAAAATTCACGAGAGTAACCTTCATTATTATACCCTTAAATATTCATTGCTGCTAACATGTCCATCATTCCCCTGTAATGCTTTACCTTTCATCACCTCATTCCTCTATAGATGATTTTCTCTCATTTCGTGAGCTCACAGTACATTGCTTGATGATGCAACCGACGTCGACAATTTTTAAGAAAACAGCACTTGGTTGCGTTCTGTTCCAAATGCTCTTGAAGCTTTGGATGTTTAACCACAATTGGTTTGTATTTAAGTAACTCTTTAATTTACGTAACTCATTGATCTTAGCTTATTGCTATTTACATCTCAGTACCTATTTATAAGTCTATTTAGCTAGGATTGTTTTCTGTGTTATTGAACATCACTAAACGCCACTTAATTTTTTTGTATGTATATTAATTTTTATAAACCAGACAGTAGGATTTCTTTATAATTACTTTCCCCTGGAGTTTTAAGAATGATCCTTGTATTTATAAAAAGCACCCTTCACCGAATCACGTACTCATGAAAATTTGAAGAAAAAGAACTCGACATGTTTGAACCTGGTCAACGGCGGGAGGCAGAAGCGTGTGAGTGGCCTACTTAAAAACCAGCAAGCGTGGAAGACGGACGTAGATATAGCCTCTTCATCTGTGACGTCGTTAACATAGACGTCGGTACAACTACCTGTTGGTCAACCAGTTACTGACCAACAGTATGCCTTACTTTGAACCATTGTTTACCAGATAGGCATACGAAGATAAAACACGACTGTGCAGAACTGAAGATGCACCGTGTTGTTAACAGTTTACAAGATGCTTCCACTTCAATCAAGCCTCAAGAGCATGAGTACAAATTAACGGTGCTCAACTTTGGCCAAGGAACTGTCCCCCCCCCCCTTTTTTTCTACCCTGTATTTGACGATGTGCACATTTAGCTAGGAAGTCATGTTCAAACTGTCTGGTTTAATCATTCGTGGCGTGTCCATTAACATAAGTTGTGTTCCTGTTCCCCTCTATCAAGTTTGAAATTTTATTGCCCGAGAGGAATGTGTTCAAAGAAGTGAGTAGAACTTTTGGTATTATTTCAGTCACCATTTTTACTTTCATTGGTTGATTAGTCATTTGATTATTGATTTACGATTTAATTGATTTGACCATTTTCTTGGCATTTTTCATTTTTCTTATGCCATGCGGTCTTTATTCAAATTTCAATTAGGTAGTTTTGCTGTTTTTCCTGTGTCAGTTAGGTGAAAATTCCTGTTGTACTTTATGGAAATAAACGCCATTTTTAGGTTAAATTATTAACTGTTTTTAACTTGACCTTTACATTTTGAAATGACTAAATGAGTTATAACACATGAGGTGAGAGTTATCACATGAGGTGAGATATGACTTAAGGGTAAGTTTATATTTACGTCAATCTAAAGCTATCGGTGTCAATCCTTTATTGTAATGTCCTACGGTATTACCTCCCAGTGGTCCTTAGGACGTTTTGACTTTTACAGTACTGCTCCCCTAACTCTTTTTGAAACTGTCGTTAACGTAACTGATTCAGTCCAAGCACATTTGATTGGGATTTACTATTCTGCGCACTGGAGTAGCGTCTGAACATGAAGGGGATATCGGTGCCGACAGTCCCGGTATAGAATAATCTTTGGACGTAAATGTGTGTAGGGAAAGCAAACCGTCTTCATTGCGGTTCTCTAGTTTGTCAAGTGTGAGAGTGTTGGCGTTCTATCCTTCAGGCTCGGGTCCGGAAATCAGAAACGGGGAGGCCTTTCCCGGAATTATTTCCCACACTTAAATGAATAACCACTGGTCCTTCGAACTGGATCTGACACCATTGATTTGTGGAATAAGGAAATTTTAAACATTATAAATTCATTTGTAGCGTTTTCGCTACATAATCATCACCCGGTCAAGTCGTACCTCAAAACCTCACACACTAGCCAATTTTTAGAATGATTAAGCCCAGACTTTGATAGGTAACGAGATGTACAGTGTTTTAGGACGTAATTTATGGTAACCTTTGACGAATAAAGGCACCTGTGTAACCAAGCGTTTTAGCCAGAAAGTTCTACCCTGAAGGAGAACTCAGGTTTCATTTTGTTTGTTCGGATCATCGGTATATGTTGCACGTTTTTCCGTATGTACTGTGAGCTTTGGAGCTGCTATTTTGATCTGTTCATTTTTCCCCTCAACCATTAATTTATTTCACGCTTTGGTTTACTGTTCCCCGTAATAGGTAGGTTATATTTATCCTTATCCTTTGTGCCCTTCTCGGTGACCTTTTGTTTGTAACATTCTCTGTGCCGTGTGTTATTTAAGTTTGACTTTGTTTGTCTACATGATTTTTTTTTTTTTGTGTACCTTCTGTACCATCGTACACTTGGTCTTCCCAAGATGGCGGCCAAAGACAGTCACATTAAACTCCCACAGCAGGCTGTGGAGATGCCGGCTACTTTAGACCTTAATGCTTGTCTTGAAGAACAAATGCAGGAGTTCAGATTCATTTACGAAGAGGCAAACATAACTCTGAAAGCTGTTTCCTCAATAGATTTTTCCTGTACAACCCCTGAGGGTTTAGAGCACTGTAAAAACAAAGTAAGTGGAGTTCTTGGAGAACTTAGGGACTTTAAAACTTTGTGGAACCTCATTCGAACAACCCCACTGTCCTGTCTAGTTATACCGATCTTGTCAGTTTGTTAACTGACGCAGAAACGATGCACCTTCAACTTGTAACACAGGGGAAAATCAAGCCTTCAAATCCCCCTCAAGCGCCTAACGCTAACCCTCAGTTTATATGCGTCTCAGTCGCTGCAGATCCTGATCCCCCTCCCTTCGATGGTCGTAGAGAGTGTTGGTCCGGCTGGTGGAGTCTGTTTCGCCAGACAGTACATGAAAATTCCAAGTACTCTCCTACAGAAAAATACAAGATTTTGTTGCGTACCCTTGAGGGACCAGCGCGTAACCTTCTTGGTAACCAAGTGTGGACAGAGGGTCTCTATGAAAGATCGATAGACAGTCTTAAGCGAGAGTATGAGTCCCCCATTCTGACTAAACACCTTGTGATAAATAAATTTTATAAAGCATCCTCCCCTAATGATGATAGCACTGATCTTCGTCGTTTCCTCATGGTATGGAACAACACGGAGACTGAATATGTACAGCTAACTGGGTCGTCTTTACCAGAGGTAATGTTAGAGCATGTTTTCACTAGTAAGCTCAAACCCTTCCATCTAGGTATAGTTTACCGATATTACAATCGCGAGGAAGTAACCTTGGCCAAAATGAAAAGTGCCCTTTATGCTCATACTTGCATGAAGGAAATGATGAAGCTCATGACCAGCCCTGACGACGGCCCCAAACCTAATACCTATGATAAACCCGCGCGAGCCAACCATTATGAAAACTCACGCTTTTCCGGTAAATCACTTAACCAGCCTAGACATCCTTCCTCCAATGTGAACAATCATGTACCTAAACTTAAAGTTAATAACGGGCCTGTACGGTCCGTGGATATACAAACGACTCCAAGTCGATCAAATGGATGGCCTATCACTGGCCCCAGTAACGGGACTGCTAGAGGTAAATGTATTTTTTGTGGCAATAGTGACCACGTGCAATCCAAATGTCCCCATTTCCCCGATTCAAGAAGTAGGATATCAAGGATATGAGAAATGAATCGTTGCACAAAATGTTTTTCCACTCAACACTTTGCCAGCTACTGCAATGCAAACATTGCTTGCTTGAACTGTCAGCAGGCTCATAAATTGCCTGTATGCCTAAATATCCTTGCAGTATCCAACCACTTCATCCAACCCATTAGTGGGTTTGCTAACAGCACCCCTAACTCTCAACCCCTTAGACCTCCCATTAATAACCCCCCTAACATGCAAACCATTAGACCTCCCATTAATAACCCCCCTAACATGCAACCCATTAGACCTCCCATTAATAACCCCCCTGACATGCAACCCCTTATCCCTCCCAGTATCAATACCACAGTGGTAAACCTCAATCACATTGCTTGTATCCGCAACAACAACGCGAGTGTTGAGCCTAATGACCTCACCCCAGTCACATTACCGACTTTCAATGCCGAATTAGTCTCCGGTAAATTTAAATACTCCACAAGAGTTTTTCTAGATTGTGGTGCACAACGTACTTTTGTGCACCCAAATGTTGTTAAATCATTAAATCTTAAACCTGTTGGACAGATGGTGTTCCAGCTTAACTCATTTAATTGTACCGAACCCTCTAAGAGTTCTGATCTAGTACAATTTAATATGAAAATCGGCAGACGGAAACATAAGATTGTGGCTATTGTTAGTGCCAATGTAGGTAAAGGCATCAATATGCCAGGTTACACCCATACTGTCCGTACGCTAGAAGCTAATGGAATTCGGCTCGCGGATCAACATCCCGATGATAGTGCTGCCGGTATTGATATCATTCTCGGTGCCGATTATCTTCCCAGGCTCCTCAAGCGTACCCATAATATCCAAGGTGTAAACCTGTTTAGCACTCCCGCCGGTTACGTGGTATGGGGAGAGTTGCCTGATTGGTCACGTCCTGACGTGGAGCCAAGAGATGTCAGCGCAGTCACAATTACCATTAACCGAATTGATGTTGACTCGCATATGACTATAAACCCGCCTGTTGAAAACCTTTGGAAACTTGACACCATTGGTATCACTAAAGAACCCTTCAGCCATCTTGAAGAGAAAGCAGTTGATCTCTTCTGGAAAGTATGTTGTTCAGCTACCTTTCAAGATTGATAAGCGTCCCGCTTCAATGCTAGAGCCTTTGCCCAACTCATGTTAGTCAAAAAATCAAAAAACCCCCAATTGTTTACTGATTACCGTAAGATTGTGGATGAGTATCTTGAAGAAACTTTTATTGAGCCTGTCCCCTTAGGCACCCCTGTTGATGGAAAAGTACATTATTTACCGCATCATCCCGTAGTTAAGAATTCAGCCACCACCCCTATACGTATTGTCTTCAACGCTTCATCCAGGTCGAACCCAAATTCACTTTCTCTGAACGATTCTCTGTACACAGGACCTAATCTTGCATCGAAGATTCAATCACTGATTTTAATGTTTCGCGAGAAGCCCTTTGGTTTAACTGCAGATATTTCCGAGGCATTCTTTCGCATAGAGATTGTCCCAGAACAGAGAGACTTCTGTCGCTTTCTTTTCTTTGAAGATCCACAAATGACAAGGATCGTTGCATATCAATTCATAGTCGTTCTGTTTGGCGCCACTTCGAGCCCCTACTTGCTTAACCAAACTATCCAACATCATTTGGACAGTCAGTCCAGTAGATTAGCGTCGACACTCAAAACCAGTTTCTATATTGATAACTTTCAACGCTGTTATGTCGACCCCAAAGACATTCTGAGTGAGAGGCCCCTCATTGAGGCACTTATGTTAAAGGCTAACATGCCGTTAGCTAAATGGACGACTAATGCCCCTCTTAACAGCGATTTCACAGAAAGAGGCATTCATGATTACCTCGGTCTTGAATGGGATACTGTTAATGATACCTTGAATGTTAGATTACCCCCTGAATTAGAGATAAGTCATTCCCACATCAACACTAAAAGAAAGGTCGTGTCCTTGTTCTCTTCCATTTATGACCCTATTGGTCTTATTTCTCCTGTTACAATTATAGGCAAACTCTTCATTCAAAAACTGTGGATGACTGACAAGGGCTGGGACACCCCTATTAACCCTGAGAAAGTTCAAGAACTGAGTGATATCATCAAAAAGTACAAAGGTCTTGAACAAATTAAAGTCCCTCGTAATTCGCATGATGGCAGTCAACCAGCATTGCACATTTTTGCCGATGCTTCCAAGCTCGCTTTCGGAGTAGCTGCTTATATAGTCACCCATGAAGGTAATTCTCGCCTCCTTACGGCTAAAGCCCGAGTCACCCCTAAACGCATGTTGGAAATGGATGAAAGTTTAACCATTCCCAAACTTGAGTTAACTGCGCTCTTACTGGGCTGTCGTTTAGCCAAACACTTGTCAGAACTGCGCCCTGGCATATACGCTTCGGTCACTGTTTGGTCCGACGCTTCAACTGTCCTCCAGTGGGTCCATAATTCTAAAAGTAACTCCCCTTACGTCCTTAACCGTGTGGAGGAGATAATCAACATTAAATTAACTTGTAATCTTAACCTGAAGCATGTCCCCACTAATAGCAATCCTGCGGACCTGGCACGCCGTGGTGTCGCTGTCGGGCATATTCTTAAGAATAAATTTTGGCTGCAAGGCCCTCCTTGGCTCAGTAACCCTTCAGAGTACCCTGATCAAAGCAGGTTCTCTATTAACCCCTAGATATGTGCATGCCCTATTCGGCTCGATCCCCCGGGAGTACGACTGTTTGATCATTACAGCTCCCTTGACGACGCGATCAAGTACTACACTGCACTCGTTCATTTAATTCCCCAATGGATACGACCCTTGTCACAACGTTACCCTAATCTAACCAATAAATTCAACCTTCCACCCTTAATAGTCATGTTGAAATGTTCCCAGGCCCAAAGTTATCCTAACATTCTAAAGCAGGTGCAAGGTGAAAACGTTCGTCTCAATTCGGACGAACGAGCTTTCATTGGCCGACGTAAACCTTACCTAGATAATCAAGGTCTTCTCAAAGCTAGTTCCCGTCTCAGTAATGCCCCCGCGGAATTAGATTATGTAGATCCAATTTTGCTGGAACATCATTGTGCCCTTTGGACACTAATCGTCAGACATTGGCATGAACGTTTGCTGCACTGTAATACTTCAACACTCCTTGTTGAATTACGTAAACAATTTTGGGTTCCCCAAATGCAGCAGCAAATCAAGAAAATTTTGCGCCGTTGCATCCATTGCCGGAAGGTGCAAGCGGCCCTGTACCCAATGCTTCCATTAGCCTAGTATCATCCCAATCACCTCATTTCAAGAGTGCCCTTCCGAGTAACTGGCTTAGATTTCACTGGAGCTTTTAAGGTATACAATTCACATGTAGATTTTGTTTACATCTTGCTTTTCCCCTGCGCAATAACCAGAGCCGTAGCTCTAGAAGTCACAACTTCGTTAACAGTCATCGAATTTGTGCAAGCAGTGCGCAGATTTGCCGCTCGATTTGGTATGCCACACTATATCATCTCTGATAATGCTTCCACTTTCCAAGCTGGTCAAGCTCTTCTAACTAACTTATGCATCACCCTGTAATTGATGGGTTTAAATCTTCCCATAACCTAACCTGGAAATTCATCACTCCCCGTACCCCTTGACAGGGAGGTTTTTATGAAAGGCTAATAGGCTTCACCAAACTTAATTTAAGGAAAGCCATGTATCACTTGTATCCTACCTATAATGAATTTGTTACTTTGGTACAAGAAGCCGAATGCGTCATCAACGATAGACCTTTAGTTTACTTGGATGTCAACGACGTTACTGATACCCCCTTGACTCCGAGTCATCTGCTTTACGGTCGAACACTCTCACTTGCTCCTCAGGTTTTTTATGACCGACCTGAATGACCCCACATATAGGGAAGGGAACAGCCTCCCAGCCAGTTATCAGAAACTCACGAACATGTTGCAAGCGTTTTTAAAATGATGGACCCAGGATTATGTCCATTCCCTTCGTGAACGTCACATAAAAAATAATCGTATCCACCCTGTTCCTCCTAAAATTGGAGATTTATGTTTGTTAATTTTGGATGAAGTAAATCGGGAAGATTATCCCATGGTCCTTATCCTTGAAACCTACCCCTGTCAAGATGGTCATATTAGATCTGTGAAGGTGCGCACCCCTCATGGAATATATGTGCGTCCCATTAACCATCTTATCCCATTGAAGATAAATGTTGCAGGTCCCTATATCACTGAACTGGAGCAAGGTGGTCCTGATTCACTCACGACACCCCAGTTACCAGATCCTCCCTCAGAGCACCCTCTAAATGACGATTTTTCTGATGATGTTGCCCCTCTTCCCAAACCTGATCCTGTGTCCTCTCGATGGCAACCTCGTAGGGCGGCGGCAGATAAAGCCCGTGCCTTATTCCAGAAAGTGCTGTAAATTTGAAAGGGATGGGGAATGACCCCTTCCTTCCATACCCTCCAGCTCTTGTTAGTGGACCCCCCATTCTCTCTCGCTCTTACTTGGCAGGGTGTGGAAATTCTTTCCACGCTTTATTTTAGTCAACCCTGTTATTCCATTTTTTATTTTTTGTTTGTTATTTTCTGGGTTTTACGCATCTCTTTTTTTCTTTTGTTTCCTTTGTAACCTTCATTATTATACCCTTAAATATTCATTGCTGCTAACATGTCCATCATTCCCTTGTAATGCTTTACCTTTCATCACCTCATTCCTCTGTAGATGATTTTCTCTCATTTCGTGAGCTCACAGTACATTGCTTGACGATGCAACCGACCGTCGACAATTTTTAAGAAAACAGCACTTGAATGCGTTCTGTTCCAAATGCTCTTGAAGCTTTGGATGTTTAACCACAATTGGTTTGTATTTAAGTAACTCTTTAATTTACGTAACTCGCTGATCTTAGCTTATTGCCATTTACATCTCAGTACCTATTTATAAGTCTGTTTAGCTAGGGTTGTTTTCTGTGTTATTGATCATCACTAAACGCCACTTAATTTTTTTTATGTATATTAATTTTTATAAACCAGACAGTAGGATTTCTTTATAATTACTTTCCCCTGGAGTTTTAAGAATGATCCTTGTATTTATAAAAAGCACCCTTCACCGAATCACGTACTCATGAAAATTTGAAGAAAAAGAACTCGACCTGCTTGAACCTGCTCAACGGCGGGAGGCAGAAGCGTGTGAGCGTCCCACTTAAAAACCAGCAAGCGTGGAAGACGGACGTAGATATACTGTAGCCTCTTCATCTGTGACGTCGTTAACATAGACGTCGGTACAACTACCTGTTGGTCAACCAGTTACTGACCAACAGTATGCTTTACTTTGAACCATTATTTACCAGATAGGCATACGAAGGTAAAACACGACTGTGCAGAAATGAAGATGCACCGTGTTGTTAACAGTTTACAAGATGCTTCCACTTCAATCAACCCTCAAGAGCGTGAGTACAAATTAACGGTGCTCAACTTTGGCTAAGGAACTTTCCCCCCCTTTTTTTTCTACCCTGTATTTGACGATGTGCACATTTAGCTAGGAAGTCATGTTCAAACTATCTGGTTTAATCATTCGTGGGGTGTCCATTAACATAAGTTGTGTTCCTGTTCCCCTCTATCAAGTTTGAAATTTTATTGCCCGAGAGGAATGTATTCAAAGAATTGAGTAGAACTTTTGGTATTATTTCAGTCACCATTTTTACTTTCATTGGTTGATTAGTTATTTGATTATTGATTTACGATTTAATTGATTTGACCATTTTCTTGGCATTTTTCACTTTTTCATATGCCATGCGGTCTTTATTCAAATTTCAATTAGGTAGTTTTGCTGTTTTTTCCTGTGTTAGTTAGGTGAAAATTCCTGTTGTACTTTATGGAAATAAACGCCATTTTTAGGTAAAAATTATTAACTGTTTTTAACTTGACCTTTACATTTTGAAATGACTAAATGAGTTATCACGAGGTGAGATATGACTTAAGGGTAAGTTTATATTTACGTCAATCTAAAGCTATCGGTGTCAATCCTTTATTGTAATGTCCTACGGTATTACCTCCCAGTGGTCCTTAGGACGTTTTGACTTTTACAGTACTGCTCCCCCTAACTCTTTGTGAAACTGTCGTTAACATAACTGATTCAGTCCAAGCACATTTGATTGGGATTTACTATTCTGCGCACTGGAGTAGCGTCTGAACATGAAGGGGATATCGGTGCCGACAGTCCCGGTATAGAATAATCTTTGGACTTAAACGTGTGTAGGGAAAGCAAACCGTCTTCGTTGCGGTTCTCTAGTTTGTCAAGTGTGAGAGTGTTGGCGCTCTATCCTTCAGGCTCAGGTCCGGAAATCAGAAACGGGGAGGCCTTTCCCGGAATTATTTCCCACAGTAATGGAGGACATTACCGTTAGTAGCAGTTACTGACCTGAGACGTTCACATAACATTCAAACTCTCACAACAACTTCATTAGGGTTAAATTTTGCCGCAGAAACATCAATTGATTGAATTATCAAAATTGGATCAAAATATAAATGGTCATTATAACTTGTGTCTGCAAAAATAACCCAATTTTCTGGTAAGTAAAACAACGATTAATTAAATCAGAAACTATTTTGTACAATGTTTCCTCTAGGTCTAGTCTACCCTATTTTTATATTTGTATTCTGTAAACTTTTGCATTACAATTTCATGGCATTTATGATTTATTTTAAGGAAGTGCATCACCATATTACAATTAGAACCCCATTGCAAATCTTTTCAGTCTATAAAAAGGGGAAAGAAACTATGTTGCTCAATTGTAGCATATCCTAAATTAAATTTCACCTAAATAGATATTTGCGTGTTGCAAACCTAAATGATGATATGAGAGCGTTCACCCAAATGTGAGTAATATCGAGCAAACTAAAGAAACAGAATATGTGTTAGTGTGAGAATGTCATACGCACACATCGTGGCTCTATCTCATGTCTCTTCAATGTGATATAGAATTATTTAGACTTGTAGGTTACTTCTTGAAATAAGTCAAAGTTAAGTTAATTTTAAACAAATTTATTGTTAGCTCCATCACGGGAGTATGGATGGTTTGGTTGGAAGACCATTCCGTATGAAAAGATGAGTAGAACTGCTTTAACATAAGCTCGCGTCAAAAATGTTGTATTAGTTATCCCAGCGTTTTACAAATACAAAAACAATATGATTGTGGGAAATAATTCCGGGAAAGGCCTCCCCGTTTCTGATTTCCGGACCCGAGCCTGAAGGATAGAGCGCTAACACTCTCACACTTGACAAACTAGAGAACCGCAATGAAGACGATTTGCTTTCCCTACACACATTTACGTCCAAAGATTATTCTATACTGGGACTGTCGGCACCGATATCACCTTCATGTTCAGATGCTACTCCAGTGCGCAGAATAGTAAATCCCAATCAAGTGTGGTTGGAATGAATCAGTTACGTTAACGACAGTTTCACAAAGAGTTAGGGGGAGCAGTACTGTAAAAGTCAAGACGTCCTAAGGACCACCGGGAGGTAATACCGTAGGACATTACAATAAAGGATTAACACCGATAGCTTTAGATTGACGTAAATATAAACTAACCCTTAAGTCATATCTCACCTCGTGATAACTCATTTAGTCATTTCAAAATGTAAAGGTCAAATTAAAAACAGTTAATAATTTTAACCTAAAAATGGCGTTTATTTCCATGAAGTACAACAGGAATTTTCACCTAACTGACACAGGAAAAAAACAGCAAAACTACCTAATTGAAATTTGAATAAAGACCGCATGGCATATGAAAAAGTGAAAAATGCCAAGAAAATGGTCAAATCAATTAAATCGTGAATCAATAATCAAATAACTAATCAACCGATGAAAGTAAAAATGGTGACTGAAATAATACCAAAACTTCTACTCACTACTTTGAACACATTCCTCTCGGGCAATAAAATTTCAAACTTGATAGAGGGGAACGGGAACACAACTTATGTTAATGGACACGCCACGAATGATTAAACCAGACAGTTTGAACATGACTTCCTAGCTAAATGTGCACATCGTCAAATAAAGGCTAGAAAAAAAAGGGGGGGACGGTTCCTTGGCCAAGGTTGAGCACCGTTAATTTGTACTCACGCTCTTGAGGGTTGATTGTAGACGTTGAAGTGGAAGCATCTTGTAAACTGTTAACAACACGGTGCATCTTCACTTCTGCACTGACATGTTTTTTCTTCTTAGGCCTATCTTCTGAATAATGGCACAAAGTAAGGCATACTGTTGGTTAGTAAATGGTTGACCAACAGGTAGTCGAACCGACGCCTATGTTACAACGACGTCTCAGATGAAGAGGCTATGCCTACGTCCGCCTTCCATGCTTCTTGGTTTTTAAGTGGGCCGCTCACACGCTTCTGCCTCCCGGCGCTGAGCTGGCTCAAACAGGTCAAGTTCTTCTTCAAATTTTCATGAGTACCTGGTTCGCTGAAGGGTGCTTTTTATAAATACAAAGATCATTCTTGAAACTCCAGGGAAAGTAATTATAAAGAAATCCTACTGTCTGGTTTATAAAACGGATTTTGAGCGAAGCGAAAAATCTATTTTTGGGTGAGATGGCCATGACGTCCTAATGGAAGGTTCCTTTAGTAGCTTCCGAAGGGTATATATGACTACAGTGATATTCCCAGAGAATCAAACCAAAGGTTTCACAGAATTCTAACTTCTGGCACGAGTACCTTTAAGATTACTCTCAAGGGTATCGTATATCATCAGGGGACGTATTCTTGACACGCCACATGGCAATCTGCATCCCGAATAGACTTTACGCCTCTAGGCTCTAGGGGGAAAACGTGGCAGAATAGAAGGGTAACCGCAACAAAGATTACCCTGGTTCCCCTACTACAATCGTATCAAAACCGCGCCAACTCCCTCTGGCGGTCATTCCTTGTAGCGTTGAACAAGGTGCTACAGATACAGTAGATTAGGGGGGGGGGGGGGAAACCGTGAAGATCTTTTCATAGAAAAGAAGGGTGGGTCCATTAGGACGTCATGGCCATCTCACCCAAAAATAGATTTTTCGCTTCGCTCAAAATCTGTTTTTTGGGCTCAAGCCATGACGTCCTTATGGAAGCATACCAGAAAATTAATGTATCTGTGGTTTTGTGTTAGTGCCTTAACCTTGGGGCAATATTTCCACGGCCAAAAGGGCCAATTGAGACAAATGACGTTACCGTTATCCGTCATCATCACTAAGCATAACAATGTTAGTGCTTCCTGCCCCCTGCAGGGAAGAGTCATTTTT
Organism: Palaemon carinicauda; assembly: GCF_036898095.1. NCBI lineage: Eukaryota > Metazoa > Arthropoda > Malacostraca > Decapoda > Palaemonidae > Palaemon > Palaemon carinicauda. The sequence continues at coordinate 99,178,748 of NC_090739.1, read as the reverse complement.
AGACGTAGGAAAAGGGCCTCAAGGTAGCATATATTGTATGAACAAACATAAGTATACACTGAGAATACAACCGGTCTCAAGGATTGTATATATTGCGGAACCAATATCAGTGTCCCCATCCATTGATTGTAAGCATACAATGATATGAGAAATACTTACATGAGTAAGTTAAGGAACTCTGGTATTCTAAAACATGCAATTGTTGGGCGAATTAGGACGCAACTGCATTTCAATAGACATTTATTCCTAATAGATGACTACATGCTAAATGAATGTAGCATGATCAGGAAATTATACGAGAGACATACACAGAAAATAATGTTCCCCTTTTTGAAAGGGGGAAATGAGGAGTGCCACTCTCAAACTGAAGAAAAGCTCTTTTAACAAGACTTTTCTTTATAATTTCTGTACATGAAATAGTCTAACAACACTGTGTACTATGTACACACGGCACTAGTGGTGTCCGTATAATTTCACACCTGAGATTCTGAACAGATTTAGTGTTACCTTGGCAACACTTATTCAACGGGAGGTCACACGAAAATTGCTGACCCCTTCTCCTTTTAATTGATAGTCCCAATCAATTTACTGTTCGTCGCAGAGCTAGACGACAGGGTCCAAATGGCACCTGCCGCCACCACATATTGCTTCAATCCATAGATTTGCTTAGTATAGTGTCTGTAAGACGCATTGGACAACCTCCGATCAGTAGGTGAACGAAGAGGCTGAAGTCCACACACTGAAAGGTTCAGTGATGAAGCAATTTTCCTTGGATCTTTTATCTGCAGGAGTACTCTCAGGATCCGCTCCGCGAAAAAGGTAGGTGAGCTTCGCCCTCAGTTGTAGGGATAGTTTGATCCAAAGTTTTCTCCTGTAAAGAGCTGTTCCTCCTGAAGTCTGAAGTTCTACGAAGATAGACCTTAGACGCTCTAGCAGCCCTAGAGAGACATCTTCCTTCAGAGGGCAGATTCTCCAGGAGCCCCACTTCTTAGTAGGTAGGATGTCTTTAATGAGAAAGGTTAGATCAGAAAGAGATGCAGATCTCTCACTTAATGTGGCCCTCAGGATAGGGCCACTATTACACTAACTCTAGTCCCAGAGGCTATAGCGAACCGAAAAAATAGCCTTTTAGGTTAGATGGTTGAGGGAACAATCCTCATTGTTCATAGGTGAGGCATAATGTAGGACCTTGTCCAAAGACCATTAGATGGGCTTTAGTGGCGTTGCGGGCCTAAGCCTGCACATGTCATCGGGAATTTATTAAAGATTCCAATCGTTAGATCCATTTAAAGGGCATATAGAAGAGGTCTAGTCGGGGCTGACTTGCACAGAGATAATGGTCCATGGATCCAAAGATCCCATTAAGTGACCTCTCTCGCAAAGTTGGCCATACCCTTGGTGCTTACTCAAGGGTTTATATGGAGACAAGGCCGAAGAACTACCGTTCTCATAGTATTCAAGGATACACTGCCTCCTTCCTCAAAGGCCAACGTGCTGTCGGCCGCCAGACCCTGAATATAGGGGTGGACAGAGAAGGACAGGCAGAAGATCATGAGATTGTTGTCGGGCCCTTTTGCTTTACAAAACAATATACTTTCCCAAGAAGACTCGTATTGTCTTCTCGTTGACTAGACTTGTATTCTTCTAGGAATTATATTTTGCCCTTAAGATCCCAGTCTTTTTCCTAACCGTTAATGGCAAGGAATTCGTAAAATGAAGGGATCAGGTGTACTGTGATAAATAGAAGGCAGAAAACTTCTGAACCTCCTGGATAATCCTAGGTGCATAACTAGGACTAGCCTCAGCCTCAGTTCCTTCATTACCGGGAACGGGATGTTCTTTGGCTTTCTGGGAGCCAATAGAGCCCCTCTTCCGTGGAAGGGTCTCAGCATGTAGAGGGCCTTCTGGAGGAAATTTTGATGGGCTGAATAGGAATTCTAAGTCCATCACTTCTAATGTAGAGACATGATGTCTGTTACCTCCATTAGAGGGTCCTCGTATGGGACTAAATAACGAGATAGTATCTTGATAACGCTCATGATGAAGAGAACGATCTGCAGCTCGGGGATTTGTCCCTTTCTGGGAGGGAATGGGTCTGCGTCCGTGTACCATTCCAACTCTATTGGGTGGAACCCGAGAAGAGCATCCGCTGTCACCTTGCGGATCATATATAAACGAGCTGCTGATAGGCGCCATTCCCTTAAGGAAGGGATGGCTAGCATTCCCTAATGAAATGAGACGTCCCTTATCCTCGACAGTTTTGACGCCTCATTATCGCTTCGATGCTCCAGATCAACCTGAGGAGGTCCGATCTGTGTGGAGAGAGTTTATCCACCCATTACAGGGCTAAAATGGCCTACGGGTCCGTGGCCTTTGGTCATTGTAGGGTAAGCGGAGAGGGAATGACCATCATTGGTCCTATTAGATCTCTTCGAGCGTTTGATGCGTATCTTCTCCAGCCTCTTAGCGCATCTTATAGTTGTGCACGTAGCACTGGGTCTGTCATCATCGTGAACTGGAGAGTTCGAAACTCCTCCCTGTTAGCGTTATGGAATCCTGACTGATTACCATAGTCTCTTGACAGACCTTGTGATCTCCTTTTACATCCCCAGGGGAAAGGGGGGCGTTAGGGTGACTACAGGTTTCAATGATTTTTTAAAACATTGAAGCCCCTGAGCTGGAGAGAATCGAGATTCTATTATTTGCATCCTCAATGTTCCAGGGCCGGATCATCTCCATGGATGCTCATAGACAGTAATTTCGGGTGCTGCCCACCCCAGCCTGTCGTCCAGGGCCATCGTTGCCTGAACTCTTTCTAGGCTTGGTTTCGCTTGACTGTCTGCTAATTCCGTAAGGATCCTAGGACTGAAACTAGTCCGACGAGAATCTCGTCCAGGATATACGTTATCTTCCATAACTAGGATCCTAGGTAGGAGGGGAGGGGGTGACTGACTGGAAGTTGCTGAAAGACATCTTCCAGGGCTGGCTAGATTGTCAACACCCCTTACTGAATAGGGTCCTTATGTTCAGAAGGATTAACATTCTGAACTTGCTGTTCTATTGGAACTTGTTGCGTCGCGCCAAGTCCAGAATGACTCAGAGATTTCTTGAGTCTTTCATGTGAACACTAAACTGCCTTCATTGGAAATCGATGGACTCTACTTTCCTCACCGCTAGTATGCTCTAGAGCTTTAAGGTATACTCTTCTAGGGGGAATTTGAATATAAGAAGAGTTGAGGAAAGGATGGTGGAGGTATATTCATTTCCATTCTAGTCTCATCTTGGTCAGGCCTTGGACTCCAGTGATCAAAGGTCCGGCGATCCAGGAGGAACTTCCCTCCTACCAGAAGCGTCTGTTTGCTTCGCTTGATCCGAAGGTGTATAAATCTGACTGTCTGTGGAACAACGGTCATTGTAACTGTGGGATGCAGTTTAACATCCTAGGGAGAACTAAGAAACCCTTCCGTTCTCCTTTTAGGCCATACCTGACTGTTCGCCTATATCAGCTTTTCAGTGTTTCACTGTAATAGAAGATTCCTTTCTATTGTATAAAGCTTAGGATAAGTACGCTGGAAAGAGGAGAGACACAGACGTGTAAATCCTTCCAGCCAACTGCTGCGGTCTTCCTAATTATTGATTCTAGGGCATGCCCTTTCAAGAAGAGGCCGATGGAAGATTCTAGTCCATAAGGCTAGAGTAGCGCCCAACATCCGGGGAATTAATAATGAGAATCAAGAGGCTGATGAAGCATCAGCGTAAGGAAGAAGGGGGGGGAAGTGGATCCCCCAAATCAGGTAGGTCTCAGCAAGGGGTTGTGCTTAGAAGCACAACGTACTGGAAAACCATTATATTGTATGGTTATGTACCAAGGATTTCTGTCTGCGATATGGTCCTAAACTGCAGGTGTACAGGGTATTGTATACCCCTATACAACTGGCATGTTACCGTCAAGGCTAGTGCTTGGGGGTAAGTTAATTGGCACAGTACTTCAGTACCGATATGGCTAGCAGGTCTTCGACATATCAGTGACTTGTCGGCTGTCAGCGGGTCGCTGACAGACGTCACACCATCCTAGCCAGTATTCAATGTGACTGGGTAGTGGTGAAAACTATACGCATAGTCAGCGGATCTCTGAACCAGAGGAGACTCCTCGGGCTGTCGACAGACCGCTGGGAATCGGCGGGCTGTCGATTGAAGGTATACCAACTCAGCTATTGACTGGGTGGTGACCAGGGGCACACACTGCCGGCTCTTGGCGGCGGAGTCAGATGTGACAGTGAAACAATGACTGCTGTCGTTGATTTCACTACAGGGTGTGGCTTGAATGTGGAGTCTCTGCCCGGTGTTTGTTAGTGTCTGCAACCTCAACTTGAGAGGCAGGGTTGGGGGTTTAGACCTTAAAAACCTTTAAAAGGAGCAGTAAATCGGCATTTTTAGTAATGAGAAAGTGAAGTTCTCGGTCCAATTCCCGTAGAGTTTTTACATTTTACGGGTTCGCAGTTGAACCGCATTTAAGAGATAACTTTCGAAACGAAACCAACCACAGTTCGACAGCTCTAGACTGCCGTCCTGCAGATTGGGGATTTTGGAAATAATATTGCTGGGGGAACTTGCATATATTATTTCCGTGAAAATGCTCATCTTTATAACTGCAGAAGACTGCAATGCATCATCTGGTGTCCCTCCTGTAAGGAAGGGAGAACAGAAAGGAGTATTCAATTGATTATCGCATCGATAGGCAATTTGCAAAATTGTCTTTTGACAAAATAGCTCAGGACAGAAAGCTAAAAGAGATAGTGGGAGACACATACCCGTGTATCCCCTGTGAGCCAATGCTGTTACTTCTCCTCAGTCTTAAGGAAATTCCTCCAACCGGGGAATTCCCTGAAGAAAAGGGAGCTCGAACACCTAGGTGTAAGGAAGTGTACATGCAGTGTCCCCTTCTATGCTTAATGCCGTGAGGTAAGGAGGATTGATACACAATCAGAGTATCAAAGGAATGTCATTCTTTCGAAATAGGAGCGGTAACAGCAGAAGCTCGCATCCAAGATATGTTGATTAGAAATTAAAAGACATATATTTGTCTATCCCAACTCATCTATTCGCTGCAACCTCCCTTACAATATTAAATCAGGAAGTTTCCTGAACAGGGTAACTCAGGGATAAGGGCTCTTCTTTAGAGGTTAGAGGCGTCACACCACCGGCCCTTTACGAAATTTAATATTGCAGGGTAAATAGAAACTGATTTCAAATCAGAATATTGATGAAATATTATTCCATCAATATAGAATTGGGTTCAGCAAATATCTAGACAGGGACACCCAATATATATTGGAAATAACTACTAGTATAATCTATACATTAGTTATCCATCTGCCGTATTTACTATTTCGCAAATATGCTGACTACCTGTATAGACCTATACCGTAGTTCAGCCGGCAGAAAATAAAAGACATACTTATGCATCCCAACCAATCTATTTGCTGTGACCTCCCGTACAATATTAAATCAGGGAGTTTCTTGATCAGGGAAACTCAGGGATAAGGGCTCTCCCCTATAGGGGTTAGAGGTGTCACACCACCAGCCCTTTACGAAATTCAATATTGCAGGGTAAATGGAAACTGATTTCAAATCAGAATATTGATGAAATATTAATCCATCAATATAGAATTGGGTTCAGCAAATATCTGGGCAGGGATACCCAAGATATATTGGAAATAACTACTAGTATAATATATACGATAATTATTCATCTGCTGTATATACTATACTGCAATTATACTGATTACCTGTATAGACATATACTGTAGTTCAGCCGGCATATTGCCGGATTAGCTAGCTATTGTCGGAGCATCTAGCAAGCTAGAAAAGAGAGAGAGAGAGAGAGAGAGAGAGAGAGAGAGAGAGAGAGAGAGAGAGAGAGAGAGAGAGAGAGAGAAAGCATGGAGTGAAGGCTATCTATTACTGTATATGTATACAGTAATAAAAGATGTAAAAGTCTAATTTTACTGCCTTTCTCCGAAAGGAAGGTTCACTTCCATTTAGCCATAGTACTATTGCCGGCTTACTACTGTAGGCCAGCCTCCGGCAGCACGAGTACAGTCGGCATACTACCTACTGAGTCAGTATCTATCTGTGCCGGTCTTCTGCCGGCCAGAACAATACGCCGACAACAGAAACTGTGACTAGCAGTTCAAGGGAGAACTGGAGAACCTTGGTGACAAAAGGGGCCTCCCATCCACAGCCGCCAAAGCCGCTGGAAGCCGGCAGTCGCCGACAGCCGTCATGGCCGTTGGCAGTCGGCAGTCGCCGACAGCTGATGACTGAGGAGGGGGGGGGGTCTGGGCGGCCCCGGCAACCCACCTGCAATGGTAAGGTTGCAGGACTCCAGCACAGGAAAGACAATGGCTCGGCCATCGTAAAAGAACAGAGAGGGGAGGGGAAAGGGTCCTATATGAGGTATAGGAGGGACCGGCAATGTTGGCGGATCTACACACCTTGAAGAAACTCTGTTTCAGCACCAGCACGACCACAAGCGGCAGGAGAATCATTTATTCTCCAGCTTAGGAGGTGCTAATACAGTTAAGGGGACGGCAGCTCATGCCGTTCCTCTCAACAAGGGAGAAACAGAGTTCCAATGCCGGCGCCATCCTAGGCAACAAGAGTATACGACTCTATAGCCTAGGGTCGGCGAGCATAGGACTAGTCTACTAGACCACAGGGAGAAGGTGGCGGTAACATTCGACCCCTTCAGGTGTAGTCTAGGGAGGGCTAGCCTCCTATGCCGGTAGTTCCGACAGCAAGGGAATGCAATCACCCCGCCGACCGACTGCCGACAAAGACTAAATACTCTGAGGTTCTGATCGAATCCCAAAACTTGCCGACGGCCGTTAAAGGATGAGACAGAAAACTCTAGGCTAGTCATGCCTGAATTCGAAATTCAAGGCCGACGCAGAAAGTTGTAGCCTAAGGCTACTCTCAGAGGGAAGAGAGATTACCCGTAAATCTCTAGTGAGATTGATGATGGTTAATATAATTCCAGGAGATATCGATCTCCAGGAATACACAAGGGTAACCGGGGAAATGACGAAAGTATATGTTGTCTAGGTTATGTTACCCAGACATGACGAGATTTCGGTTACCTAAATCACCAAAACTCTGACATATACGATCGCCACGGAAAGGGAAAAATATGCTTATAGATATCTTTACAATATATAATGCCTAAATAGCTTTCATAACAATGAATAAGCTATTTACACCGGAATGTCGTTCGGCTAACTAAATAGCACATGTACAAAGATCGACAGCGCCATGGCGACACCGGCGATCGGCGAAGATCCGCACACAAGAAATACACAATTTCATTGCGAGGCTGGAACTAAATTACATATTGTAAAGAATCAATACTCAACTTTCTAGATGGAGGAAGAAGCCGTAGAAGCATAAAGATTCCCAGAAATCGATCGGAAATGTCAGATCGACAGGGAACACCACCGTAGCGAGTCGCTACAGATAAAGGAATGACCGCCAGAGGGAGTTGGCGCGGTTTTGATACGATTGTAGTAGGGGAACCAGGGTAATCTTTGTTGTGGTTACCCTTCTATTCTGCCACGTTTTCCTCCTAGAGCCTAGAGGCGTAAAGGCTATTCGGGGTGCAGATTGCCATGTGGCATGTCAAGAATACGTCCCCTGATGATATACGATACCCTTGAGAGTAATCTTAAAGGTACTCGCGCCAGAAGTTAGAATTCTGTGAAACCTTTGGTTTGATTCTCTGGGAATATCACTGTAGTCATATATACCCTTCGGAAGCTACTAAAGGAACCTTCCATTAGGACGTCATGGCTTGAGCCCAAAAACATTAATATACATACAAAAAAATTAAGTGGCGTTTAGTGATGTTCAATAACACAGGAAACAATCCTAGCTAAACAGACTCATAAATAGGTGCTAAGATGTAAATAGCAATAAGCTAAGATCAATGAGTTACGTAAAGTAAAGGGATACTTAAATACAAACCAATTGTGGTTAAACATCCAAAGCTTCAAGAGCATTTGGAACAGAATGCAACCAAGTGCTGTTTTCTTAAAAATTGTCGACGGTCGTTTGCTTCGTTAGAGCAATGTACTGTGAGCTCACGAAATGAGAGAAAATCATCTACAGAGGAATGAGGTGATGAAAGGTAAAGCATTACAGGGGAATGATGGACATGTTAGCAGCAATGAATATTTAAGGGTATAATAATGAAGGTTACAAAGGAAAACAAAGAAAAAAGAGATGCGTAAAACTCAGAAAATAACAAACAAAAAATTAAAAATGGAATAACGGGGGTGACTAAAATAAAGCGTGGAAAGAATTTCCACAATGATCATGCAGCCTTATCTTCGGAAGCCAGGTGGTTCTGGAATGGATCAATAGGTCAACTGTTTCTCACGGGAGGCTTGTGACATATTTACAAAACATAAAATAATATTTACCTATGCAATGCTTTAGCTTAGTCTATTTTCACATCCTGTTATGGCTGTCGTCACACACTCTCAACTCTCCAATGATCCCTTGGGTCATGGGTTTATAAATGTATAACTTACATTAGCTCGGACAGCTACCTTCAAGTATTGAAGATTACAAAAAATATGTTTCGTAGGAGTGTGACTGGATATATATTTTACTTATAGCCATAAACAAATGATTATGGATGAATATGCAAAAAAAAAAAATACATACTTAACATACATAGTCATAAACAAAGAAAAATGCATGGAAAATACAGATCCATATATGCTATATATGGCATATTGCTAGCAAATGATTATGAGGTACCAAGAAAACTGAACATGTACATACGAATTGGTAACTAGTTAAAGAATAGTTGTTACCTTCGTTAAAGATACAGATATATCATAATTGATATTATTGTTCATTAGTAACTGATTAAGAATATTTGTTACCATGGTAAAGATATAATTACATCAAAGTTGATATCAATGTGCACAAGATAAAAATTCCTGGTACGGAATATATATATATATATATATATATATATATATATATATATATATATATATATATGTGTGTGTGTGTGTGTATGTGTATATATATACATATATATATATATATATATATATATATATATATATATATATATATATATATATATATATATATATATATATATATATATATATATATATATATATATATATATATATATATATATATACATATATATATATATATATGTATATATATATATATATATATATATATATATATATATATATATGTATATAGGGCTTAGATATTTTATCATGTGTCCAAAAGATACTTTTAGATATATAGGCTACAATATTTCATTAGGTGCCCAAAAAAAAATTTTTTTTTTAACTGTTTATATATAAATCACAAATGCATTGTCCTGGAGTCTCTTCAACTACATATTACTAGCGTACTGACTGCTTTTCACACAATTCACAGTTCCAGACAATTTTACCCCCCTGAGTCAAGTGAAATGGCTAATTTCAAATGGCTCTAAATGTAAATGCCTTCAGTGTAATAGGGGTGTTGTGATGACATGGTAAAACGTTCCTCTGGAGCTACACCTGTTTTTGCCTCAACCTATGCCAAGCAAAGATGTTAACGGCGATAAGAATCACCACCGTAACGCTGACTGATGCCAGCGACACGTAGAAACTAGGATTCCCCCCTGCATAAGTCGGTGAAGTGTGGTCTATCTCGGCTAGTTTCGTCAACCGTTTAGCCACCAGTGCGTTGTATGGGAGAGGTAAAGATGGGATTGTAGTGGACCACGTAAAATTCGCGAAGTAGGCCCGTTCCTTGATGATAGTGTTAATTCCTTGGACCGTGTAGTTCGTGGACATCCCGATGCAACCGTCAGCTGCAACGAAAACCTGGGAGTGGGACGTGGATCCGTCCGGGCATGATACATTGAAGCCGGCCTTGTCTTATCGTATCCACGAGCTATTGTTCAATCTGTAATTGAACTTATTATCGTCAAAAGGATAAAGTTTTTTCAGACAATCTTCATATGTATGGGAGAGAGAACCGTTTAGCACTATACCTAATTCGCATGAATCCATTGATATATGATGGAATTCAAAGGAGTCAGCTGTACATACTTTATTATTCATTGCTTCTGAACAGTGAGTTAATTTATCTAAGTCTCTAATGACCGTATATGTTTCCTTATCAGGGGAAATCAATACGTGTCCTGTCAAACTGGATATTACTGGACTTGAGTTATTCGTCATGAAAGTTGGGAATAGTGATATTTTGTATGCTTGCCAGGCATCAGAAGAATCAAAGGGAATTGTAATCATGATCCTGTAATTTTCAATGCTTACTGATATTAAACTATAATAAAATTCTAACTTATGGGCGTTTAACAAAGGAACATAACCCAATTTCTTCCGTTCGTTCTCCAAAATTAACGTTAGGTTTTTAATTGGCAAAAGATGTGGTGATAAAACACCTTTAGTTGCTAACGTAATAGCTTCCACATAGTCTTTTGATTTCTCAATAAAATGTGAAATTTTAGTATGGATATGATCTATTTTTAAATCATAATACATTAACGTTGCCATCAAGTTTTGTACTTCCATAGTCTGACTGATATTACTAGAATGTTCGTTTACCAAACTCATTACTGTATTTGATTAATTGGTGTTAATTGATTCCTCAGTTCTGATGAAACTAGTTCGTTTTCATGTTCTAAAAACTCAATTTTCTTATTTTGTTTACTGATTTTAATATGATTTGAAATTCCTAAGCCTAAACTTGCAATAGATCCAAAGATGTTTAGTGCAGCCAAAAAAAAACGGGTTACGTCTTTCAAGGTTATTATGTCGCACAGTCCACATCAATAGGTCACGAGCCAGAGCTTCTGCCTCGTCAGTTTTATTTTGCAAGTCGTATGATAGCATTTCTGCAACGCTTAGTATTGGTGCAAGCGAACTCTGTATTAAAAGGAAAATGACGTCTATGCAATTCATTTAATGAAGCAGCGAACATTGACAGGTCGCTCTTTAAGCTAGTGACGTCATTCTCTGGGAGGAAAATCACTTGCATATCTACTTCTATAATTATATTGCTTGCTGTAATGAAAACGTCTTCTGTTCTCTCTACAATAGTGCCATATTTAAAATCCATAATTTTAGTTTTAGGGTTCTTCCCATACGAAAAAAATGTCTGAACGAACAATATCACTCCTAATAATAAAAACTTCATTTTGGAAACCTACAATGATAAAAATATATGTAATTACTCCTATTGTAAAAAAAATGTTTACACACTAAAATGATACAAGTTTCATAGATACAAAAATTTCCCTCACTTCCTTCTCTCTTATTTTGATTTCTTATGTGAGCCAACGGTACAATTCTCTCATCAGTGGGTTGGGATACGTTTTGAACTCTAAATCTATTGGCCGTTAATGTTTCCAAAATGTTAAATGGGCCTTCAAACTTAGGTGTCAGTTTGTAATTGAGTCCTTTGCGTACGTCTACTTGTATGTATACCTTATCACCCATGGTATATGGTTTAGTTGGCTTCACTATTTCATCATGATTCCTTTTCATTATGATTTGTGATTCTTCTATATTCTTTTGAAGGATATCATAACGACTTATGCTTGCATTCATAACATCCTTTGAAGGATTTGATAAATTAGTTGTAGGCGTTAATACAAGGAAAGGCGTTCTAGCTGGGGTACCGTACATTGCCTTGTGCGGTGAGATTTTAATAGATACATGATATGAGTGATTCAGAGTACTTAGAACCACAGGTATGGCAATACCCCAGTTGGGGTCTGATCCCCCTAATGTAACTCTTAATATGTTTAAAACCTTCCTATTCGCTCTTTCCACTAGCCCATTCGACTCTGGGTGATAGATCATGGTATTGATTTTCTTTATGCCAAGGAATTCACACAATGAGTTAAGGAAATGATTATTGAATTCTCCACCCGAGTCTGAGATTATCATGTGTAGAATTCCATGTTTACAAATGTAGCACTTGTAAAACTTCCTAGCGCATTCGATCGCGGTTTTAGTTTTAAGCGCTATCAGTTCTGTATATCGAGTCAAAGCATCTATAATTACTAAGAGGTGCTTATTTCCTCTGTCTGACTCGTAAAATCCTGTTAATAAATCTAAATGTACTCTTTCAAAGGGTTGATTGGGCACGGGATAAGCTCCTAGGCTGACAGGAGTCTTTGTGTGCCCTTTGTTTTCCTGACAAGTGCGACAATTAGCTATGTGCTTCTTTATATCTGTAAGCATCGTTTGCCAATAAAACAATGATTTGTCTTTCTGTGACACTATGGAGAACCCCAGGTGGGCATGCAATGGATTTGCATGCAACCAATTTAGGACAGTGTGTATAAGTGAGATTGGTATCACTACCTGGTCGTTAGTCACCTGTGGTGCATTGCGGGTTTTCCTTGTCACGGATCTACACAGAATATTATCTTTGATTATATAATTCTGCTGCGTATACTTTATATATTCCTTTTCCTTAGGATTTCCGTTCAAAGCATTTATGATTTTTTCTAATTGCTGATCTCTTCTTTGTTCAGTCTGTATTAGTTCAGCGCTCCAGCTCAGATCTTCCTGTTCAGATACAGTTTTAACAATAGGCATGGATGTTGATATATCTATTAATTCAGCTAATGGCTCCGTACAAGATGACACGGGGTTGTGTGATAATGCGTCAGCAATGATATTTGCTTTCCCAGGTAAATACCCGATCCTCGCGCCAAAGTCATGGATGACCAAATGCCACCGAGTTCGTTTGGGGCTGTGACTAAAGCCTTTAAAGAAGTCGGTTAGGGGTTTAAGATCAGTAAGAACCTTGACGGGATAACCGTATATTATGAACTTGAAATGCACTTGTGAATTAACAATAGCTAGCCCTTCCTTGTCTATTACTGCATATTTACTTTTGGAAGGTCTCAGTTTACGTGAATAAAAAGCTATCGGGAAAAACTGTTTGTCATATTGCTGAAGCAAAACCCCACCTACTCCTAGGTCTGAGGCATCTGTTGCAATGAAGAATTCCTTACCGAAGTCAGGAAATTTTAAGATAGGAGAACTACACAGTTCATCTTTCAAGGTATCAAACGCCTGTTGATGCTGCTCAGACCATATGAAATCTACGCCCTTCTTCGTAAGATTGGTTAGGGGAGCGGCTATTATTGAATAATTGCATATAAAATGCCTGTAATACCAACTACACCCCAGAAATTGCTGTATTCCCTTAACATTAGTAGGTATCGGAAAGTTACAGATAGCCGACACCTCATCGTGGACTACTTCAAGACCTTGACTAGACACCATAAAACATAAATAGACTAATTCTGTTTTGAAGAATTCACATTTACTAATCTTTACCCTTAAATTATGCTGTCTTAGTCTCTGTAGCACTAGCTCCAGTTTACGTAGATGTTCTTCTAAGGTATTAGAAAAAATTACAAGATCGTCCATATAGGCATGCAATATGTCCCCTAAAAAGTCTCCAAACACTATGTTTATCATTCTAGTAAATGTTCTGGGAACACAACGTAAACCAAAAGGCATACGCAAAAATTCATAATGTTCCCTGGCTGTGCTGAAGGCAGTGTATGGGATACTATCTTCTTCTAATGGTATCTGGTGGAAGCCTTTAAGTAAGTCCAAACTGGTAAAATATTTGTTCTGACCTATCAAAGATATAATATCGTCAGTACATGGCACTGGGAATCGATCAGGGATCGTTTCCTCATTTAAGCGACGGAAGTCTACACAGATACGCCATGTTCGATCTTTTTTTGGTACAACTATTAATGGAAAATTATAAGGGCTATTCGATTTCCTAATGACTCCTTCTTCTAGCATTTTACCTACTTCATCATTTATCTCATTCTGGAATTTCATAGGGAGTCTGTACGAGGGTACATAGATAATTTTCTGCTTGTCTTTTAACCTTATTTGGTGTTCTATGACATCCGTTTTACCTAAGGATCCATCCGTAGTGGAGAAAACATCATGATATTCATTTAAATGATCAAAATATTTCTGCTGAATTTCCTCTTCTTGAATGTCTTTATTGATTTTATTTTTTATAGATTGCAAAAGGGATTCATCCGCAACTGATTGAGCGTGATTGATCTCCGCGACGGTAAGAATGCGATGTTTATAAACTTCCACATCCAAGATATGTTGATTTTTGTGAATTACTAAAGTGGTATTCAAATGATTACAGACTTCAATATTACATTGTTGTTGTGAGCCGACTGTATAAATAGCTTGTGTGACGGATAATCCGTTAGTTTTCAAAGTGTCGGAAACGATTAATATTTCAGATCCCGGCAAAGTTTTCTTTACTCGCACTAATATATTCGAAATTACGTTCGGCTCGATAGATTGCGTGCAAGATGATATTACGGGTGAACGAGAATTCTGTTGGGTCGCGTATATTATTTCTTTATTCATGAGACAAGTGATTGGTTCTTTAACGTACGTTACTGTTTTATTTGTCGTCTCCTTTTTATCCAAAACTGATTTTAAGGTATTAGAAGACTTATAGAATTTTCCTTTGATATACACGCCGTGTTTGGCAGGGGCTAAGATAATGTTTTGATTGCCCATAGACGGGTATCCTATAATTACAGCTGGATACATATCAATGTTTTGTACAACAATAAAGGTATCGGCAAACGTGCGCTTACCGACCTTGTACTGAACATGAGTTACTCCTATTACATTTAATTCACTATTTCCTGTACCCGAGAGCCTTACTCCGGACTTCTCTATAGGGATGTTCGAAAATAACAAGTGATGAGTCCTCAAATCCATGATATTAGGTAGACTACCAGAGTAAAAAAATAATGTGAAGGATCGGTGTTCTAAATTTACAGCATATAATGTTGGTCGTAACTCATTTTAGCTTATTACTGCGTGAATTTGTTGCAAATCTAAGGGAACCTGCACTGATTTATTGGATTTGGCGGTGTGTTTCATAGGAAAACCTATTGCCTCACAATGATCTGGTAAATTATAAAATGGATTATTTGATACAAATGATGTTGATACGAATGACCCAACATCACTCTCTCCCCCATTGGAATTAACTATGTGGTATTTGCTTTGCTTTTAACATTCTGAAAATTCATCTGACCTTGCGAGTTCTGGCTAGATGGCCCAGGGACAGAGTTATTTGAATCACTATTTGTTTGTTTTTTATTTTGAACTGTATTGCCGTTTGGCTGTTTCTTTTTATTAAACCGAGGATTTTTATTTCTATTTCCAAAGAGAACTGTCTGGGTGTTTCTAGGATTCTCTTGTTGATTACGCGAGTAGCATCGACTATATGAATGGGTTGAACTATTATGAATCGAACAAAATCGCGTCCTACAGTCTGCAATCAAGTGACCTTGACGTTTGCAATTATAACACGTAGATACTTCGTCGTAATTGTAAATTTATTACTGTTGTAACTGCTAATTATTACAGTTGTAACCAATGGTTGTTATAGTTGTAATCACTGGTTGTTATAGTTGTAATCACTGGTTGATATAGTTGTAATTACTGGTTGTTATAGTTGTAATCGCTGGTTGCTATAGTTGTAATCACTGGTTGATATAGTTGTAATTACTGGTTGTTATAGTTGTAATCGCTGCCACCAATTGTTAGAATGAGAATATCATACGCACACATCGTTGCTCTATCTCATATCTCTTCAATGTGATATAGAATTATTTAGACTTGTAGGTTACTTCTTGAAATAAGGCAAAGTTAAATTAACTTTAAACAAAGTTTATGGGACATGGGTTTATAAATGTATAACTTACATATGAATCTTTCATAAAAGCAGGCGAATAAAAACACGGAAAGGTAAATAACGAGAGAACTTTACTTGAGAATTTCTAATAAACATAAGAGTAGACCTACTCTATAAAAGAAGAAACATAGTATGATAACACTGGAAATACTATGTTTATATGCAGACTTAATGAGCTTAATAAAACTAAATCAAAGCAATAGGCTAAATGGAAAATAGTCTAATCATGCGAGCATATACCATCTTGCCTAGAAATATACTGAGTGGGTTTTAATTTATAGAACAACCCTCAGAGAAAGAAAAAGAATTTTTTTTAGTCAAGTCATGAGGTCTTCAAAGAGATATCTGAAATGAAATGAAAGTTATTATGAAACACTCCATAAAGAGTCATTTAGAACAAGCAATGACTGCACAAAGGAGAGTCGGAGAGAGAGAGAGGGAGAGCTGTTTTCATGAGTCCCTCTTATTACTACTACTTGAATATTATACTTTTCATAACTAAATTTGAAGGTGACTGATGATTGAGATACTCTTACATAAGCTAGAGTTTAACTCTATTATCATTGAAAGGATTGTTACTTTACGTGAGTCTTAAACTCTTTTTTCACTACAAAGTATACTGAAATATATTTTTGGGCCAACGTTGTTAGACAACTCGGTAAAATTATAAGACAACATTTCGGTAAAGTTTCACTGTATTACAGATTCTCATTTCGAACAGAATATATATGTTTTCCTGTAGTAAATAAGGTGATTTGACCGAATTTGACCTTCATTTCAACTCAAACAAACAGAACAACCAGTTCGACCAACTTTAAGTAGCCGATCTGGTTGTTGTTATTACGACCGAAATGAAGGTGAAAACTAGTTAAATCACGTTATTTTCCACAGGAAGACATATTTTCTGTTAAAATGTTTAAATATAATGTCTTGTTATATGTTTTCTATTAGAATTTTTTAATATAATGACTTGTTCAAATTCCGTGTCACTTCACTCATCAAGAACGTATGTACTGGGAACGCTCACATTAGCAATGTTATGCAATGTTACCAACGTTACGATGCCCTTGTTAACGTTAGCAATGCTACGATAATATTAGCATTTGTATTTTAAAGCATTTTTCCATATACCCTTTGCACAATATATAAAAAGGTACAAAAGGGTACAGAACCTAACAAAGCCACCTAACCTAATCTAGAAGTTCCCAGGTCACAACCCCTAGCTGTAGGCAAGCCCCTGGACCCCCTTCCCAGGTCACAACCCTTAGCTGGGGGCAAGCCCTCAGACCCCCTTCCCAGGTCACAACCCATAGGTGGGGGCAAGCCTCCAGACCCCCTTCCCAGGTCACAACCCCTACCCAAGGTTCTACCTGCAAATATATGAAATTAAAGAAATTAATGACTTACTTTTATGACTGCAACGACGAAACTTGTGGGTCACCGGGGTGTTGTGAGTGTGACGTCTTAACGTCTGTATATCCACATCGCCGTTTCTTCTTTGTCTTAGCTAACTTAGTTTTAGTACTGCACTTAGGACACTGTAAATATTGGGCTATTACATTATGAGATTTAAGAAAATTATCAACATTGGAATTCACCAAAATGCTTTCAAGTATGGATTTTTGGGCTCAGCATGTTGTCCTGATGGAAGGTTCCTTTAGGCAGCTTTCTAAGGGATATTTAGCTACTGTGATACTCACAGAGAATTGACCATAGGTCTCCAGAATTCTAACTCCTGGCGCGAGTATCCTTCAGAAAATTCTTAAGGATACCGCACAATATCAGGGGACCTATTTCTTGATACGACACATGGCAATCTTTACCCCGAATAGAGTTTTCGCTCTGAGGGGGAAGAGTGGCGAAATTGAAGGGGAGCCGTCATCAAGGTGGATCCCCTTCCCGTACTACTACAGAGCCACTCATGGCAACTCATTCCTTTAATAGTACCTAATTAGGCACGGTGTATCTCCCGCTCGCTCTCGGTGTTTTGTTACTATTCCTGGATTATTATCATGCATTCTCCAGCATCTTCATCCTCTGGAAAGTTGAGTATTTAATCTTTCCTGTGTATAATTTTTAGCTCCTTTCTCACAGTTAAATTAGCATAATTTAGATGTGTTTAGCGGACCACAGCCATCACTGGAGGTACCGGAGGTGCCATTTTGGACGCTGTCGTACGCCATAAATGCTTTATTTAGTCAATAGTACGACGTTCCCGGTATTTAGCTTTAATGAATTATAGCTAATTAGGCAAATTATACTAGTGAAGATCACATCATGCACGTAATATTTCCACTTCTGTTAAACGTTTCGATTGTATACAATAGGGCCTCGGTGACGTAGCGTAGCCTAGATCCCGACTCGAGTTAGGCTAGCCTAATGCGTTTTAGTATACTTTAGTAACGGTATCCCCGTTTACCCTCTTGTATCATTTTATCAATTCAGTTGGAGATAGCATATCTCCTAGAATCACTAACATAATTCGATAAGGGTAAACCTTTCCTTCCCTCTGAGTGCCGCCATTAGGCGACAACCCTATCTTGGTCTTGCCATAGAGTAGTGTACTCCAGCTTGACTGGGATAGTGTTTCTGTCATCCCTCTTTGCCGGTGAGTATTCCAGCTTTGAATTACGACAGTAACTCAGAGTATTCAGTCTTTTTGTCTGCAACTCTACTGACGGGGGATTACTGTAGTCATTCCCCTGCCGGTTCACAGTTGCAGGAATAGGAAGCCCGGCTTCCTTTGCCCACAACCGAAAGTGGTAGTACATTGCCGCCACCTTCTCCCTTGTGGTCTAAAGACATGTCTTGTATCCGGTAAGGTCTTAGGCTGAGGAATTGTTATTCCTCTGCCGCCCAAGACGGCGCTGGTATAGAAACTATGTTTGTTCCGTAACCGAAATACAAACCACGCTATTTAAATAGGGTTTGTTCCGTAACTAAAATACAAACCACGCTATTTATGAATAGAACTTACCTGGCAGTTATATATACATAGCTAATAATCTCTACTTTCGGCAGAATTTTTCTAAACGCGGCAACCGCCTTGTGGTGGTTGGGTGGTTACACCCGTTAAAGGGTGGTACGAGGAATCATTCCCGTTTTCTGTTCTTCAGTTTATCTCTGCCGGCCGGATCGACAACACGTTGGTCCGTCACTAAGAGTTTTTCTTCGCTTTCCCTGTATCGCTGTACCAGTCTGCTATTTGGTGAAGTACTCTGATTTGGGGATTTGGCAATCGTGTATTTTGTTATTTCTTTGCTTTTTTGCTGTTATCATCATGAGTGAAAAAAGTCATTACCGTGTCTGCGCGAATGAAGAATGTAAGGTGAGACTACCGAAAATGGCGGTTTTGAATGTGCCCTTAATAATAGGTGCGAGGAATGTAAAGTTTTGGATGAAAAGGATTGGTTGATTATGAAGCGCTATGTGCGTAAACTAGAGTTCGATAGAGTTAGGAGAGCTTCTAGGTCTAAGTCTGTTAGTGAAAAGGAAGACGAACTTAGTGTAGATTTATCTTTTGAACTTATAATTGATTCCTCTTTGGAAGTTGATCCTTCCCTTGAGTTAGTAACTCCTGCCCCTCCTACAGGATCCGTATCTGCGGATGACCCTCGGTACGCTAGTTTGGCTGCCGAGTTGAAGGCCATTAAAGAACAACTTGAGGTCTTTAAAGGTAAGAATAGTGAAAGTGCTTGTGTTAGTGCAGTGGAGGTGGCGACTGACTGAACCTCTCATTACCCTAGGCCTAGACCTCCACCAAGCTCCCAGGACCAAGGGAGAAGGTACGTCGACAACCGAAAGGGGGTGAGAGGTACGTACCCTCGGTCAGCCGTCGCCTCAAACAGCACTGTTGCCGATTCCCAGGCTGTTCTTGACCGTCACGGAAAAGACGTGTCGGATGTGTTAATTTCTTCTCCGAATTCTCCCAGACGTAAATGGAAGTTTGAAGCGTCAAGACCTACAAAGAGGAGATGGAACTGCGATGAATTGTCTCGTTCTTTCTCTCCCGGTTCTAGCAGCTATGAACCTTGTCCGTCGGAGGACGATTTCGACTCAGTGCCTGTGAAAAGGGCGAAGCCTAAGCCTGCAAGTCAGGATTTTACAGCCGAAGATCCTCCCCCTTCTACGAGTGTGATTCGTCAACCCTCCCCTTCGGGACCGCAAGACCCAGCTGATGTTGCTAAATCCTTTATGTCTGTCATGCAGGAACAACTTTTTACGTTAGTGCAAGCATTTAGCCGCCCTCACGCCCAGTCTGATAGACGTAAAGACGACTCGTTACCTATTAAGAAGTCTACTTCTAAGAGAGAACGGAGTTCTTCTCTTAAGAAAACTTCTCCCTCTCTGCGCCAGGATGATGAATGTGCGCTTTCGCAAGGCGATACTTCTTCTCGATACCAGGACGATACGGTTTCTCGTTCTTGATACTAGGGCGATACTATCTCTCGTTCTCGATGCCAGAACGATACTGCTTCTCGTTCTCGATGCCAGGACGATACTGCCTCTCGTTCTCGATGCCAGGAGGATACCGCCTACCGTTCATGATACCAGGACGATACCTCCTCTCATTCACTTCGCCAGGACGATACCGCCTCTCGTTCACGATGCTGGGACGATACCGCCTCTTGTTCACGACGCCAGGACAATACCGCCCCTCGTTCTCGACACCATGATGATACTGCCTCTCGTTCACGACGCCAGGACGATACCGCCTCTCGTTCACGAAGCCAGGACGATACCGCCTCTCGCTCACGGCACCAGGACGATACTGCCTCTCGTTCTTGGCGCCAGGACGATACTGCCTCTCGTTCTCGGCGCCAGGACGATACCAGCCTGCCTCTTCGGGACGATACTGCCTCTCGTTCCAAGGACTCTTCTAGCGCTGGGCTCCAGAATGCAACCCATCTTTTGCAGGACGATTCCTTTGATTTGCCATTGTCGGATTCTAAGGAGCCTTCTTCTCGTTCGAAGGATGTTGCAGATGTGGATCAGGACCTCGAGGAGGTCTCTGATGATGATGATAAACCTGCCGACGCTGCTGGAGATTTCAAAGTTCTCTCTCGCTCCCTTCTTGAACTTTTTGGAGAGGAATTCCAACCTGCTGCCCCTCAATCTCCTCAATCCCAATTTAACAGAAAGAAGGCCAAGAAACAGTCGGCCTTCATCAAGATGAAACTGTCGATTTCCGCAAAGAAGGCTCTTGTGAAGATTGATGACTGGATGAAGGAGCGTAGACAAGCAGTTAAGACTTCCTTCTCGTTTCCACCAGCTCGTCTTGCTTCAAAAGCTGGTATGTGGTATGAAACTGGGGAACCTTTGGGTCTGGGAGTGCCTTCCTCCTCCAAGGGTGACTTCTCTGGCTTAGTGGACTCGGCTAGAAGGCATGCTATCAACTCAGCCAAGGTCATGTGGTCGATGTCAGAGCTGGATCATCTCGTCAAAGGTATTTTTAGAGCCTTTGAGGTTTTTAGTTTTCTAGACTGGTCACTAGGGACTCTGGCAAGAAAAACTGACCAGATGGAAGGAACTCGGGACCTTACCAGTATTATGTCCTGTATGGACAAGGCCCTCAGAGATGGGGCAAATGAGTTGGCTGCGCTGTTCTCAGCTGGGATCCTAAAGAAGAGAGACCTGCTTTGCTCTTTTACTTCAAGGTCTGTTACCATTGCGCAGAAGTCTGAGCTTCTTTATGCCCCTCTGTCTCAACATCTTTTTCCCGAGTCCCTGGTTAGAGACATTACGCTTTCGCTGGCCCAAAAAGCCACCCAAGACCTATTATCTCGTTCAGCTCCTAAGCCCTTGGCAACCACTCCTTCTTCTTCGAAACAAGAGGAAAAGAAATTCCAGCAGCCCTTTTGGGGCAGGACTACTTCTTCAAGACCAGATTTTAGAGGAAGAAGGCAAGAGTCGGGACCAAGATCTACCAGGGGTTCGTTCAGACCTCGCTCCAGAAAATGAAGTTCGTCTCCTCCAGACAGTAGGCGCAAGACTGTCAGGTTTTTGGCAGTTTTGGAAGACGAGAGGGGCAGACACCTGGTCCCTCTCAGTCATCAAGGAAGGATACAAGATATGGGGAAACAGAAGGCCCTAATAGACCTAGTCGATCAAATGCTAGACAAGGGAGCGATAGAACCGGTTCGGGATCTATCCTCCCCAGGCTTTTACAATCGCCTGTTTCTAGTCCCCAAGAACTCGGGCGGATGGAGACCCGTCCTGGATGTCAGTTCTCTCAACGTCTTTGTGGAGAAGACAAAGTTCTCCATGGAGACGACTCAGTCGGTGCTGGCATCAGTACGTCCAGGGGACTGGATGGTGTCCCTCGACTTGCAGGACGCGTATTTCCATGTCCCCATCCATCCGACTTCAAGGAAGTACCTGAGATTTGTAATGCAGGGCAAGTGCTTCCAATTCAGAGCTCTTTGCTTCAGTCTCAGCACGGCCCTTCAAGTCTTCACCAGGATAATGGCGAATGTGTCAGGCTGGCTGCATCCAGAGGGAATAAGGATATCCTTCTATCTGGACGATTGGCTGATTCGTTCACGATCGAGGGAGAAATGTCTGGAGGATTTACGAAAGACTTTTATGATGGCTCAAGATCTAGGCCTGGTCATCAACAGGGAGAAGTCTCAGATCAAGCCGAATCAGACTACTGTATTCTCTATTTGGGGATAGTTCTGAATTCAGTTCTTTTTCAGGCTTCTCCCTCACAGGAAAGACAGACCAAGTGTCTCGAAAAAGTCAGAAGTTTCCTGGACAAGGAGAGGTGCTCAGCGAAGGAGTGGATGAGTTTGCTGGGAACTCTATCCTCCCTCGAACAGTTTGTCTCTCTGGGGAGACTCCATCTAAGGCCTCTTCAGCACTTTCTTTCGGAAACGTGGAACAGAAAGACGCAGGAAGACTCCTTTTCTTTCCCCATTCCAGCAGAAGTCAAGAATCTTCTGAAGTGGTGGCTGGATCCAGCCTTGTTAGGGGAAGGGATCTCCTTACACAAGAAGAATCCAGACCTAGTGTTGTTTTCAGACGCATCAGAGTCAGGTTGGGGGGGCAACACTAGGAAGCAAGGAGGTCTCAGGCTATTGGGAAGGAAATCAACTGGAATGGCACATCAACAACAAGGAGCTGATGGCCATTTTTCTGGGGCTAAAGGCCTTCAAAGACTCGGTGTCTGGGAAGATTGTGGAGGTCAACTCAGACAATACCACAGCTCTTGCTTACATCAGAAAGCAAGGGGGGACTCACTCTCTGTTTCTGTTCGAAACAGCAAGGGAGCTCCTTCTTTGGGCGAAGGAGAACAAGATAGATCTGCTGACGAGGTTTGTACAGGGACAGAGAAATGTGAGGGCGGACATGCTCAGCAGGAAAGGGCAGGTCCTTCCCACAGAATGTACCCTCAACCAACAGGTCTGTCAGAGTCTCTGGAGGCTGTGGGGGAGACCCCTCATCGATCTTTTCGCCTCCAACTTAACCAAGAGGATCCCCAACTATTGCTCCCTGGTTCCGGACAAGGAGGCAATAGCAGTGGACGCCTTTTTGATGGATTGGACGGGGATGGACACATATGCCTTTCCCCCGTTCAAGATCATCAATCTGGTAGTCAGGAAATTCGTTCTCCTCGATTCGGGACGAATGATCCTGGTAGCTCCTTTCTGGCCGATGAGGGAATGGTTCACGGAGGTGGTGGACTTGTTGATGGACTTTCCAAGAAGCCTTCCTGCAAGTCCAAAGCTGCTCAGACAACCCCACTTCGAGAGGTATCATCAAAACCCCCTAGCTCTCAATCTGACTGCCTTCAGACTATCGAGAAGCTCATCAGATCGAGAGAATTTTCAGCGCAAGCTGCGAAAGCTATCGCCAGAGCGAGGAGGGTCTCTTCACAGAGGGTCTACCAGTCCAAGTGGGAGACTTTTAGGGCTTGGTGTAGGAAGCACAAGATTTCCTCATTCACTACCTCTGTGAGCCAGATTGCTGATTTCTTGTTGTACCTCAGGCAGGATGCTAAGCTGGCTGTGTCCACAATCAAGGGGTACAAAAGTATGCTCGCTTCAGTCTGTCGGCATAGAGGCTTGGACTTGTCTCACGATAAGGACTTACATGACCTCTTGAAGTCTTTTGAGACAACCAAGCAAGTCCAGTTAAAGCCCCCTTCTTGGAACCTTGATGTGGTTCTTAAATTTCTGTGCACCAAGAGATTTGAGCCCATCTCACAAGCTCCTCTTAGGGAGATTACGAAGAAAACCCTCTTCCTATTGGCCTTAGCAACAGCTAAAAGAGTCAGTGAAGTCCATGCAATTGAAAAGCAGGTAGGCTTCAATCTGAATGGGGCAGTTTGTGCCTTAAGAATAGACTTCCTCGCCAAGAACGAGAACCCTTCAAAGCCCTGGCCAAGGACCTTTGAGGTTCCTAACTTGACTAACCTAGTGGGTCAAGAGCAAGAGAGGCTCCTCTGTCCAGTACGAGCCCTCAAGGCCTACTTGTCTCGCACAAAAAATGTGAGAGGCTCTTCTAGCTCCTTGTGGTGTTCTGTGAAAGATCCTCAGAAGCCCCTTTCCAAGAACGCTTTGTCTTTTTTCCTGAGGGAAGTTATAAGAGAAGCGCATCACTTGTGTGAGGAGGAACACTTCGGACTTTTAAAAGTGCAGGCTCACGAAGTGAGAGCCATTGCGACCTCGCTTGCTTACCGCAAGAACATGTCGGTCAGACAAATTATGGATGCGACATTCTTGAGGAGCAACTCTGTGTTCGCCTCTCATTACCTCAGAGAGGTGAGAGTGGATTATGAGAAATGCTATACCTTGGGCCCATACGTAGCTACGGCTTCTGTATTAGGCAAAGGAGTTACTACCTCCCCTCAACCTTAGTTTTGTATACTTGTGCGTGGGTTGGTGTTTTTAATGGTTGTCTGAGGACTTCGACTTGTGTACAGTCACCTCAATCTAGTTAGATAATTTTTATCTACTTTGTAAAGGTTAGGTGGTTGGTTTTGGTAAGGTTGCAGTTTTTTATATTGGGCAATAGGTAGTCCTGAAGTCTAGTCAGATTGTTGGTCTTACCCCGTTGACAGACTCGATTGAGTGTTTTCAGCACTGCAGGTCACATCCTGGCTGACACTCCTAATGGGAAAGCGACTCAAGAGGCAGGAACCTTTGAAGTCAGCTACCTTAGCAGGTGAGGAATCAAGGTGTTTTTTATCCTACAACTTTTTTGGTTGTTTCCCCAACGATGTTTACTGTCTATCACCCTCCTCCAAGTGTGTTAATCAGCTATGTATATATAACTGCCAGGTAAGTTCTATTCATAAAAAATGGAGTTTTTATGATAAAACAAAGTTTTATGAATACTTACCTGGCAGTTATATATACATTCGAAGGCCCACCCACCTTCCCTCAGGAGACAGGTCGGGCATAGATGAACTGAAGAACAGAAAACGGGAATGATTCCTCGTACCACCCTTTAACGGGTGTAACCACCCAACCACCACAAGGCTGTTGCCGCGTTTAGAAAAATTCTGCCGAAAGTATAGATTATTAGCTATGTACAGTGGAACCTCTACATCCGATCGTATCTACATCCGAATTTTCCAACATCCGAAGTAAAATTCGAGCAAATTTTTGACTCTACACCCGAATTTTATTTCGACACACGAAGTAGCAATTTTCGTCGTACCGGTTGTATCCGAATTTTTCGACACGCGAAGTACAATTCGAACACGTTCCGACTCTACACCCGAATGTTTTTTTCGACACCCGAAGTAAACAATACTCGTACGCGTAGTCGGTGCTCATAGCGCCTGAAGTGTTTTTTATTTCCGCCGATAGGAGGCAGCACATCGACCTCGGAGGGACGCTCAATTAGCGCGGCTTGGGTCAGTCCTCTGTTCTCGTCGGCTTCTTGCGGTTGTGCTCTTTGCGTTGTGATATTAACTGTGAATTAATCGTGATTTTTTAAGTGCATCCATTAACGATAATTTACGTAAATCATGGGTCCAAAAAGGCTTAGTTTTGCCAGTGGTAGTGGTAGTGGTGAGAAAAGGAAGAAGGAAATGCTTTCTATAGAAATTAAGCAGGAAATTATTGAAAAACATGAGCGTGGCATCCGCGTGAGTGAACTTGCTAAACAGTATGGCCGTAATATGTCGACGATCTCGACAATCCTTAAACAGAAGGAAGCTATTAAAGCAGTGAAACCTTCTAAGGGGATCACTATAATTTCCAAACGCCGTACCCCTATCATAGAAGAGATGGAACGACTTCTACTAGTGTGGATTAAGGATAGAGAGATCGTTGGCGACACCATCACCGAAACCGTTATCTGCGAGAAGGCGCACGCCATCTTTACGGACTTGAAGGAGGAGAGCTCTGTGGGTGATGCTGGGGAGAGTTCAACCGAGCCTTCCTCAGATGATTTCAAGGCATCTCGTGGCTGGTTCGAGAAATTTAAGAAACGGTCCGGGATTCATTCAGTTGTTCGCCACGGAGAGGCTGCTAGTGCGGACACAAAGGCTGCAACTGACTTCGTTAAGAAATTCGAAAATATCGTAAAGGAAGAAGGCTACGTAGAGCAGCAGGTGTTCAATTGTGATGAAACCGGGCTGTTTTGGAAGAAGATGCCGAGTCGAACCTACATCACTGCTGAAGAGAAGAAATTGCCTGGGCATAAGCCAATGAAGGATCGGTTGACTCTTGCTCTATGTGCCAACGCTAGCGGGGACTTTAAAGTCAAGCCCTTGCTTGTTTACCATTCGGAGAACCCTAGGGCCTTTAAAGCACACAACGTCGATAAGGATCAGCTTCATGTTTTCTGGCGATCCAACTCGAAGGCCTGGGTCACTAGGCAATTCTTTGTGCAATGGGTAAACCAAGTTTTCGGTCCTTCTGTGAAGAAGTATCTTCATGAGCAGAAATTGCCTTTAAAGTGCCTGCTATGCCTTGACAATGCACCCGCTCACCCCCCCGGACTTGAAGATGATATCTTCGATGAATTCAAGTTCATAAAGGTGCTGTATCTTCCACCAAATACCACCTCTATCCTCCAGCCCATGGACCAGCAAGTCATCTCTAATTTTAAGAAGCTGTACACCAAGCACTTATTCAAGCAGTGCTTTAATGTCACGCAAAGCACCAACTTAACTTTGCGTGAATTTTGGAGGGGCCACTTCAATATCGTGCACTGCTTAAAGATCATTGATCAGGCTTGGGTGGGATTAACTCGATGGACCCTCAATTCTGCATGGAAGAAGCTGTGGCCTGATGCAGTTTCTCCCCGAGATTTCGAGGGTTTTGACCCCGAACCTGATCCCGTGGTCGGTGCAGCGGAAGCCGTAGAGGAAATAGTCTCCCTTGGCAAGTCCATGGGTCTGGAGGTCAACGCAGATGACGTTACGGAACTCGTCGCCGAACATCACGACGAACTGACGACGGATGAGCTCAAGGAACTCCATGCTATGTCGGAGCACATGAGTGATGACGAGGAAGAGAGCGAGGAGGTAGAACATGTGTTAGGTTCAGCGCAAATAAAAGAGGTGTTAGGAAAATATCAAGACGTGGTCGACTTCATCGACAAATACCATCCAAAGAAATTGCAGGTTTGTCGTGTAGTTTCTCAATTCGATGATGTTTGCCTAACGCACTTTCGAAACATTCTGAAAAGCCGTACGAAGCAATTATCTATCGATGCTTTCTTTAAAAAAAACTGCGAAGCGAACTCGCGATGAAGAGGATGTAAGTGAACCGAAGAAAATGGCAAAGAGTGAAGAGGAAGAAAGTGAAACACAGAAAACGGAAAAGAGTGAAGCAAAAGAAATTCAGTCAATTTTAAATGTAAGTGATAGTGATTAAAATTACGTAATCATCAAAAAGAAAAAAAAAAATGTAAAAAAAAAATATAAAATATAAAAATAAAAAAAAAAATAAGCTAAGTTATGTTAAAGTTCACTTAGTGTAAGTTAGAATAAGTTACGGTAGTGTTACGTTTATCGTAGTTAACCTCTCTACCTCCTCGCCGTCCGTCCGTCTCCTCTCTCCTCTCTGCGTAGCGAAGACGAACAACACCTGCGCTGGAGTTTCTAAGGTAAAGTGACGCTAAAAACCCGTTTCTTATTTATCATTTTTGCTAATTCTTCTTATTTACATGTCTATTATCTAATTTAGTGTTCATTATTCTCATGGGAAAGTTATGTGTAGTAGTTTATTAAGAAGTTATCATAGGTTTTTGGGCTCAACCACGGATTAATCCTATTTCAATGTATTCTTATGGGAAAATTCGTTTCGACATCCGATCAATTTCTACATCCGAAGTTGGTTCTGGAACGGATTAAATTCGTATGTAGAGGTTCCACTGTATATATAACTGCCAGGTAAGTATTCATAAAACTTTGTTTTATCATAAAAACTCCATATTTACATGGGGTAATTACTTCGACGTAGCTGAGTGACGAGCCATAAAAGTTTTAACGAGGGTTTACTACCCCGCCTCTAGTTAGCTGGGGGTAGGGAGGGGTAGCTAGCTACCCCCCCCCCCCACACACACACACCGGTGAATGCTCCACTTTACTTTTGGCTCGGGAAGAGAACAGACCTGTCTGCGCTCTCCCTCGCTTTGACTGCCATAATTAATCTGTTTTTGCTTTGTCTTCTTTCAGTGTGCTTGAAGTTGGCCTCTACTACCATGCGTACTTGCCCTGGGCTTCCCGGCCGCCCTTGTGGGACCTTTATGTCGGCGGTCGATACCGATCCCCACACCTTATGTCCTCACTGTAGGGGCCAGCGGTGTGATAGTGGTAATGTATGTATTGAATGTAGGGAGTGGTCTACCTCCCAGTGGGAGAGGTTTGCCCGGCGCCAGAAGAAGAAGGCCAAAAGGGATCCTTCTCCTTCAGAGGCTTCTCTGAAGAGAGAAAATTCCAGGACTTCTTCCGTTGCCCTTTCCTCCTCCGAAGCTCCCCCTCGGGCGGTCTCTTCCGATAGGCCAGCGAGTGGTAGCATAGACCGCTTTACTGTTGACCGATCCCGGGGTGCGGGAGAGGTAGTTGCCTCCCATAGCGAGGCGGCTGCCCCTCCTCCCCCGGAGGAGGATTTGATGTCTAATCATGATTTGTTTCAGCTTTTGGCTTCCTTGGGGCTGCAGGGTTCGCCCTCCAAAGAAGCCCTGTTTGACATGATCAAACTTGGTGCAGCCGTCAAACAATCGCCAAATACAGTAGCGATAGATCCTCTGTCTGTGGTTGACGTTGTTGTGACGGAGTCATCTCGTGGGTCAAGTCAAACCCCCGTTCCTGTGGCTGAGGTAGCTGACGGCTTAGAGTCCCCCTCCGAACACCCTTCGAGGGAGGATCTAAGTCCCACGGTCTCTCCTGCCGGTGATTCTCCCCCTCGGGGGAGTTCACTTACAGTGACTCCTCTTCGGAGGCTCCTTGATGGTCAGCTTGCTGATCCCACGGCCCCTCGTGGGCGTATAAGGCAGAAGGCTCGTCCTCCCCTTCGCCGTAGAGGCCTTCCTTCCCCTCACAAGGGGGTTAGGAGGCGCCTCTTTGGCTCGTCGTCGCCACATTTCTCTGCGGAGGAGACGACTCGCTGTTCGCCGATCCTGCCAGCTACTACCTTAGACCTCTCCGGGGATCGTTCGTGATCACCTTCGGATGATGGTCGTCCTTCGGGACAGTGACCAGTCTCCCTCCAGACCTAATGATTTGCTGTCAACCTCTAATGTTCCTGATGCGCGTGACGCGCCACCTAATCCTGCCTCTGCGCAGTCTCCAGGTCCTTCGGGGCTGAAGAGTCTTGAGTGCAAAACCGCGCCTCTTACCCTCAAGCGCCAGGTTCTTCCTGTGCGCCCTCCTGCTGCCGTCGTCACTGTTCCTGCTGTTGCCGCTGTTCCTGACTTAGCGCCACAGCGCTCACCCACGCGCCACCGTTCCTACTACGCACCAGGGTTCCCCTGCACGCCCACGTCCTTCTGCGCCCCGGCGCCCTCCAGCAGTTCCTGTTACAGCGCGCCAGCGCACACACGCCCACCGGCGCCCCAGCGCCCACCTGCGCACACGCGCCCACCTGCGCACACGCGCCCACCTGCGCACACGCGCCCACCTGCGCACACGCGCCCACCTGCGCACACGCGCCCACCTGCGCACACGCGCCCACCTGCGCACACGCGGCGCACACGCGCCCACCGGCGCCCCAGCGTTCACCGGTTCCTGCCTCGTCGTGCGCAGTCCAAGAGGTTCCTTCGCTGGCGCACACAGGTTCCTCTGGACTCGCAGCGCCCGTCTGGAGTGACGCAAGATACGCGCCCACGCGCGGTTCCAGATCCAGCGCTCACGCGCTCGCCAACGCACTTCAACATCTCAGCGCGTCGCCCAGGAGGCTCCTAAGCTAGCGCACGGGCGCTCACGGCCGCCCCTGGGCTCTCCTTCCAGACCGCGCGATCCTGCACGCGCTCCAGCCGCGCGCGACGCTCCGGTTGCCCGCCCTGTTCCTGTCACGCGCCCCGTTCCTGTCATCAAGGCGCCTCACGCAACCCTCCAGCTCACACCTGTGCGCCCTCATCCAACCGCGCGCCCTGCGCAGCCGCCGCAGCAGCGCACTCCAGTGCGGCCACATCCTGATGCGCGCCATGCGTGCCCACGATCGCCGGCGCGCCCACAGGTGAGCATGCCGGTCCTGTTGGGCCAGCGCCAACCTCCGCGTCAACGCGCCATCCCTGCCTCGCGCGATCCTGAACCAGCGCTTACGCGCCCTCGCCCGGTTCTCCCTGACACGCGCTCAGGTGCCCTCGTTATCTCGCGCCCTCCGGGGCCGCATCAGGATGCTGCGCGCTCTCGCGTCTGGCCGCCTCCCGTTCCGGCTCCTGCGTGCCACACGCCCTCGCCATCTTCTACGCGCGCCTGCGCTCACACGCCCGCTCCAGCTCCTGCGTGCTCCCGCACCCACGCTCCCGCTCTATCGCCAGCGCTCCCACGCTCCTGTGTCCTCGCCTGCGCGCCACCGCGCCCTCTCTCGCCCACGCTGATACGCGCGTGCGCCCGCGCGTGCGCCCGCGCCAGCGCGAGATTCCTGTGTCGCGCGACCCTTTCACACGCGACTCTGACCAGGGCCCATCACGCGACCCCCAGCGCGAGCGTCGCCAGGCGGACAGGTCTTCCTCTTGTTACCCTCCCCGCAAGCGCAGAACAGCGCGCTCCCCTCCCCGCAAGCGCAGACCAGCGCGCTCCCCTCCCCACAAGCGCAGACCAGCGCGCTCCCCTCCCGCAAGCGCAGACCAGCGCGCTCCCCTCCCCGCAAGCACAGACCAGCGCGCTCCCCTCCCCGCAAGCGCAGACCAGCGCGCTCGCCGGAGGAGGAGCGGTTCCTGGACAGGTCTAGGGACTCTTTCCTTTCAGCCCCACAGGCGAACCCGCATTTGTCGACTCCTCCTAGGGATCGTACGATCCCCTTCCCTCCAGAGGGAGTGTCTGACAGCGCGACTGTCAGCCAGCAGCCCTGGTTTGGCACCCTAGTCAGAGCTCTTGTGCAGGCGATTAAGCCCGCCCTCTCTGACGGGGGTCACAAACCAGCGGCAGCTTCCTCCCCCCTGAAGAGGAAGAGAGGAGTCTCTCCCGTGGAAACACCTCTAAGGCCTATTTTGTCTCCTCGCAGGTCCTTGCGCAAGGCTCCTTCTCCCCCCCAGACTTTCTCTCCCTCCCCTGCGGATGAGGATTACCCATCCTCAGGAGAGTTGGATGAGCCGGACCATTCTCCCATCGCACCAATGGGGGAAGCGCCGCCTCTTCCTGAGAAGTCTTCTCGTCCAGGGGTGGAGAAGAGCCTGCCCCCTTCGTTACTCGAGTCCTGTATCCCGCCCAGGAGGGAGCCTAAGGACTCTAAGACGATTCCTAAATCGTCAGCAATCAGGCAGGAACCATCTAGACCCACCGAGGATGTCCACGTGTCCCCCCAGGAAGAGCCACTGGGGACGGGAGACTTCGCTGCCAGTCCTTCTGGAGGAGAGCACCAGGAGTCAGAACACGCTTTCTGGCAAGTCCTGACCCTCATGAGGAACCTCAACGGGATCCCAGACCCTGAGATTCCCCCTCGTGAAGGTAAGGACACGGTCCTGGACCGCGTCTATGGCACCCAGAAACCCTCTAGGGCCAGTGCAGCTTTGCCCTGGTCTCAAGTGATGAAGAGTGCCAGGGACAAGGTCGAGGGCCAGCTCTCTGAGGTTGCCTCCTCCAGCAGATCCAGTGCCGGTAACAAGCTCCTCCCGCCTCCTCGAGTCCATCAGAGGAGGTACTTTGAGATCCTTGAAGAGTCTTGTCTGAGTCTTCCGTTACACCACTCTGTGGAAGAACTCACAGGGGGAGTCCCTCTTGGGAGGCTCTCCAACCAGCATGTGTCCTTCTCAGCCACTGAGATCTTGAGCCAGGAGAAGGTCACCAAGTGTGCCATGCAGGCAACTTCGTGGCTCGACATCTGGCTGGGGTCTCTGGGCATCCTGGTGCGGTCCGAGGACCTCTCCAAAGAAAGCACCAGGAAGGCGCTGGAGACTTTCTTACTCTCGAGCGCCTTTCTTACTCTCGGGCATGTGGACCATTGAATTTCTGGCCCACCAAGTCTCGAGCTTGTGGGCCAATACGATTCTCAAACGTCGGGACTCTGTGGCCGAGAGGTTCCACCAGAAGGTTCCCATTTCGGAGGTTAGCAGGCTCAGACACTCTTCCGTGTTTGGTAAGAGTTTGTTTGAGCCTAATGATGTGGAGCTCACCGCTGAGAGGTGGAGGAAGTCCAACCAGGATTCCCTCATCCATAGGGTCCCTGACATCGAGGCCCTACAAACCAGCGGCCCAACAGCCCCGTCCAGCTAAGGACACGAAGAAGACTACTGCAGCGAAGACGAAGGTGTCTAAGCCCTTTCCTGCCAAGAGCAGAAGGAGCAAGAAGTCCTCCAGGGGAGGCAAGAACCCTAGAGGTAACAGCCGAGGCCGTAAATGCTAGGGTTGGCAGTCCCCCTGCATGTCCACCAGTGAGGGGATGCCTACAAAGTTGCGCGACAAGGTGGCAGCAACTCAGGGCAGATGCCTGGACGATCTCTGTGATCACTCTAGGTTATTGCGTCCCGTTCACAGCCTTTCTACCTCCCCTGACAGCGAATCCAGTGTCGTTGCGCTCTTTTGCCATGGGATCGGCAAAAGGGCAAGCCCTTTGGGCAGAAGTCCAGGCCATGTTGAAGAAGGACGCTCTCCAGGAGGTCGTAGACGGGTCCCCAGGCTTCTACAGTCGACTCTTTCTTGTGAGAAAGGCGTCTGGAGGCTGGAGACCAGTCATCGACCTCTCAACCCTGAATGGGTTTGTCAAGCAGACTCCATTCAGCATGGAGACGGCAGACACTGTCAGACTTGCGGTGAGACCACAAGACTTCATGTGTACACTGGACCTGAAGGACGTGTACTTCCAGATCCCAGTCCATCCGTCTTCAAGGAAGTACCTACGATTCTGCCTAGACAACAAGATCTACCAGTTCAAGGTGCTATGCTTTGGTCTCTCCACAGCCCCTCAGGTGTTCACCAGAGTATTCACCCTCATCTCTTCGTGGGCTCACAGGATCGGCATCCGTCTCCTTCGTTATCTGGACAACTGGCTGATCCTAGCGGACTCGGAGGCAACCCTTCTTCGCCACCGAGACAAGCTCCTTGAAGTTTTCCAGGATCTAGGGATCATGGTAAATTTCAAGAAGTCTTCCCTGCAACCCTCTCAGAAACTGGTATATCTAGGCATGGTCATAGACACCAATCTCCACAAAGCCTTCCCATCAGACGACAGGATAGCAAGGCTGAGGAAGGTCGCGAGACCTTTCCTGAATTGAGAAGAACTCCCAGCCCAATCGTGGCTTTGTCTCCTCAGCCACCTCTCCTCCCTGACCCGTCTCGTTCCCAACGGTCGCCTCAGAATGAGATCCCTCCAGTGGCGACTCAAGTCCCGGTGGAGTCAAGGACACGACTCCCCGGACACTTTGATCCCTATGGGTCCTGCGGAACGGACGGACCTCCGGTGGTGGGTGGTGGACGAGAACCCACGAAAGGGAGTGGATCTTCTCGTCCCTCCCCCAGATTTGATGCTGTTCTCGGACGCATCAAATAAAGGGTGGGGGGCCCACGTTCTGAATCAAAGGACCTCAGGCCTGTGGTCAGAATCAGAAAAGTACCTTCACATAAACCTGCTAGAAATGAAGGTGGTGTTCCTGGCACTTCAGAAGTTCCACCAAATCCTGGCGGGCCACTCTGTGGTGGTGATGAGCGACAACACCACGGTGGTGGCTTATATCAACAAGCAGGGAGGTACCTTTTCAGAACAGCTGTCCCATCTTGCAGTAGAGATCCTGAGATGGTCCGAAGTCCACTCGATCTCGCTAGCGGCTCGCTTCATTCCAGGCAAAAGGAATGTGCTCGCCGACAGTCTGAGCTGAGCGACGCAGATAGTGAGTACCAAGTGGTCTTTGGATCCTCAGATAGCCAACAAAGTCCTGACTTTGTGGGGTTCCCCGACGGTGGATCTGTTCGCTACATCGCTGAATTACAAGCTCCTGCTGTACTGCTCCCCGGTCCCGGACTCCAAGGCTCTCTGGAAGGATGCCTTCCAACAACGGTGGGACAATGTCGATGTGTACGCCTTTCCCCCGTTCTCTCTGATGAGGTGGGTACTTAACAAGACCAGAACATCGGTCAACCTCTCGATGACCCTGATAGCTCCGCTATGGCATCACGCGGAATGGTTCCCAGACCTTCTGCAACTCCTCACGGAGGTTCCGAGGGAGCTCCCTCCACGTCACGAGCTACTCAAACTACCTTACTCCAACATCTACCACAAAGCCGTGGCTTCGCTTCGGCTTCACGCCTGGAGACTATCCAGCATCTCCTCACAGAGAGAGAATTTTCGCAACAAGTTGCGAATAGGATGTTTGGCCACATGCGCAAGTCATCCGCAGGAGTCTACCAGGCGAAGGGGCAAGTTTTCTGTGGTTGGTGTCGTAGAAGGGGTATCTGTCCCCTCGATGCCACCATACCAGCAATAGCGGAGTTCCTCGTTTATCTGCGGGAGGAAATGCGCCTTCCAGTCTCGGCAGTGAAAGGCTATCGCTCAGCCTTAAGTCTTGCCTTCAGGCTTAAAGGAATGGACATTTCTTCCTCGCTGGAACTTTCCCTTCTCATACGGAGTTATGAATTTACCTGCCCTCAGTCGGAAGTGAGACCTCTTCCATGGAATGTGGTTTGAGTCCTCAGGTCTCTGAAGAGACCTCCCTATGAACCATTACGCCAGGCTTCTGATCGCCACCTTACCTGGAAGACGGTTTTCCTGCTAGCTTTGGCCTCGGCCAAGCGAGTCAGTGAGCTACATGGTCTCTCGTACGACGTCGCCCATTGAAGGGGATGGGAGGAGGTAACGTTCAGCTTCGTCCCTGAGTTTGTTGCCAGGACTCAGAACCCGGGAGTGCCGGACGCAAGGTTCGACTCCTTCCGGGTTTCGAGTCTCCGTTCTGTAACAGATGATCCAGACCATCTCCTATACTGTACCCAGTTAGGAGTCTGAGGTTGTATCTTAAAAGAACAGCTGCTGTTCGTCCCCAGGTGCGAGCCTTGTTCGTGAGCACCGGGGAGACGAAGAGGAGGGTCACCAGGAATACCATCTCGGCTTGGATTCGCATGGTGATACATCTGGCCTTGAATCCTGACCCTCCTCCGTCACGTCGCCCTAGAGCGCATGACGTCAGGGGCGTAGCTACATCCCTGGCCTTCAAGAAGAATTTTTCAGTGACGCAGGTCCTTCAAGCTGGGGTGTGGAAGCGTCAGACCACCTTTATGGCCCACTACCTGCAAGACGTGACACACAGGAGGCTGGATACGTTCTCTATTGGCCCTGCGGTGGCTGCACAACAGCTGGTCTAACCTCAGGCTCCTTATTGGACAAGTAGCAGAAGGTTGAGGGCATTGTTACCCGGTTTTAGTCTGTGTGAATGAAAAGATCTGTCTGGCCCTTTTCTTTTTCTTCATCCTCTCCTCCCTTGGAGAAAAACCGCATCCTGGGTCCTTTGCACAGCTGACCTCAAACCTCTGCAGGTAAACCATGCTCCCTTGTGTACCTAGTATTAAGTTGTAATACTGTCATGTCCCCATACCCTGACGAGGTGCTATTGGGAGAGTCCTAGCCTAGATTTCCATCTGAAGAACTCCAGGTCAACTTCGTAGGACGAGTATCTGCTCACCTTCACACACAACTTACGTAGGCCGCAGCATTCTCACAACTGCCTGCGAGGAGCAGGGGCCCCCCTCATCCCACGAGTTCTTTCAAACTCGGGTTCGGGGTCCCCGGGCAAGCCAAAGCCAGTATGGCAGGGTACTTACCACCCTTCCTAAGGGTTAAGTCACCCCATGTAAATAGCGTAGTTCGTATTTCAGTTACGGAACAAATGACAAATTCGTAGATAATTTGTATTTTTCCTAACCATACAAACCTTAGCTATTTACAGTTATGTGCCCGCCAGCCCTGTCCCCCAAGATAAGTCCTACCTCTAAGTAAAGTGAAGTATTCACCGGTGTGTGTGAGGGGGGAGGGGTAGCTAGCTACCCCTCCCTACCCCCTCGTTAAAACTTTTATGGCTCGTCGTTCAGCTACGCCGAAGTAATTACCCCATGTAAATAGCTAAGGTTTGCATAGTTAGGAAAAATACAATTGTTCCGTAACCGAAATACAAACCACGCTATTTACATTGGGTTTACCTTTTAGCGCAGCTAAAATGACGAGCCAATAGTTTTAACGAGGGTTAATTACCCCCGCGTTAGTTAGCGGGGGGTGGGGGAAGGGTAGCTTGCTACCCCTCCCCCCTCCACACACCGGTGACTTTCACTTCACTTTTGGCTCGGCGGTGATCAGACGTGTCTGCTCATCGTCCTCGTGACAGCCTTCAATTTTCTGCTTTCTCTTTACAGCGTGTGTGTTGGTTGGAAGTTGACCTTCATTATTATTACTTTACAATGCGTACATGCCCTGGAGTTGCCGGTCGTCCTTGTGGGACTTTCATGTCGGACGTAACTACGGACCCGCACACCCTTTGCCCTCAATGTCGGGGCCGACGGTGTGACCAGGAGAACATGTGCCGTGAGTGCAGGGAGTGGTCTGCCTCCCAGTGGGAGAGGTTTGGCCGTCGGCGTAAGAAGAAGTCCAGGAGAGACAGTTCTCCTTCGGGGTTAGCCTTGAAGGAAGAAGGTTCTCGGGACTTTTCTTCCGCCGCCCAAACCTCCTCCGAAGCTCCCCCTCATCCGCCTCCTAAGGAGAGTCGGCCGAGTGGTAGCGCAGGCCCTAGTTCTGTTTCCCGACCTTGGGTGGGGGGAGATGGCGTCGCCTCCCATAGCGAGGCGGTTCCCCCTCCTCCTCCGGGGGAGGTTATTGATAATGCCTTAACCAATGATGATCTTTTGCAGATTTGGTCGTCCCTGGGGCTTAAGGGCTTGCCCTCCAGGGTCGCCTTTATTGACCTTGTCTCGTTGGGGGCCGCTGTTAAGCAGTCGCCGGCGGTAGCAGAGGTAGACCCTCTGTCTATTGTCGACGTCGTGGTGACAGAGGCCTCCGACGTGGCTGGGCAATCCTCCGCAGGTGCTGTTGCGGATGATGGTGCTAAAGGCTCTCCTCCCCCTTCCGTACATCCTTCGAAGGGGGAAGTGAGTCCTTCGGTCTCTGCTGCTGCTCAGCTTCCTTCTGAGGGAAGTGCTTTGTCAGAGACTCCCCTTCGGAGGACCGATAGTCCCGACGATCTTCCCTGGGGCCGCCTCCGCTGTAAGGCTCACCGTCCGCTACGCCGCAAGGGCCTTCCTTCCCCTTACAAGGGGGTTAAGAGGCGCCTTTTTGGGTCTTCTTCCTCCGAGGGGGACCCTCCTCGTCAGCCTCAACATACAGCTCCGTCTTCCTTGGACCTCTCTGCAGACCGTTCACAAACTCCTGCCAGATCTTCGCCTTCTGGAGAACTCGTCACCCGACGGGCAACGGTCCCTTCGGGGCTAAGGGATCCTTCCCTTCCACGAGCAGTGCTAGCGCACAGGCGCTCTCCTGCTCGCCAGCGCTCTCCTGATCGCCAGCGCTCTCCTGCTCGTCAAGACTCTCCTGCTCGCCGACGCTCACCTGCTCGTCGGCGCTCTCCTGATGTTCGTCCTCCTCGCCAGTGCTCTCCTGCTCGTCAGCTCTCTTCTGAGCGTCAGCGCGCATTTGAAGACCATCGCCCTGCGGTCTCTGACCATCCTACAGTTCCTGCTGAACTTCCTGCTCACCATCTGTCTGATCCTGTGGCTACGCAACATCGTTCTGCGCGTGTGTCAAAAGCACATGTTCGCCAACGCGCCAGCGATCTTCCAGTTCCTGCTCGTGAACGCGCCGCGCCACTTGTCCTCGCCGCGCCACCTGTCCTCGCCGCGCCACCTGTCCTTTCACAGGACACGCGACGACCTTCTTCTCGCCAGCGATCTCCTGCTCGCCAGTGATCACCTATGCGCCAGCGATCACCTGCTCGCCAGCGCGCACAGGCGGTTTTAGTATCGCCTATTTACCAGCGTTCTCCCACGCGTCAACGATCGCCTACGCGCCAGCGTTCACCTGCTCGCCAGCGTTCACCTACTCGTCAGCGCGCACAGGCGATTTTAGTATCGCCTATTCAACAGCGTTCTACGCGTCAGCGATCACCTGTCTCTCGGCGATCTCCGGACCGCCCGCGTGTGTTACAGCCAGCGCGCCAACGTTCTCCAACGCTTCTGAAGGAACATGGTTCGCCAGCTACTAGCTCTCCATCGCGCGATCGCTCACCTGCGCATGCTGCTCGCCATCGCTCGCCAACGCGTCGCCATGCCACAACGCGTTATCGCCAACCTGCGCGTCAGCGCTCACCAGCTCATCATCGATCGCCTGTGGATCTACATCGCCAGCGGTCTTCCTCACCCACGCGGCAGCGCGTTTCCTCGCCGTCGCGCCAACGCTTGCGTTCGCCGCCTCGGACACGCGTTCATTCACCTGCCCACCCTCGCGCCCACTCGCCTGCGCGCCCGCGCGATCGCTCTCCCGCGCGACCATTTGCCCTCGCGCGACCATCGTTCGCGGCGAATTCCGCAGCCGGTGGTAGCAGCAGGAACGCGTGTTCCTAGACGACGCTCGGGATCGCCTCCACCCAAACACAGGTTGGTAGTGCAGGACGAGGAGAGGTTAGTACATCATTCTTCCCCACCTTCTTTTCAGGCAGGTACCGTGGTGTCCACTCCAAAGGATCGCCCGATCCCTTTCCCTTTAGCGAGGATTTCGGACTCTGTGTCCTTGGAGCAACAGACTAGGTTTGGTCCTCTGGCACGGGCATTAGTGAGGGTTATGAAACCAGCACTCGCCGACCAGGGTAACAAACCAACAGTTGTCTCTCCTACGCTGAAGAGAAAGAGAGGAGAGGACTTCGTGGTGACTTCCCCCAGGGCGAAGTTGGTTCCCAAGAGGTCGGTCGCGAAGGTCCCTTCTCCTGCACGAGTGCTTTCTCCTTCTCCTGTGGACGAGGCCTTTCCGTCCTCAGGTGAGTCCAGTGGGGCGGTAGTCTTCCCCTCGGCACCAGGGGGGGAGACTTCGCTTCATGCAGGAGAATCGTCTCGTGAGGAAGGGGCCCCTCGAACCTCGTTGTTGGGATCCTGTATCCCTCCCAGGAGGGAATCCAAGGACTCCAAGACCGTCCCTAAATCCTCTGCAAGGATTCGTCAGGAACCCACGACTACCCGGGGGAATGTCCACGTGTCACCCCAGGAAGAGATCCCTGGGGCAGGAGACTTAGCTGCCAGCCCGCAGGGAGGAGAACAGCAAGAATCTGAACATGCCTTCTGGCAGGTCCTAAGCCTGATAAGGCAACTTAACGGGCTTATGGGTCCAGTCATCGCCCCCCGTGAAGGCAAAGACACGATTTTGGATGAAGTGTTTGACTTCGGAAGGCCCCTAAGACCAGTGCGGCTCTGCCCTGGTCTCGGGGTCTGAAGAGTGCCAGAGCTAGGGCCAACGCTCAGCTCGCACTTCTTGCCTCCTCCAGTCGTTCCACTGCCGGCAACAAGCTCATCCCTCCTCCTCGTCTTCAGCAGAGGAGGTATTTCGAGATCCTGGGTGAGCACAACCTCGCTCTTCCTCTCCATCACTCTGTGGAGGAGCTGGTGAAGGGAGTTCTTCTTGAGAAGCTCTCTGCCTGGCAGGTGTCGTTCTCGGTGGCAGAGCTCCTTAGCCACGAGAAGGTCACTAAGTGTGCCATGCAGGCCACTTCGTGGCTGGACTTTTGGCTAGGATCTCTGGGCATCCTATTGCGATCGGAGGACTTGTCCAAGGAGACCAATAGGAAGGCCCTGGAGACCTTCTTGCTCTCGGGCACCCGCTCCATCGAGTTTTTGGCGCACCAGGTTACCACCCTGTGGGCCAACTCGGTGTTGAAGCGTCGCGATGCTGTGTCCGAGAGATTCCATCCGAAGGTCCCCGCCGTGGATGTGTGTAGGCTCCGACATGCTTCCCTTCTGGGGGAGAACCTGTTTGAGCCTCAAGACTTGGAGCGAACGGCTGAGAGGTGGAGGAAATCCAGCACGGACTCCCTCCTCCATAGGGCCCTTACAACTCGGCCCTATAAGCCTCCAGCCCCGCCACAACAGCAGCAACAGCCTCGTAAGGCTCCCAAGCAGGCACCGGCAGTTAAGAATGTGGTGTCTAAGCCCCAGCCCTTTCCAGCCAAGGTCAAGAGGGGCGGTAAGTCCTCCAGGGGAGGCAAGACTCCTAGGGGTGGCAGTCCCCCTGCGTGTCCACCTGTGGGGGGATGCCTTCAGCGTTGCGTCCGCAGGTGGCAGCAACACGGGGCCGATGCTTGGACGGTCTCAGTGATCGGCCAAGGCTATTGCGTCCCGTTCACAACATCTCAACCTCCCCTGACAGCAAATCCAGTGTCGTTGAGCTCCTATGCCACGGGATCGGCAAAGGGGCTGGCCCTTCAGGCCGAAGTCGAGACCATGCTCGAGAAGGGTGCTCTCCAGGAGGTCGTGGACGGCTCCCCAGGCTTCTTCAGTCGACTCTTTCTTGTAGAGATGGCTACTGGAGGCTGGAGACCCGTCATCGATCTCTCAGCTCTGAACAGGTTTGTCAAGCAAACTCGGTTCAGCATGGAGACAGCAGACACGGTCAGACTTGCGGTGAGACCACAAGACTTCATGTGCACACTGGATCTAAAGGACGCGTACTTCCAGATCCCAATCCATCCGTCTTCCAGGAAGTACCTGAGATTTTGCCTAGACAACAAGATCTACCAGTTCAAGGTGCTGTGTTTCGGTCTCTCCACAGCTCCTCAGGTGTTCACCAGAGTGTTCACCCTGATTTCATCTTGGGCGCACAGGAACAGCATTCGTCTCCTTCGTTATCTGGACGATTGGCTGATCCTAGCAGACTCGGAGTCGACCCTTCTTCGGCACCGCGACAGGCTTCTGGATCTTTGCCAGGATCTGGGGATCGTGGTAAACCTCGAGAAGTCCTCTCTGCAGCCGTCCCAACGACTGGTTTATCTAGGCATGCTAATAGACACCAATCTCCACAAAGCCTTCCCATCAGACGACCGGATAGCAAGACTGAGGAGGGTGGCGGAACCCTTCCTCAGGCGAAAAGAACTCCCCGCCCAATCGTGGTTGCGTCTCTTAGGTCACCTATCCTCCCTGGCCCGTCTGGTTCCAAACAGCCGCCTCAGGATGAGATCCCTTCAATGGCGGCTCAAGTCCCGGTGGAATCAAGGATCCGATTCCCCGGACATTCTGATCCCAATGGGGTCTCTGGAACAGACGGACTTGCGGTGGTGGCTGGTCGACGAGAACCTGCGGAAGGGAGTGAGTCTTCTCGTCCTCCCCCCGGAATTGACTCTGTTTTCGGACTCGTCAAGAGAAGGGTGGGGGGCGCACGTTCTGAACCAGAGGGCCTCAGGCCTTTGGTCAGAATCAGAAAAGTGCCTACACATCAACCTGCTAGATTTGAAGGCCATCTTTCTGGCTCTTCAGCAGTTCCAACGGTCCCTGGCGGGTCACTCCGTGGTGGTGATGAGCGACAACACCACGGTAGTGGCTTATATCAACAAGCAGGGAGGCACTTTTTCGCAACAGCTATCCCATCTTGCAGTAGAGACTCTGAGGTGGACCGAAACCCACTCGATAACACTATCATCTCGTTTCATTCCTGGCAAGAGGAATGTGCTCGCCGACAGTCTGAGCAGAGCTTCGCAGATAGTGAGTACCGAGTGGTCTTTGGATCCTCAGATAGCCAACAAAGTCCTGACTTTGTGGGGTTCCCCGACTGTGGACTTGTTCGCGACAGCCTTGAACTTCAAGCTGCCCCTGTACTGCTCCCCAGTCCCGGACCCCAAGGCACTCTGGCAAGATGCTTTCCAGCAACGGTGGGACAACATCGACGTGTACGCCTTCCCACCGTTCTGTCTGATGAGAAGGGTGCTCAACAGGACCAGACTATCGGTCAACTGTTCGATGACTCTGGTAGCTCCGCTATGGCATCACGCGGAATGGTTTCTGGACCTTCTGCAGCTCCTGACGGAACTCCCGAGGGAGCTTCCTCCACGACACGAGCTTCTCAGACAACCCCAGTCCGGCGTCCCTCACAGGACCGAAGCCTCGCTTCGGCTTCACGCCTGGAGACTATCCAGCGTCTCCTCGCGGAGAGAGGCTTTTCGCAACAGGTTGCGGAGAGAATGTCTCGGCACCTGCGAAGGTCCTCTGAGGGAGTCTACCAAGCAAAGTGGAGAGTCTTTTGTGGTTGGTGTCGTGGAAGGGGTATCTCTCCACTCGATGCCACTATTCCAGCAATAGCGGACTTCCTCGTGTATCTGCGGGAAGAAATGCGCCTTTCTGTCTCAGCAGTGAAAGGCTATCGCTCAGCTTTAAGCTTGGCCTTCAGATTAAAGGGCGTGGATATTTCTTCATCGCTAGAACTCTCTTTACTCATACGTAGCTATGAGCTTACCTGCCCCCAGTCGGAAGTGAGACCCCCTCCTTGGAACGTGGTTCGAGTCCTCAGGTCTCTTAAGAGACCTCCCTTCGAGCCATTACGCCAGGCCTCCGATCGCCACCTGTCTTGGAAGACGGCTTTCCTACTCGCCTTGGCTTCGGCCAAGCGGGTTAGTGAACTTCATGGTCTCTCGTACGACATCGCCCATTCAAGGGGATGGGGGGAGGTAACGTTCAGGTTCGTCCCTGAGTTTGTTGCCAAGACTCAGAATCCTGGAGTGCCGGATCCTCGGTTCGACTCTTTCAGGATCGCGAGTCTCCGTTCTGTAACAAGCGACCCAGACCAGCTGCTACTATGTCCAGTGAGGTGTCTGAGGCACTACTTGAAGAGAACGGCTGCAGTCCGTCCTCAAGTGCGAGCTTTGTTTATGAGCACAGGCAGGACTAAGAGGAGGGTCACCAGGAACACCATCTCAGCTTGGATTCGAAGGGTTATCCACCATGCCCTGAATCCTGACCCTCCTCCGTCATGTCGCCCTCGGGCCCACGATGTCAGGGGTATTGCTACATCCCTGGCCTTCAAGAGGAACTTCTCTGTGACGCAGGTACTTCAATTTGGGGTCTGGAAGCGTCAAACAACCTTCACAGCCCACTACCTGCAAGATGTGACCCACAGGAGCCTCGATACGTTTTCTATCGGCCCTGTGGTGGCTGCACAACAGCTGGTCTAACCTCAGGCTCCTTTTTGGACAAGTAGCAGTAGGTTGAGGCTGTTGTTACCCGGTCTTAGTCTGCATGAATGAAAGAGTATGTCTGACCCTTACTTCTTTCTTCATTCTCCCCTCTCTTGGGGAAGCAGCATCCTGGTCCTCGCATAGCTGACCTCGACCTCTGCAGGTAACCCATGCTTCTTTGTGCTCCTAGTATTAAGCTTAATACTGTTGCGTCTCCCATACCCTGACGAGGTGGTATTGGGAACGTCCTATCCTAGAATTCCTATCTGAAGGTCTCAAGGTCAACTTCATAGGATGAGTCACACTCTCCTCCTCACACTGCTTATGTAGGCCACTCGTTCCTAGGGATGATAGGAACTTGTGAGGTACAGGGGCTCCCTCTCTCTAGTGCTGCTCACTGAGGGATCGAGCCCCCGGGCAAGCCGAAGT
Source organism: Palaemon carinicauda (assembly GCF_036898095.1). Classification (NCBI taxonomy): domain Eukaryota; kingdom Metazoa; phylum Arthropoda; class Malacostraca; order Decapoda; family Palaemonidae; genus Palaemon; species Palaemon carinicauda. The sequence goes on along the minus strand of NC_090739.1, from coordinate 99,134,747 downwards.
CAGTAAGGCTGGGGACTTTCCACCCTTCCTAAGGGGTAAGTCACCCAATGTAAATAGCGTGGTTTGTATTTCGGTTACGGAACAAATGACAAATTTGAAGATAATTTGTATTTTTCCTAACCATACGAACCTTAGCTATTTACACATATGTGCCCGCCATCCCTGACCCCCAAGTCAAGTCCTACCTCTCAGTGAAGTGAAACAAGTCACTGGTGTGTGGAGGGGGGAGGGGTAGCAAGCTACCCTTCCCCCCCCCCCCCGCTAACTAGCGCGGGGGTAATTAACCCTCGTTAAAACTATTGGCTCGTCATTTCAGCTGCGCTAAAAGGTAAACCCAATGTAAATAGCTAAGGTTTGTATGGTTAGGAAAAATACAAATTATCTTCGAATTTGTCATATTATCTACGAATATGTCATTTTTCGTAACTATACAAACCTTAGCTATTTACACATATGTGCCCGCCAGCCCTGTCCCCCAAGATAAGTCCTACCTCTAAGCAAAGTGAAGCATTCACCGGTGTGTGTGAGGGGGGGGGGGGGGGGTTAGCTAGCTACCCCTCCCTACCCCCACGCTAACTAGCGGCGGGGTAGTAAACCCTTGTTAAAATTTTTATGGCTCGTCATTCAGCTACGCCGAAGTAATTACCCCATGTAAATAGCTAAGGTTTGTATAGTTAGGAAAAATACAAATTATCTACGAATTTGTCATATTACTTTCGGCGTAGCTGAAATGACAAGCCATTAAATTTTTAACGAGGGTTTACTACCCCCTCGCTAACTAGCGAGGGGGTAGGGGAGGAGTAGCTAGCTACCCCTCCCCCCTCACACACCGGTGAACTAGTTCACTTTGCTTCTGGCTCGGGTGATGAACAGATGTGTCTGCTCTCACCCTCGCGTATTGACAGCCTTAATCTTTTTTGCTTTTTCTTTCAGTTGTGTGTTTGGAAGTTGGCCTCTCTCTTTATCATGCGGAAATGCCCTGGATTACCAGACTGCCCTTGTGAGACTTATATGTTGGCGGTCGAGACGGACCCTCACACCTTGTGTCCGTTCCGCAGGGGCCAACGGTGTCAACGGTGGGATAAAGATAAAGTTTGTTGTGAGTGTAGGGAGGGGTCTACCTCCCAGTGGGAGAGGTTTTCCCGGCGCCGAAAGAAGAAGTCCAAGCGGGATCTTTCTCCTTCAAGGATCTCCTTGAAGAAGGAAATCTCCAAGGACTCTTCTTTCGTTGCTCGAACCTCCTCCGAAGCTCCCACTCGATCGATCTCTCCCGAGAGGCCGTCGAGTGGCAGCGTAGGCCGTAATTGTGTTGACCGACCTTGGGGTTCGGGAGAGGGAGATGCCTCCCATAGCGAGGCAGCTCCTCCTCCTCCTCCTCTTCCGGGGGAGGATTTATCTAATGTTGCTAATGATGATTTATTGCAGGTTTGGGCTTCCTTGGGGCTTAAGGGTTCGCCCTCCAGGGAAGCCCTGTTTGACCTTATCCAGTTGGGAGCAGCTGTCAAACAGTCGCCGGTGATAGCGGAGGTTGACCCTCTGTCTATCGTCGACGTTGTTGTGGCAGAGTCTTCCGGCGAGTTGGGTCAAACCTCTGCCTTGGGTACTGATGTTGCTGAAGGCTTGGTTCCCCCCTCCGAACATCCTTTGAGGGAGGGGTCAGGTCCAACGGTCTCTCCTGCAGGTGTTTCTCCCCCTCGGGGGAGTTCACTAACAGAGACTCCTCTTCGGAGGACTGCCGATGGTGTTCCTGATGCCCCCAGAGGACGTATCCGACGCAAGAGGCCTTCCTTCTCCCCACAAGAGAGTTAGGAGGCGCCTTTTTGACTCCTCGCCTTCGCAGTCCCCGCAGAGGATCCTCCTCACAGTGCTTTGACCATTGCAGCTGCATCACTGGACCTCTCTGCAGATCGTTCGCGATCTCCTCCGCCTGCCAGACCTGCTGACCTTCCTTCACCGTTCATGGCCGCTGACTCGCTGTGGGCGCCCACGCACCCCGTTTTCAAACAGGCACCGGTCCCTTCGGGGCAAAAGGGGCTTGCTCACAATGTGGGCAAGTCTCTTAAGTGCTAGGTATCCCCTGTGCGCCCATGCTCTCCTGTGCGCTCGCGCGCAATTGCACGCAAGAGCTCACCTGTTCCTGATGTTCCTGAGACAACTACCCAGAGACATCCTATGCCAGGGACAACGCGCCAGCGAGCTCCTGCTGCAGAATCAACGCGCCAGCGCTCTCACCGATCTCCTGCTCGTCAGCGCTCACCTGCGCGCCAGCGCTCTCCTGCACGCCAGCGATCTCCTGTACGCCAGCGATCTCCTACTCGCCAGCGCACAGCTGCACGACCTGATCCTGTTATGCGCCACGCGCGCCCACGATCTCCTGCGCACCCACGATCTCCAGCTCGCCAGCGCTCCCCTCCTGCTCGCCAGCGCACACCTGTGCGCCATCGCTCGCTTGCGCGCCCTCGATCTTCGGATCTGAACACAGGAAAGAAGACTCGCCCCTCGCCCTCTCGCCAGCGATCTCCTGCGCGCCCTCGGAACTCGCCCACCCGTCGGCCCTTGCCTGCGCACCATCGCGCGCAGTCACCTTCGCGCGCACAGGTTCCAGTTCCTACCGTGCGCCCTTCCAGAGGCTTCCGAGATCCTGCGCGCCCACGCACCAACGAGCGGTCTCCTCCTCGCGCTTCCACGCTTGCAGGTCCTTATGCGCGCCCTCTGTCTTCGCCAGACCGCGCCCCTGCGCGCCATCCATCTCCTGCACGCACACGCGTATCATCTCCTGCGCGCCATCACTCCCCAGCACGCAAACGCGCCCACGAGCCTGCTTGCCGTAGTTTACCTACGCTCCCACTCGCACCGTCACCTGTGCGCTGTCGCACACCTGCACGCCCTGCGCGCCATCGCTCGCCTGCGCACCATCGCTCTCCTGCGCACCACCTTTCTCCTGCTCGCCTGCGCTCCCTCGCCCGCGTGCTCATACGCTCCCGTGCCTTCATCTCCACGCGCCCGCGCGCGAACCTGGGGTTATTCCCTTGCGCGAACGCCAGCGCCAGCGCGAGCCCAAGCGCGATTCCCACCGGGTTTCGCAACGCGAGCTACCGAATGAGTCGTCAGGAACGAGAGCAGCTAGGTCGTCTTCACGCTCCCCCCCCCCCCACCAGCGCAAACCAGCGCGGTCGCAGGAGGAGGGGAGATCTTCAGATAGGTCCAGGCACCCATCTTCTTCCCTTTCTTTTCAGGCAGGCCATGTTGTAGTCTCTACTCCAAAGGATCGCCCGATTCCCTTCCCTCCAGAGGGAGTCTCTGACACAGCGTCTGTCAGTAAGCAGCCATGGTTTGAGTCCCTTATCAGAGCTGTTGTCCAGGCTGTTAAGCCTGCCTTCTCTGATTTGGGCCCAAACCAAGGGCAGCTCTGACCCCTCTGAAGAGGAAGAGAGGAGTAGAGATTGTGGTGACTTCTACTCGGGTCAAGCTGGCTCCCAAGAAGTCCGTTAGGAAGGCTCCTTCCCCCCCGCAGACGTTTTCTCTATCCCCTGTGGACGAGGTTTTTCCGTCCTCAGGGGAGTCTTCCGAGGTGAGACTCTCTCCCACCGCACCAATGGGAGCAACCCCACCTCGAGCAGGAGAATCGTCCCGTGTTGGGGCGGAAAAGAGCCCTCAGACTTCGTTGCTAGAGTCCTGTATCCCTCCTAGGAGGGAACCGAAGGACTCGAAGACCATCCCGAAGTCTTCTTCCAGTATTCGACCAGAGCCAACGAGACCCGCGGAGAACGTCCACGTGTCCCCCCAAGAAGAGCCTTTGGGGACAGGAGACTTCGCTGCCGATTCTCCAGGGGGAGAGCAGCAAGAGTCAGAGCATGCCTTCTGGCAGGTCTTGACTCTGATGAGGAATCTCAACAAGCTTCCGGACCCGGAGATTCCACCTCGTGAGGGCAAGGACACGGTCCCGGACCGAGTCTTTGGCACTCAGAAACCCACTAAGGCCAGCGCGGCTCTGCCCTGGTCCCATGGGGTCAAGAGTGCCAGAGATAAGGTTGAGGGCCAGCTCTCCGAGCTCGCCTCCTCCAGCCGTTCCACTGCTGGCAACAAGCTCCTCCCGCCTCCTCGTGTCCACCAGAGGAGGTATTTTGAGATCATGGAGGACCCTTATTTAGCTCTTCCGTTGCACCACTCTGTGGAAGAGCTTACCAAGGGAGTTCCTCTTGATAGACTCTCTAGCTGGCAAGTGACTTTCTCGGCAACAGATCCTAAACCAAGAGAAGGTCGCGAAGTGTGCCATGCAGGCTACTTCGTGGCTGGATGTCTGGTTGGGATCTCTGGGCATCCTTTTGTGATCTGAGGATCTGTCCAAGGAAAGCACTAGGAAGGCCCTGGAGACCTTCCTCCTCTCGGGCACCCGCACCATTGAGTTTCTGGCCCACCAAGTCTCGAACTTGTGGGCCAATTCGATCTTTAAACGACGTGATGCGGTGGTAGAGAGGTTCCATTCGAAGGTCTCAACCGTCGAAATCAGCAAGCTCAGACACTCTTCCCATATGGAAAAGAGCCTGTTTGAGCCCAAGGATGTGGAACAGGCGGCTGAGAGGTGGAGGAAATCCAATCAGGATTCTCTCCTCCAAAGGGCTTTCACATCGAAGCCCTACAAACCTCCAGCACCTCAACAACAACCTCGCCAGTCCAAGACGACGAAACCGGCAGCGGCATCGAAGACAACGGTGTCCAAACAGCAGCCCTTTCTTGTCAAAGACAGGAGAGGCAAGAATCTTAGGGGGAGCGGCCGAGGCCGGAAACGCTAGGATTGGCAATCCCCCTGCATGTCCACCAGGGGGGGGGGATGCCTACAAAGTTGCGCAATCAGCTGGCAGCAACTCGGGGCCGATTCCTAGACGGTTTCTGTAATCAGTCAAGGGTATCGCATCCCGTTCATAACATCTCTTCCTCCCCTGACAGCGAATCCAGTGTCGATGAGCTCTTATGCCATGGGATTGCAAAGGGGCTAGCCCTACGGGCAGAAGTCGAGACCATGTTAAAGAAGGATGCTCTCCAAGAGGTCGTCGACGGCTCCCCAGGCTTCTTCAGTCAACTCTTTCTTGTAAAGAAGGCGTCTGGAGGCTGGAGACCAGTCATCGACCTCTCAGCTCTGAACAGGTTTGTCAAACAAACTCCGTTCAGCATGGAGACAGCAGACACAGTCAGACTTGCAGTGAGACCACAAGACTTCATGTGTACACTGGATCTGAAGGACGCGTACTTCCAGATCCCAATCCATCCGTCTTCAAGGAAGTACTTAAGATTCAGCCTAGACAACAAGATCTACCAGTTCAAGGTGCTGTGTTTCGGTCTCTCCACAGCACCTCAGGCTTTCACCAGAGTGTTCACCCTGATCTCTTCGTGGGCACACAGGATCGGCATTCGTCTACTTCGTTCTCTGGACGACTGGCTGATCCTGGCAGACTCGGAGTCGACCCTTTTTCGACACCGAGACAAGTTTCTGGGACTTTGCCAAGATCTAGGGATCATGGTAAATCTCGAGAAGTCTTCTCTGCTTCCATCTCAACGACTGGTATATCTAGGCATGATCTTGGACACCAATCTCCGCAAAGCCTTTCCATCAGACGACAGGATAGCAAGGCTGAGGAGGGTCGCAGATCCTTTCCTCAGACGAGAAGAACTCCCAGCCCAATCATGGTTACGTCTCTTCGGTCACCTTTCCTCTCTGGCCCGTCTACAGTAGTTCCAAATGGGCACCTCAGGATGAGATCCCTGCAATGGCGGCTCAAGTCCCGGTGGAATCAAGGTCACGATTCCCCGGACATTTTGGTCCCTATGGGTCCTGCGGAACGGACGGACCTTCAATGGTGGGTGATAGACGAGAACCTCCGAAAGGGAGTGGCTCTTCTCGTCCTCCCTCCGGATTTGATGCTGTTCTCGGACAACTCAAAGAAAGGGTGGGGGGCACACGTTCTGAACCACAGGACCTCAGGCCTATGGTCAGAATCAGAAAAGTGCCTCCACATAAACCTGCTAGAGATGAAGGCTGTCTATCTGGCTCTTCAACAGTTCCAACAGTACCTGGCGGGTTACTCCGTGGTGGTGATGAGCGACAACACCACGGTAGTGGCTTACATCAACAAGCAGAGAGGTACCTTCTCACAACAGCTATCCCATCTTGCAGTAGAGATACTGAGATGGACCGAAGTCCACTCGATTCCACTATGGGCTCACTTCATTCCGGGCAAAAGGAATGTGCTCGCCGACAGTCTGAGCAGAGCATCCCAGATAGTGAGTACCGAGTGGTCTTTGGATCCTCTAGTAGCCAACAAAGTCCTGACTTTGTGGGGTTCCCCGATGGTGGATCTGTTCGCGACAGCCTTGAATTTCAAGCTCCCGCTGTACTGCTCCCCAGTCCCGGACCCCAAGGCACTCTTGGCAAGAGGCCTTCCAACAACGGTGGGACAACATCGACGTTTACACCTTTCCCCCGTTCTGTCTGATGAGAAGGGTGCACAACAAGACCAGAATATCGGTCAACCTGTCAATGACCTTAATAGCTCCGCTATGGCATCATGCAGAGTGGTTCCCGGACCTTCTGCAGCTCCTGACGGAACTCCCGAGAGAACTCCCTCCTCGACACGAGCTACTCAAGCAACCACACGCCAACATCTTCCACAAAGCCGTAGCATCGCTACGGCTTCATGCCTGGAGACTATCCAGCATCTCCTCACAGAGAGAGGCTTTTCGCAACAAGTTGTGGAAAGGATGTCTCGACACCTGCGAAAGTCATCCGCAGGAGTCTACCAGGCGAAGTGGAGAACCTTCTGTGGTTGGTGTTGTGGAAGGGGTATCTCTCCCCTCGATGTCACTATTCCAGCAATAGCGGAGTTTCTTGTGTATTTGCGGGAAGAAATGCGCCTTTCAGTCTCGGCAGTGAAAGGCTATCGCTCAGCCTTAAGTCTTGCCTTCAGGCTAAAAGGAATGGACATTTCCTCCTCGCTAGAACTTTCTTTACTCATACGAAGTTATGAACTTACCTGCCCTCAGTCGGAAGTGAGACCTCCTCCATGGAACGTGGTTCGAGTCCTCAGGGCTCTTAAGAGACCTCCGTTCGAACCATTACGCCAGACTTCTGATCGCCACCTGACTTGGAAGACGGTGTTCCTACATGCTTTGGCCTCGGCCAAGCGAGTCAGCGAACTTCAAGGTCTCTCGTATGACATTGCCTATTCAAGGGGATGGGGGGAGGTAACGTTTAGGTTCGTCCCTGAGTTTGTAGCTAAGACTCAAAATCCAGGAGTGCCGGACCCCCAGTTCGACTCCTTCCGGATCTCGAGTCTCCGTTCTGTAACAGATGACCCAGACCATCTCCTACTGTGCCCAGTAAGGAGTCTGAGGCTCTATCTTAAAAGAACAGCTGCAGTTCGTCCTCGAGTGCAAGCATTGTTTGTGAGCACAGGAAGGACAAAGAGGAGGGTCACTAAGAATACTATCTCAGTGTGGATTCGCAGGGTCATCCACCATTCCCTGAATCCAGACCCTCCTCCGTCACGTCGCCATAGAGCACATGATGTCAGAGGCATCGCTACGTCCCTGGCATTCAAGAGAAACTACTCTGTGACGCAGGTTCTACAAGCAGGGGTTTGGAAGCGTCAAACGACCTTCACAGCCCACTACCTGCAAGACGTGACCCACAGGAGGCTCGATACATTCTCTATCGGCCCTGTGGTGGCTGCACAACAGCTGGTCTAAACCTCAGGCTCCTTAATGGACAAGTAGCAGAAGGTTGAGGGCATTGTTACCCGGTTTTAGTCTGCATGAATAAAAAGGTATGCCTGGCCTTTATTCTTTTCTTCATCATCCCCTCTCTTGGGGAAAGCAGCATCCTGGGTTCTCTGCACAGCTGACCTCAAACCACTGCAGGTAAACCTTGTGTTCCTAGTATTAAAATAATACTGTCGCGTCCCCCATACCCTTACGAGGTGGTATTGGGAACGTCCTAACCTAGAATTCCATCTAAAGGACTTCAGGCAACTTCCTAGGACAAGTCACACTTCATTCCTTCACACACAAGCTTACGTAGGCCGCGATCCTTGCAGAGCAAGGTACTTGCGAGGTGCAGGGACTCCTTATCTTGAGTTCTACTTACTCAGATACTGAGTCCCCGGGCAAAAAGCCAAAGCCAGTACGGCTGGGACTTACCACCCTTCCTAAAGGTTAAGTCACCCTATTTAAATAGCGTGGTTTGTATTTCGGTTACGGAACAAATGACAAATTCGTAGATAATTTATATTTTTCCTAACCATACAAACCTTAGCTACTTAATCAAACTTGCCCGCCAGCCCTGTCCCCCGGGATAAGTCCTACCTCTAAGCAAAGTGAACCAGTTCACTGGTGTGTGAGGGGGGAGGGGTAGCTAGCTACTCCTCCCCTACCCCCTCGCTAACTAGCGACGGGGTAGTAAACCCTCGTTAAAAATTTAATGGCTCGTCATTTCAGCTACGCCGAAAGTAATACCCTATTTAAATAGCTAAGGTTTGTATGGTTAAGAAAAATACAAATTATCTACGAATTTGTCATTTCTGTGTTTGTGGCCGATAGTGGGAGGCCTTCTTTCGACGCAAAATATATGACCCTTTCCCTTACCCTTTCTGTCCTTTATTGATGGCCTAGCCTGTCACAACATCAATGGCCGGTATTCTACAATCTCCCCGCTTGGCGGGCGGATTGCAGTGCCGGCCGGGCTCCTATAAAGGCGGCTTTATTGCCGCTTCGACCTTCCCCCTAACGGAAGCAAGGCTCTGGGAAAGGTTGTGCCAGCCATGACGGCTGCCAGTGGGAGACCCTTATAACTTTGAGTATTCTTCAATCCTCTCTTGGACTGCCATCCACAAACCCTGGAACCAGCGGAACAGCCGGCAACAGATACTGTGGCTGGATGGAAGCTAGAATTATTACATTCTCCCCCTTCCATTTGAATCCTCATTCTGGAAGAAGGCAGTAGAGACAGTAGTCCCTACAACCCTAGTTATTGTACTAAACTATAATAATACGGTAGCCCTTCTCTGCATGCTTTCTCTCTATCTGTCGGCTAGTGCTGTCAGGTACTAGCCTAGACAGTAGCATGCCGGCAGAACTACAATATAAGATTATACAGTAGCCAGTTTGTTCCGTAACCGAAATACAAACCTTAGCTATTTACACAGGGTTTACTTTTAGCGCAGCTGAAATGACGAGCCAATAGTTTTTAACGAGGGTTAATTACCCCCGCGCTAGTTAGCGGGGGGTGGGGAAGGGTAGCTTGCTACCCCTCCCCCCTCCACACACCGGTGACTTGCTTCACTTCACTTTTGGCTCGGCGGTGATCAGACGTGTCTGTTCATCGCCTTCGTGACAGCCTTTAATTTTCTTCTTTTTCTTTTCAGCTTGTGTGATTGGTTGGAAGTTGACCTTCAGTTATTTTCTTTTTTTTTTTTAATATGCGTACATGCCCTGGAGTTGCCGGCCGTCCTTGCGGGACTTTCATGTCGGACGTGATTACGGATCCTCACACCCTCTGCCCTCAATGTCGGGGCCGACGGTGCGACCAGGATAACATGTGCCGTGAGTGCAGGGAGTGGTCTGCCTCCCAGTGGGAGAGGTTTGGCCGTCGGCGTAAGAAGAAGTCCAAGAGAGACCGTTCTCCTCCGGGGTTAGCCTTGAAGGAGGAAGGTTCTCGGGACTCTTCTTCCGCCGCCCAAACCTCCTCCGAAGCTCCCCCTCGTCCGCCTCCTAAGGAGAGTCGTCCGAGTGGGAGCGCAGGCCCTTGTTCTGTTTCCCTACCTTCGGTGGGGGGAGAGGGCGTCGCCTCCCATAGCGAGGCGGTTCCCCCTCCTCCTCCGGGGGAGGTTATTGATAATAATACTTTATCCAGTGATGATCTGTTGCAGATTTGGTCGTCCCTGGGGCTTAAGGGCTTGCCCTCCAGGGTCGCTCTTATTGACCTTGTCTCGTTGGGGGCCGCTGTTAAACAGTCGCCGGTGGTAGCGGAGGTAGACCCTCTGTCTATTGTCGACGTCGTGGTGACAGAGGCCTCCGACGTGGCTGGGCCTTCCGACGCAGGTGCTGTTGCTGGTGATGGTGCTCTAGGCTCTCCTCCTCCTTCCGTGCATCCTTCGGTCTCGACTGCTGCCCAGCTTCCTTCTGAGGGAAGTGTTTTGAAGGAGACTCCCCTTCGGAGGACCGATGGTCCCGACGATCTCCCCCGAGGCCGCCTCCGCCGTAAGGCTCACCGCCCTCTACGCCACAAGGGCCTCCCTTCCCCTTACAGGGGGACTAAGAGGCGCCTTTTTGGGTCTTCGTCCTCCGGGGGGGACTCTCCTCGTCAGCCTCAACCGACTGCTCCGCCCTCCTTGAACCTCTCTGCGGACCGCTCACCATCTCCTGCCGGATCTTCGCCTTCTGGAGAACTCGTTACCCGACGGGCAACGGTCCCTTCGGGGCTAAGGGATTCTTCCCTTACGCGAGCAGGGCCAGCGCACAAGCGCTCTCCTGCTCGCCAGCGATCTCCTGCTCGCCAGCGATCTCCTGCTCGTCGACGATCTCCTGCTCGCCAAGACTCTCCTGCTCGCCGACGCTCACCTGCTCGTCGGCTCTCTCCTGAGGTTCGCCCCCCTCGCCAGCGCTCTCCTGCTCGTCAGCGCTCATTTGAGGACCATCGCCCTGCGGTCTCTGACCACCCTTTAGTTCCTGCTGAACTCCCTGCTCACCATCCACCTGGTCCTGTGGCTACGCAACATCGTGCTGCGCGTGTGTCAGAAACACATGTTCGCCAACGCGCCAGCGATCTTCCCGTTCCTGCTCGTGAACCTATCCTCTCACAGGACACGCGTCGACCTTCTGCTCGCCAGCGATCACCAGCTCGCCAGCGATCACCAGTTCGCCAGCGATCACCTTCACATGCTGCCCGCCATCGCACGAACCTGCATGATCGCCCGCTTACGCATGCTGCTCCTCATCGCAATACCCTGAACGATCGCCCTCCTGCGGATGCTGATCACCATCGCACCCTTTCTCGCGATCATTCACCTGCGCATGCTGCTCGCCATCGCACAACCCTGCACGATCGCCCGCTTACGCATGCTGCTCCTCATCGCAATACCCTGAACGATCGCCCTCCTGCGGATGCTGATCACCATCGCACCCTTTCTCGCGATCATTCACCTGCGCATGCTGCTCGTCATCGCACAACCCTGCATGATCGCCCGCTTACGCATGCTGCTCCTCATCGCACAACCCTGAACGATCGCCTTCCTGCGGATGCTGATCACCATCGCACCCTTTCACGCGATCATTCACCTGCGCATGCTGCTCGCCATCGCACAACCCTGAACGATCGCCCGCTTACGCATGCTGCTCCTCATCGCGCAACCCTGAACGACCGCCCTCTTGCGCGCAATCATTCACCTACACATGCTGCTCGCCATCGCTTACCATCACGTGGTCATTATCGCCAGCGATCTTCTTCACCTACGCGGCAGCACGATCCCTCGCCGTCGCGCCATCGCTTGCGTTCGTCGCCTCGGACACGTGTTCATTTACCTGCCCACCCTCACGCCCACTCGCCTGCGCGCCCGCGTGATCGCTCGCCTGCGCGCCCGCGCGATCGCTCGCCTGCGCGCCCGCGCGACCGCTCGCCTGCGCGCCCGCGCGACCGCTCGCCTGTGCGCCCGCGCGATCACCCGCGCAACCATTCGCCTTTGCGCGACCGTTCACCCTCGCGCGACCATAGTTCGCGGCGAATTCCACAGCCGGTGGTAGCAGCAGGGACGCGTGCTCCTAGACGGCACTCGGGATCACCTCCATCCAAGCACAGGTTGGTATTGCAGGACGAGGACAGGTCATTACAGCATTCTTCCCCACCTTCTTTTCAGGCAGGTACCGTCGTGTCCACTCCAAAGGATCGCCCGATCCCTTTCACCTTAGCGAGGATTTCGGACTCTGTGTCCTTTGAGCAGCAGACTTGGTTTGGTCCGCTGGCACGGGCGTTAGTGAGGGTTATGAAACCAGCACTCGCCGGCCAGGGTAACAAACCAGCGGCTGTCTCTCCTACGCTGAAGAGAAAGAGAGGAGTGGACTTCGTGGTGACTTCCCCCAGGGCGAAGTTGGTTCCCAAGAGGTCGGTCTCGAGGGTCCCCTCTCCTGCACGAGTACTCTCTCCTTCTCCCGTGGACGAGGCCTTTCCGTCCTCAGGTGAGTCCAGTGGACCGGTAGTCTTCCCCCCGGCACCAGGGGGGGAGACTTCGCTTCAGGCAGGAGAATCGTCTCGTGAGGAAGGGGCCCCTCGAACCTCGTTGTTGGGATCCTGTATCCCTCCTAGGAGAGAGCCCAAGGATTCCAAGACCATCCCTAAATCCTCTGCAAGGATTCGACAGGAACCCACGACTACCCAGGGGAATGTCCACGTATCACCCCAGGAAGAGATTCCTGGGGCAGGAGACTTAGCTGCCAGCCCGCAGGGAGGAGAACAGCAAGAGTCCGAACATGCCTTCTGGCAGGTCCTAAGCCTGATAAGGCAACTTAACAGTCTTACGGATCCAGTCATCCCCCCCCGTGAAGGCAAAGACACAATTCTGGATGAAGTGTTCGACGTTCGGAAGGCCCCTAAGACCAGTGCAGCTCTGCCCTGGTCTCGGGGGCTGAAGAGTGCCAGAGCTAGGGCCAATGCTCAGCTCGCACTTCTTGCCTCCTCCAGTCGTTCCGCTGCCGGGAACAAACTCATCCCTCCTCCTCGCCTTCAGCAGAGGAGGTATTTCGAGATCCTGGGTGAGCACAACCTCGCTCTTCCGCTCCATCACTCTGTGGAGGAGCTGGCGAAGGGAGTTCCCTTGGAGAAACTCTCTGCCCGGCAGGTGTCGTTCTCGGCGGCAGAGATCCTTAACCACGAGAAGGTCGCTAAGTGTGCCATGCAGGCCACTTCGTGGCTGGACTTCTGGTTAGGATCTCTGGGCATCCTATTGCGATCTGAGGACTTGTCCAAGGAGACCAATAGGAAGGCCCTAGAGACCTTCTTGCTCTCGGGCACCCGCTCCATCGAGTTCTTGGCGCACCAGGTTACCACCCTGTGGGCCAACTCGGTGTTGAAGCGTCGCGATGCTGTGTCCGAGAGATTCCATCCGAAGGTCCCCGCCGTAGATGTGTGTAGGCTCCGACATGCCTCCCTCCTGGGGGAGAGCCTGTTTGAGCCTCAAGACTTGGAGCGAACGGCTGAGAGGTGGAGGAAATCCAGCACGGACTCCCTCCTCCACAGGGCCCTTACAACTCGGCCCTATAAGCCTCCAGCCCCGCCACAACAGCAGCAACAGCCTCGTAAGGCTCCAAAACAGGCACCGGCAGCTAAGAAAGTGGTGTCTAAGCCCCAGCCCTTTCCAGCCAAGGTCAAGAGGGGTGGTAAGTCCTCCAGGGGAGGCAAGACTTCTAGGGGTGGCGGCCGCGGCCGCAAGCCCTAGGGGTGGCGGCCGCGGCCGCAAGCCCTAGGGGTGGCAGTCCCCCTGCGTGTCCACCTGTGGGGGGATGCCTTCAGCGTTGCGTCCGCAGGTGGCAACATCTCGGGGCCGATGCTTGGACGATCTCAGTGATCGGCCAAGGTTATCGCGTCCCGTTCACGTCATCTCAACCTCCCCTGACAGCGAATCCAGTGTCGTTGAGCTCCTATGCCATGGGATCGGCAAAGGGGCTGGCCCTTCAGGCGGAAGTCAAGACCATGTTCGAGAAGGGTGCTCTCCAGGAGGTCGTGGACGGCTCTCCAGGCTTCTTCAGTCGACTCTTTCTTGTAAAGAAGGCTACTGGAGACTGGAGACCCGTCATCGATCTCTCGGCTCTGAACAGGTTTGTCAAACAAACCCGGTTCAGCATGGAGACAGCAGACACGGTCAGACTTGCGGTGAGACCACAAGACTTCATGTGTACACTGGATCTAAAGGATGCGTACTTCCAGATCCCAATCCATCCGTCTTCCAGGAAGTACCTGAGATTCTGCCTAGACAACAAGATCTACCAGTTCAAGGTGCTGTGTTTCGGTCTCTCCACAGCTCCTCAGGTGTTCACCAGAGTGTTCACCCTGATTTCGACTTGGGCGCACAGGAACGGCATTCGTCTCCTTCGTTACCTAGACGATTGGCTGATCCTAGCAGACTCGGAGTTGACCCTTCTTCGACACCGAGACAGGCTTCTAGATCTTTGCCAGGATCTGGGGATCGTGGTAAACCTCGAGAAGTCCTCTCTGCAGCCGTCCCAACGACTGGTTTATCTAGGCATGCTAATAGACACCAATCTCCACAAAGCCTTTCCATCAGACGACCGGATAGCAAGGCTGAGGAGGGTGGCGGAACCTTTCCTCAGGCGAAAAGAACTCCCCGCCCAATCGTGGTTGCGTCTCTTGGGCCACCTATCCTCCCTGGCCCGTCTGGTTCCAAACAGCCGCCTCAGGATGAGATCCCTTCAATGGCGGCTCAAGTCCCGGTGGAATCAAGGATCCGATTCCCCGGACACTCTGATCCCAATGGGGTCTCTGGAACAGACGGACTTGCGGTGGTGGCTGGCCGACGAGAACCTGCGAAAGGGAGTGAGTCTTCTCGTCCTTCCCCCGGAATTGACTCTGTTTTCGGACGCGTCAAAAGAAGGGTGGGGGGCGCACGTTCTGAACCAGAGGGCCTCAGGCCTTTGGTCAGAATCAGAAAAGTGCCTACACATCAACCTGCTAGAATTGAAGGCCGTCTTTCTGGCCCTTCAACAGTTCCAACGGTTCCTGGCGGGTCACTCCGTGGTGGTGATGAGCGACAACACCACGGTAGTGGCTTATATCAACAAGCAGGGAGGCACTTTTTCGCAACAGCTATCCCATCTTGCAGTAGAGACTCTGAGGTGGACCGAAACCCACTCGATAACACTATCAGCTCGCTTCATTCCTGGCAAGAGGAATGTGCTCGCCGACAGTCTGAGCAGGGCTTCGCAGATAGTGAGTACCGAGTGGTCTTTGGATCCTCAGATAGCCAACAAAGTCCTGACTTTGTGGGGTTCCCCGACGGTGGACTTGTTCGCGACAGCCTTGAACTTCAAGCTGCCCCTGTACTGCTCACCAGTCCCGGACCCCAAGGCACTCTGGCAAGATGCTTTCCAGCAACGGTGGGACAACATCGACGTGTACGCCTTCCCACCATTCTGTCTGATGAGAAGGGTGCTCAACAGGACCAGACTATCGGTCAACTGTTCCATGACTCTAGTAGCTCCGCTATGGCATCACGCGGAATGGTTTCCGGACCTTCTGCAACTCCTGACGGAACTCCCAAGGGAGCTTCCTCCACGACACGAGCTTCTCAGACAACCCCACTCCGGTGTCCCTCACAGGGCCGTAGCCTCGCTTCGGCTTCACGCCTGGAGACTATCCAGCGTCTCCTCGCGGAGAGAGGCTTTTCGCAACAGGTTGCGGAGAGAATGTCTCGGCACCTGCGAAGGTCCTCTGAGGGAGTCTACCAAGCGAAGTGGAGAGTCTTTTGTGGTTGGTGTCGTGGAAGGGGTATCTCTCCACTCGATGCCACTATTCCAGCAATAGCGGACTTCCTTGTGTATCTGCGAGAAGAAATGCGCCTTTCTGTCTCGGCAGTGAAAGGCTATCACTCAGCCTTAAGCTTGGCCTTCAGATTGAAGGGCGTGGATATTTCTTCATCGCTAGAACTCTCTTTACTCATACGTAGCTATGAGCTTACCTGCCCCCAGTCGGAAGTGAGACCCCCTCCTTGGAACGTGGTTCGAGTTCTCAGGTCTCTCAAGAGACCTCCCTTCGAGCCATTACGCCAGGCCTCCGATCGCCACCTGTCTTGGAAGACGGCTTTCCTACTCGCCTTGGCCTCGGCCAAGCGAGTTAGTGAACTTCATGGTCTCTCGTACGACATCGCCCATTCAAGGGGATGGGGGGAGGTAACGTTCAGGTTCGTCCCTGAGTTTGTGGCCAAGACTCAGAATCCTGGAGTGCCGGATCCTCGGTTCGACTCTTTCAGGATCGCGAGTCTCCGTTCTGTAACAAACGACCCAGACCAGCTGCTACTATGCCCGGTGAGGTGTCTGAGGTACTACTTGAAGAGAACGGCTGCAGTCCGTCCTCATGTGCGTGCTTTGTTTGTGAGCACAGGCAGGACAAAGAGGAGGGTCACAAGGAACACCATCTCTGCTTGGATTCGAAGGGTTATCCACCATGCCCTGAATCCTGACCCTCCTCCGTCACGTCGCCCTCGGGCCCACGATGTCAGGGGTATTGCTACATCCCTGGCCTTCAAGAGAAACTTCTCTGTGACGCAGGTACTTCAAGCGGGGGTCTGGAAGCGTCAAACGACCTTCACAGCCCACTACCTGCAAGACGTGACCCACAGGAGCCTCGATACGTTCTTTATCGGCCCTGTGGTGGCTGCACAACAGCTGGTCTAACCTCAGGCTCCTTTTTGGACAAGTAGCAGTAGGTTGAGGGCGTTGTTACCCGGTCTTAGTCTGTGTGAATGAAAGAGTATGTCTGACCCTTACTTCTTTCTTCATTCTCCCCTCTCTTGGGGAAGCAGCATCCTGGTCCTCGCATAGCTGACCTCGACCTCTGCAGGTAACCCATGCTTCTTTGTGCTCCTAGTATTAAGCTTAATACTGTTGCGTCTCCCATACCCTGACGAGGTGGTATGGGGAACGTCCTATCCTAGAATTCCTATCTGAAGGTCTCAAGGTCAACTTCATAGGACGAGTCACACTCTCCTCCTCACACTACTTATGTAGGCCACTCGTTCCTAGCGATGCTAGGAACCTGTGAGGTACAGGGGCTCCCTCTCTCTAGTGCTGCTCACTAAGGGATCGAGCCCCCGGGCAAGCCGAAGTCAGTAAGGCTGGGGACTTTCCACCCTTCCTAAGGGGTAAGTCACCCTTTGTAAATAGCGTGGTTTGTATTTCGGTTACGGAACAAATGACAAATTCGAAGATAATTTGTATTTTTCCTAACCATACAAACCTTAGCTATTTACACATATGTGCCCGCCATCCCTGACCCCCAAGTCAAGTCCTACCTCTAAGTGAAGTGAAGCAAGTCACCGGTGTGTGGAGGGGGGAGGGGTAGCAAGCTACCCTTCCCCACCCCCCGCTAACTAGCGCGGGGGTAATTAACCCTCGTTAAAAACTATTGGCTCGTCATTTCAGCTGCGCTAAAAGTAAACCCTGTGTAAATAGCTAAGGTTTGTATGGTTAGGAAAAATACAAATTATCTTCGAATTTGTCATATTTCTGCAGTATAGTACATACTGCAGTTAGAAAACTATAGTATATAATATACAGAAGTATGTTTTCCAACCTATTCTTTGTATCCTTTCACAGTCCATTGTTGAGATCGTTAAATTATGTTGAAGTGAAGTATTCCTTCAATATCCTGATGAGCCACAGGTTATCAGAACATAATATCTTTACCCTACAATATTAATATTCCAATTGTGGGAAGATTAGTGCTAGTATACAGTAACTTCAGCTCTAGAATTTAGAGCTCTTCTACCCTAGATTTCCCTAATAAGGAAATTTTAAATATCAATATTGAGGGAGGTCACAGCAATTGCCTAGACAGGAGTCGCAGATATGTGTCTTTCCTATTTTCTTTCTAGCTTTCTACTGGTATCCTAAGCTATAATGATAATACTAAGTGCTAATTTAATGCATGAATTTAATTTATCAGTGTGATAAATTACCCCATACTCATTTCACCTTTTTCTTTCCTTACAGGAGGAGGCCAAGGTGAAGTGTGAGGTGATGTACTGGAACCACAAGAGTAAGAACTTTTGTGGCCACACCATGTGCAGGTCTCATGCCCCCTGCTCCATCGCACTGAAACCTTGAGATATTGGGATCCCAAGGATTGCAACGTCTGCTCGGCCTTGATGACCGAGGGTTTCGGTGATCCCAAGACGACAGAGTCAAGGGATACTGCGACGGAAACGCTTCGGAAGTGGGTACGAAGGTTCCAAAAGAACTCTCCGGGACTGTACCTACCAAGCGACATGATCAGAAGCCTGCTGTTCCCTAAGGCAACAGCTGATGCCGTCGTACTTCAGGCACGACATGGTCCTCCCTGCATACAACTTCCAATAGAGGCTGACATCAACGTGGCTCTACAAGGCATGGACATCCATCAGGAGAGGATGTCAGAAGTGTTTTCAGACAACGAAAAGGGTCTCCTTCAAGAGGACCCTGAAGAAGAGGTGGCCCAACCACCTGGAGAGGAAGAAGATCTCGAGTCGACAGAAGCGGAGGACCCTCTTCTGTCTGTGTCGGCATTTCAGCCTGTGTCGTCAACTTCTTCGGCTCCAACCCCTCAACCAGACCCGCTGGGCCAAGCGATTATGGCCCAGATCCAGCAGCTGGTTGATACTCTACGTAAGGAAAACGTAGATATGAGGAAGAAATTCAGGGAAGCAAGCCGCGTAGTTGCTTCTCGTGCGTCATACAAGCGACCCAAAGTGTCTGACCTGCCACCATGCTCCGAAACCAATCCCTGGAGGTATGCAGAGTTCATGCCCATGATGAATGGGAAACTTTACATCTCGGAGAAGATGGGGGCCATCCCCCCTTGACGACATTCAATTCTGGCCAAACCTTTCGGCTTACCCGGAATATTTCATCCGGCTGAAGAGTGAGCCGGCGTCTAAGGAAGAGACGGAACCCAAGGAAGTCATGGTTTTTTACCATGACAAGGCACAGGCTCTTTTGACGAATAGCCTGAAGAAGGCAGGCTATACTAACTCTAAAGTCTCTGCGTTGAGCAAGAAGCACCCTACTTTCCCTGCTCCTTCATCCAGAGCTTTCCCCTTCTCGTCGAAAGCTCTCCACAGTGTGCTTAAGACAGTTGATGCCGGCAAACCATGTCCTACACTAGAGGAGTTTAGGCCATTGTTTCTGGCCTTGCTCACGGGCTAGAAGGATTGGAATGAGGTCCACCTAACCTTCTCGGTATCGAAGCTCGACGCGGATATCGCAGGACAGCAGTTCAGTGAGATCCTCCTGAAGCCGTCGGACTTTCTCCTGAGAAGAGAACAGGAGACAAAAGAGAGACTAGCCACCTCTCTGTCCCTCCAGAACTGCATGGAGATGTGTGCAGGCATTACAAGCATCCTAGACATGTATACAGTCCTAGCCAAGATGCACATGGCTACCCTCGTTAAGGACTTGTACGCTTTTGTGAAGGCCAGGAGGGCTTGCAGAGAGTTTGTGTTTGCCAATGCAACGGTCAAACACGAGCCCAGGAAGTTGATCACTTCCTGTATCTGGGGCAAGGACCTCTTCCCAAAGGAAGCAGTCCAAGAGGTAGTCGCCAAAGCCGCCATGGAGAATAGGAATCTTCTCCAAAAGTGGGGTATCTCTGCCAAGAGAAAATCTTCCTCTGATGCTGGTCCCCAACCTAAGAGGAAGACGAAGAAGCCAAGACTGCCTTCTCGACCTGTGCAACATCCCACGATAACCATGACCACGGTGCCCCAAATGGTTGCTCAGCCTCAAACCACTCTCCAGGTGGTGCCCAGTCACCAACCTTTAACCCAGGTTTTGAGAGGCACACCACTACCTTTCGCCCAAAAGGTAGAGGTTCTAGATGAAGCTCCTCAAGAAACCCCTCACGAGGTAGAGGAGGACATGGTCAGGGTGGCAAACCCTCCGGATCATCCAAGCAATGAAATGCTCCAGGTAGGAGGAAGACTTCTCCACTTTCGGGATCGTTGGACCTTCGATCCCTGGGCCCACAGCCTAATCAAGAATGGACTAGGATGGAAATGGGACAGATCTCCCCCTTCATTTCCTCAAATCTTCCAACACTCCACCCCCTTATTGAAAGAATATACCTCAGAACTCCTGAACAAAAAGGTTATAAGGAAAGCAAAGTCCATCAAATTCCAGGGAAGGTTGTTTTGTGTTCCCAAGAAGGACTCTGGCAAACTCAGAGTCATTCTAGACTTGTCTCCACTCAACAAGTTCATCGAGAACAACAAGTTCCAGATGTTAACCCTACAACACATAAAGACCCTGTTACCGAAAGGGACGTACACAGTCTCAATAGACCTGGCAGATGCTTACTGGCACCTTCCAGTCAGCCGCCCCCTCTCCTCCTACCTAGGATTCAAGCTACGGAAGACAAAGTATGTCTTCAGAGCCATGCTAAACATAGCCCCAAGGATTTTCATGAAACCTGCGGACACAGTCGTACAACAGCTACGCTTAGAAGGCTTTCAGGTAGCTGCATACCTGGATGACTGGCGGGTGTGGGCAGCATCCAAGACTGCTTGTCTGCAGGCAGCCACAAAGGTAATCCAGTTCCTGGAACATCTGGGCTTCAAGATCAACTACAAGAAGTCTCGCCTCTCTCCAGCTCAAGAGTTTCAACCAAAAAAGACGAGAGAGATCGCGGGTTCTGTCAAGAGACTACTGAAATCCAACAGGATTTCAAGACTTCAACAGCAAAGAGTGCTGGGCTCTCTCCAGTTCGCAGCAATAACAGACCCAGTGCTACGAGCACAGCTAAAAGATGTGTCAGGAGTCTGGAGAAGATACGCATCAAACGCTCAAAGAGATCAACAGAGACCGACACCGACCTTACTGCGATCGCTTCTGAGGCCGTGGTCGAAGGTCAAGAGCCTAGCAAGGACTATTCCCTTACAACCACCTCAACCATCGGTAGTCATCCACACGGATGCCTCAATGGAAGGATGGGAAGGTCATTCCCATCAAAGGAAAGCTCAAGGGACCCTGTCATCCCTGTTCAAGACCTTTCACATCAACATTCTGGAGGCCATGGCAGTCCTCCTGACATTGAAGAAGCTATCCCCTCACAGATCAGCTCACATCAAGCTGGTCTTGGACAGCGAAGTGATAGTGAGATGTCTGAACCGACAAGGCTCGA
This sequence comes from Palaemon carinicauda, assembly GCF_036898095.1. Lineage (NCBI taxonomy): Eukaryota > Metazoa > Arthropoda > Malacostraca > Decapoda > Palaemonidae > Palaemon > Palaemon carinicauda. The sequence goes on along the minus strand of NC_090739.1, from coordinate 99,113,818 downwards.
GATCGCCCTACATCAACCTCGTGATGTTGGCCAGCTTTCGCTTGGCAAGAAAGAAAAGATGGCACTTATCAGCAGTTCACCTACAAGGGTTCCGCAATGCGACGGTGGACGCTCTATCCAGGCGAAAGCCGATAGAGTCAGAATGGTCCCTAGACACAGACTCCTTCTCCTTCATCTTGGAAAAAGTCCCAGAACTGCAGATCGACCTCTTCGCAACGAGCGACAATAATAAACTACTTCGATACGTAGCCCCATACGAGGACCCTCGGGCAGAAGCAATGGATGCCATGTCCCTCTATTGGAACAGATGGACTCACATCTATTTGTTCCCGCCAACAAATCTCCTGCTGAAGGTCCTCAACAAGCTGAGATCCTTCAAGGGGACAGCAGCAGTGGTGGCCCCCATGTGGCCCAAGAGCAATTGGTTCCCTCTGGTAGATAGAACTGAGGCTGAGGCTGTTTCCTCTACCGAACCCAGTTCTATCCCCACTAGTTCAGAAGTCGACTGTCTTCGCTTCATCACTCAGAACCCAAAACCTTCATCTCATGATTTTCTCGCCTTAGCAGTCAAGAAAAGGGTTGGGATATCGAAAGACAGCATCGACTTTGTAGAAGAATAAAAGTCAAAATCAACCAGAAGACAATATGAATCGTCTCAGGAGAAGTGGGTCTCTTTTGTTAAAGCAAAAAAGCCGACAGAAATCTCGATAAACTTCTGCCTGTCCTTCTTCATCTACCTTCACGAACAAGGCTTGGCTTCCTCCATGATAGCTATGTGTAAGTCAGCTTTAACTAGACCTCTTCTATACGCCTTCCAGGTGGACCTGTTGAACGAAATCTTCAACAAGATTCCGAAGGCATGCACTAGACTTAAACCAGCAGCCCCTCCGAAGCCCATTTCATGGTCTTTGGACAAAGTCTTGCACTATGCTTCGAACTTGAATAATGAAGATTGCTCCCTAAAGGATCTAACACAAAAAGTGATTTTTTCCGTAACTGAAATACAAACCATGCTATTTACATGGGTTAATTACTTTGGCGTAGCTGAATGATGAGCCATTAGAATTTTAACGAGGGTTTACTACTCCACCGCTAGTTAGTGGGGTGTAGGGAGGGGTAGCTTGCTACCCCCCCCCCCCCTCACACACACCAGTGAGTGCTTCACTTTACTTTTGGCTCGGGTGGAGAACAGACCTGTCTGCTCTCTCCCTCGCTTTGACTGCCATTAATCTGTTTTTGCTTTTTCTTCCTCACAGTGTGTTTGAAGTTGGCCTCTACTGATTATGCGTACGTGCCCTGGACTTCCTGGCCGCCCTTGTGGTACTTTTATGTTGGCGGTCGATACCGATCCCCACACCTTGTGTCCTCATTGTAGGGGCCAACGGTGTGATAGCGGTAATGTATGTATCGAATGTAGGGAGTGGTCTACCTCCCGGTGGAAGAAGTTTGCCCGGCGCCGGAAGAAAAAGTCTAAAAGGGATCTTTCTCCTTCAGAGGCTTCTTTGAAAAGAGAAAATTCCAAGACTTCTTCTTCCGTACCCTTTCCTCCTCCGAAGCTCCCCCTCGAGCGGTCTCTTCCAAGAGGCCAGCGTGTGGTAGCGTAAACCGTATTGCTGTTGACCGATCCCAGGGTGCGGGAGAGGTAGTTGCCTCCTATAGCGAGGCAGCTGCCCCTCCTCTCCCGGAGGAGGATATGAACATTGATTTATCTGTTAATAACAATGATTTATTGCAGCTTTGGGCTTCCTTGGGGTTGGAGGGTTCGCCCTCCAGGGAAGCCGTTTGACATAATCAAACTTGGTGCAGCTGTCAAACAATCGCCAACTACAGCAGGGATAGATCCTCTGTCTGTTGTTGACGTTGTTGTGATGGAGGCATCTCGTGGGTCTAGTCAAACCCCCGTTCCTGTTGCTGAGGTAGCTGAAGGCTTAGTTTCCCCCTCCGAACATCTTTCGAGGGAGGAACTAAGTCCTACGGTCTCTCCTGCCGGTGATTCTCCCCCGCGGGGGAGTTCACTCACAGAGACTCCTCTTCGGAGGCCCGACGATGGTCAGCTTCCTGACCCCACGGCCCCTCGTGGGCATATAAGGCGGAAGGCTCATCCTCCCCTTCGCCGTAGAGGTCTTCCTTCCCCTCACAAGGGAGTTAGGAGGCGCCTCTTCGGCTCGTCGTCCCCACAGTCCTCTGCGGAGGAGACGACTCGCTGTTCGCCGATCCTGCCAGCTACCACCTTAGACCTCTCCGGGGATCGTTCGCGAATATCTTCGGAGGAAGGTCGTCCTTTGGGTCCCTGTGACCAGTCTCCCTCCAGACCTGCTGACCTGCCGTCACCCTTCGAGGATGCTGATGCGCTTTATGCGCCACCTGAACCTGCCATTGCGCAGGCACCGGTCCCTTCGGGGCATAAGGGAATTGAGCGCAAATCTGCGCCTCTTGCCCTTAAGCACCAGGTTCAACCTGCGCGCCTTCATGCTGCTGCTGCTGCCGTTCCAGTCTTAGCGTCACAGAGCTCGCGTGCGCGCCCCGGTTCCTGTTACGCGCCAGGGTTCCCCTGCGCGCCCACATCCTTCTGCGCCCCGGCGCCCACCAGCAGTTCCTGATCTAGCATGCCATTGCTCACCTGCGCACACGCGTCCACCTGCGCCCCAGCGTTCTCCGGTTCCTGCCACGTCGCGCGCAGCCCAAGAGGCTCTTAGGTTAGCGCACAGGCGCTCACAGGTACTTCTGGACTCGCAGCGCCCGTCTGGAGCTAGGCGCGAGGCGCGAGGCGCGCCCATCGCGCGCAGTTCCTAACACAGCGCACACGCGCTCGCCAACGCGCCAGCGCGCTTCTACATCTCAGCGCGCAGTCCAGGAGGTGCCTAAGTTAGCGCACGGGCGATCCCAGGTACCCCTGGACTCTCCTTCCAGATCGCGCAATCCTGCACGCGCTCCTCCAGTCGCACGCGACGCTCCAGTTGCGCGCCAGGTTCCAGTTTCTCTCAAGGCACCCCTTGCAACCCAACAGCGCACACCTGTGCGCCCTAATCCGATCGCGCACCCATCGCAGCAGCGCACACCTGCGCGCCCACGATCCCCTGCACACCCAGCGCGCCCACAGGTTAATATACCTGCTGAAACGGCTCAGCGCCCACCTGCGCTCCAACGTGCAAACCCACCCTCGCGCTGTCCCGAACCTGCGCACTCGCGCCCTCGCCCGGTTCTTCCGGATACGCGCCCATGCACCACTACTCTCTCGCGCCCATCAGTACCGCATCAGGATGCTGCGCGCCCTCGTATTCAGCCTCCTCACGATCCAGCTCCTGCGGGCCACACGCCTTCGCCATCTCCTACGCGCGCCCGCGCCATCTCCTGCGCGCCCCCACGCCATCTCCTGCGCGCCCCCACGCCATCTCCTGCGTGCCATCGCGCCAACACCAACACGCCTCTGCCATCGCCTACGCGCCACCGCGCCCGCACCTATGCGCGCTCGAGATTCCTATGGCACGCGATCCTTTCGTGCGCGATCCTGGACAGGGCCTATCGCGCGACCTCCAGTGCGAGCGTCGCCAGGCGGACAGGTCATCATCTCGTTCTCCTCCCCACAAGCGCAGAACAGCGCGCTCGCCGGAGGAGGGGCGGTTCCCGGACAGGTCTAAGGACTCTCTTGTTTCAGCTTCTTTGCAGGCGAACCCTCGTTTGTCGACTCCTCCAAGGGATCGAACGATCCCCTTCCCTCCAGAGGGAGTGTCTGACAGCGCGACTGTCAGTCAGCAGCCCTGGTTCGGGACCCTGGTCAGAGCTCTTGTGCAGGCTATGAAGCCCGTCCTCTCTGACGTGGGTCACAAATCAGTGGCGGCTTCCTCCCCCCTGAAGAGGAAGAGAGGAGTCCCCTCCGTGGAGACACCTCCAAGGGCTATCCTGTCTCCTCGCAGATCCTTGCACAAAGCTCCTTCCCCCCCCCAGACTTTCTCTCCCTCCCCTGCGGATGAGGATTACCCATCCTCAGGAGAATCGGACGAGCCGGACCGTTCCCCCATCGCACCAATGGGGGAAACTCCTCCTCTCCCTGAGAAGTCTTCTCGTTCAGGGGTGGAAAAGAGCCTGCACCCATCGTTACTCGAGTCCTGTATCCCTCCCAGGAGGGAACCGAAGGACTCTTAAGACGATTCCCAAGTCGTCAGCAAGGATCATACAGGAGCCAGCTAGACCTTCCGAGGATGTCCACGTTTCCCCCGAGGAAGAGCCACTGGGGACAGGAGACTTCAGGAGAGCACCAAGAGTTAGAACACGCATTCTGGCAAGTCCTGACCCTCATGCGGAACCTCAACGGGATTCCAGACCCAGGGATTCCTCTTCGTGAGGGTAAGGACACGGTCTTGGACCATGTCTACGGCACCCAGAAACCCTCTACGGCCAGTGCAGCTTTGCCCTGGTCTCAGGGGATGAAGAGTGCCAGGGACAAGGTCGAGGGCCAGCTCTCTGAGCTTGCCTCCTCCAGTAGATCCAGCGCCGGTAACAAGCTCCTCCCTCCTCCTCGAGTCCATCAGAGGAGGTACTTTGAGATCCTTGAGGAGTCTTGTTTGGGTCTTCCAATTCACCACTCCTTGGAAGAACTCACTGGGGGAGTCCCTCTAGAGAGAGACTCCAACCGGCACATGTCTTATTCAGCTACTGAGATCCTAAGCCAGGAGAAGGTGGCGAAGTGTGTCATGCAGGCAACTTTGTGGCTTGACATCTGGCTGGGGTTTCTGGGCATCCTGGTGCGGTCTGAGGACCTGTCCAAAGAAAGCACCAGGAAGGCACTGGAGACATTTTTTCTCTCAGGCACGCGGACCACCGAGTTTCTGGCCCACCAAGACTCGAGCTTGTGGGCCAATACGATTCTCAAATGACGGGATGCAGTGGCTGAGAGATTCCACCAGAAGGTCCCCAGTTTGGATGTTAGCAGGCTCAGACACTCTTCCGTGCTCGGTAAGAGTTTATTTGAGCCTAAGGATGTGGAGCTAACCGCTGAGAGATGGAGGAAGTCCAACCAGGATTCCCTCATCCATAGGGCCCTGACATCAAGGCCCTACAAACCTCCAGCAGCCCAGCAGCCCCGTCCGGCTAAGGACACAAAGAAGACGACAGCAGCAAAGCCGAAGGTGTCTAAGCCCTTTCCTGCCAAGAGCAGAAGGAGCAAGAAGTCCTCCAGGGGAGGTAAGAACCCTAGAGGAAACGGCCGAGGCCGTAAACGCTAGGGTTGGCAGTCCCCCTGCATGTCCACCAGTGAGGGGATGCCTACAAAGTTGCGCGGCAAGGTGGCAGCAACTCGGGGTAGATACCTGGACGATTTCCGTAATCGGTCGAGGTTATCGCGTCCCGTTCACAGCTTATATATCTCCCCTGACAGCGAATCCAGCGTCGTTGAGCTCCCTTGCCATGGGATCGGCAAGAGGGCAAGCCCTTTGGGCAGAAGTACAGACCATGTTGAAGAAGAACGCTCTCCAAGAGGTAGTGGACGGGTCCCCAGGCTTCTACAGTCGACTCTTTCTTGTAAAGAAGGCGTCTGGAGGTTGGAGACCAGTCATCGACCTCTCAACCCTGAACGGGTTTGTCAAACAGACTCCGTTCAGTATGGAGACGGCAGACACGGTCAGACTTGCAGTGAGACCACAAGACTTCATGTGTACACTGGACCTGAAGGACGCATACTTCCAGATCCCAGTCCATCCGTCTTCAAGGAAGTACTTGAGATTTTGACTAGACGACAAGATCTACCAGTTCAAGGTGCTGTGTTTTGGTCTCTCCACAGCCCCTCAGGTGTTCACCAGAGTGTTCACCCTGATATCATCGTGGGCTCACAGGATCGGCATCCGTTTCCTTCGTTATCTGGACGACAGGCTGATCCTAGCGGACTCGGAGGTAACCCTTCTTCGCCACCGAGACAAGCTCCTCGAACTTTGCCAGAATCTAGGGATCATGGTAAATCTCGAGAAGTCCTCTCTGCAGCCTTCTTAGAAACTGGTATACCTAGGCATGGTCATAGACACTAATCTCCACAAAGCCTTCCCATCAGACGACAGGATAGCAAGGCTGAGGAAGTTCGCGAGGCCTTTCCTCAATCGAGAAGAACTCTCAGCCCAAACGTGGTTGTGTCTCCTCGGCCACCTCTCCTCCCTGGCCCGTCTCGTTCCCAACGGTCGCCTCAGAATGAGATCTCTCCAGTGGCGACTCAGGTCCCGGTGGAATCAAGGACACGATTCCCCGGACACTTTGGTCCCTGTGGTTCATGCAGAACGGACAGACCTCCAGTGGTGGGTGGCAGACGAGAACCTACGAAAGGGAGTGGATCTTCTCGTCCCCCCGGATTTGATGTTCTCGGACGCATCAAAGAAAGGGTGGGGGGCCCACGTTCTGAACCACAGGACCTCAGGCCTGTGGTCAGAATCAGAAAAGTACCTTCACATAAACCTGCTAGAAATGAAGGTGGTGTTCCTGGCACTTCAGAAGTTCCACCAAATCCTGGCGGGCCACTCTGTGGCGGTGATGAGCGACAACACCACGGTGGTGGCTTATATCAACAAGCAGGGAGGTACCTTTTCAGAACAGCTATCCCATCTTGCAGTAGAGATTCTGAGATGGTCCGAAGTCCACTCGATCACACTAGCGGCTCGCTTCATTCCAGGCAAAAGGAATGTGCTCGCCGACAGTCTGAGCAGAGCGACGCAGATAGTGAGTACCGAGTGGTCTTTGGATCCCAGTCCTGACTTTGTGGGGTTCCCCGACGGTGGATCTGTTCGCTACAGCGCTGAACTTCAAGCTCCCGGTGTACTGCTCCCCAGTCCCGGACCCCAAGGCTCTCTGGCAAGATGCCTTCCAACAACGGTGGGACAACATCTATTTGTACGCCTTTCCCCCGTTCTGTCTGATGAGGAGGGTGCTCAACAAGACCAGAATATCGGTCAATCTGTCAATGACCCTGATAGCTCCGCTATGGCAGCACGCAGAATGGTTCCCGGACCTTCTGCAACTCCTTACGGAGGTTCCGAGAGAACTCCCTCCACGTCACGAGCTACTCAAACAACCACACGCCAACATCTTCCACAAAGCCGTAGCTTCGCTTCGACTTCACGCCTGGAGACTATCCAGCATCTCCTCACTGAGAGAGCATTTTCGCAACAAGTTGCGAACAGGATGTCTGGTCACCTGCGCAAGTCATCCGCAGGGGTCTACCAGGCGAAGTGGTGAGTCTTCTGTGGTTGGTGTCGTGGAAGGGGTATCTCTCCATTCGATGCCACTATTCCAGCAATAGCGGAGTTTCTCGTGTATTTGCGGGAGGAAATGAGTCTTTCAGTCTCGGCAGTGAAATGCTATCGCTCAGCCTTAAGTCTTGCCTTCAGGCTTAAAGGAATGGACATTTCTTCCTCGCTGGAACTTTCCCTTCTCATACCTGCCCTCAGTCGGAAGTGAGACCTCCTCCATGGAACGTGGTTCGAGTTTTCAGGTCTCTGAAGAGACCACCCTACGAACCATTACGCCAGGCTTCAGATATCCACCTTACCTGGAAGACGGTTTTCCTGCTAGCATTGGCCTCGGCCAAGCGAGTCAGCGAACTGCATGGTCTCTCGTTCGACATCGCCCATTCAAGGGGAGGGGGGAGGTAACGTTCAAATTCGTCCCCGAGTTTTTTGCCAAGACTCGGAATCCGGGAGTGCCGGACCCTAGGTTCGACTCTTTCCAGGTTTCGAGTCTTCTTTCTGTAACAGATGACCCAGACCATCTCCTACTGTGCCCAGTGAGGAGTCTGAGGTTGTATCTTAAAAGACCAGCTGCAGTTCGTCCCCAGGTGCAAGCCTTGTTCGTAGCACTGGGAAAATGAAGAGGAGGGTCACCAGGAATACTATCTTGGCCTGGATTCGCAAGGTAATGCATCTGGCCTTAAATCGTGACCCTTCTCCGTCACGTCGCCCTAGAGCGCATGATGTCAGGGGCATAGCTACGTCCCTGGCCTTCAAGAAAAATTATTCAGTGACAGGTCCTACAAGCTTGGGTGTGGAAGCGTCAGACCACCTTCACGGCCCACTACCTGCAAAACGTGACACACAGGAGGCTCGATACGTTCTCTATCGGCCCTGTAGTGGCTGCACAACAGCTGGTCTAACCTCAGGCTCCTTAATGGACGAGTAGCAGAAGGTTGAGGGCATTGTTACCCGGTTTTAGTCTGCGTGAATGAAAAGATCTGTCTGGCCCTTATTCTTTTCTTCATCCTCTCCTCCCTTGGAGAAAGCAGCTTCCTGGGTTCTCTGCACAGCTGACCTCGAACCACTGCAGGTAAACCATGCTCCCTTGTGTTCCTAGTATTAAGTGTAATACTGTCATGTCCCCATACCCTGACGAGGTGGTACAGTATTGGGAGAGTCCTAGCCTAGATTTCCATCTGAAGAACTCCAGGTCAACTTCCTAGGACGAGTCACTCTCTCACCTTCACACACAGCTTATGTAGGCCGCAGCAGTTTCACAGCATGCTAGCGAGGAGCAGGGACTCCTTATTTCTTGAGTACTTACACACTCGAATATTTAGTCCCCGGACAAGCCAAAGCCAGTATGGCAGGGACTTACCTCCCTTCCTAAGGGTTGAGTCACCCCATGTAAATAGCGTGGTTTGTATTCCAGTTACGGAACAAATGACAAATTCGTAGATAATTTGTATTTTTCCTAACTATACAAACTCTAGCTATTTGCACATATTTGCCCGCCAGCCCTATCCCCCAGGATAAGTGTTACCTCTAAGCAAAGTGAAGCACTCACTAGTGTGTGTGAGGGGGGGGGTTAGCAAGCTATCTCTCCCTACCCCCCGCTAACTAGCGATGGGGTAGTAAACTCTCGTTAAAATTCTAAGGGCTCGTCGTTCAGCTAGCCGAAGTAATTACCCCATGTAAATAGCTAAAGTTTGTATAGTTAGGAAAAATACAAATTATCTACGAATTTGTCATTTTCATTATAAAAACATTTTTGAACATACTTACCTGGTGGTTATATATAATTAAAATCCCCCCTCTTCCCTTCTAGAGACTAGAGGTATGGAAGATATGAATACCGAGGGAATGGTTTCTGGGTACCTCGCCAGGGGCGTATGGGTAGCACATGTTGCGAGCCGAGAGAAGGTTGTGAAGTCAAAGGCAGTGTGAAAGCAACTGAGTTAGTTTATTAAAGAACACTCTCCTTTATATACAAAATCTCAAAGCAACAAAAATTTTCATGTTCAAATATTGACACTGTTACAGAGGAGAAAAGCAGACATGAATTTTCAGGTTCGTTTTAGTGCGAGGGGAGAGCGAAGATACAAGCACAAAATGAACTATGTACGATCGTGTGACACACGGTTGTTACATGGCTCCCCCTCTAAAAATGACATACTGTACATGTTAAATAGGGCGCCCTGATCTAGAGAGCCGAACTGTAGGCGGGTCATCTGGCAGAAGATAAGCAGGTTTTAGACGATCAATGGAGACCCAGTCTTCTTTGCCACGAATGTTTAGTAGGAATGCTTTCGGACTGTGGTGGATCACAAGGAAAGGGCCCGTGTAAGGGGGCGTTAGCGGTGGCTTGCTAGTGTCGTTGCGCAGGAAGACGTGCATTGCAGAGTGTAAGTCTGTTGGTATGTGATGCTTCGCTGGGGGCTTGTAAGTCTGGCGGCATGGAGTAAATTTTCCCACGACGTGACGTATGCGCTGGAGATCGTCGGAGGATGTTGTAGAAGGAAAAAACTCGGCAGGGACGACCAACGGGTCGCCATACTGTACTCCATTTCAGCTGCCGAGACGTCGAGGGCGTCTTTAGGAGTGGTCTTTAATCCCAGGAAGACCTAGGGAAGCTGAGTAAACCAGTTGGAATCCTTGCAGCGGGACATCAGAGCTGCTTTGAGGGTGCGATGAAAACGTTCAACCATTCCAGTGGCAGCGGGGTTGTAGGCCATTGTCTGATGTAGGGTGATGGCCAGGAGATTTGCTAATGATGTCCACAATTGAGAGGTGGAAGTGGTTCCCCTGTCGGAAGTAATATGCTCAGGGATACCAAATCTTGCAATCCATCTAGAGAGTAATGCAGATGTACATGAGGCGGACGTTGCAGTTTCCATGGGAATGGTTTCAGGCCAACGAGTGGAGCGGTCGATGATGGTAAACAGGTAACGATGTCCTTGTGATGTGGGTAGGGGGCCCACAACGTCGACGTGAATGTGTGCGAAACGACGCTGAGGTTGAGGAAAGGTGCCCACTCCGGAATCCGTGTGTCGATGTACTTTGGAAGTTTGGCAAGAAGTACAGGCGCGGACCCAATCCTTAGCATCCTTAGAAATGCCGTGCCAAATGAACTTTGCCTTCAGCAGCTGTGCAGTAGAACGGCACGAAGGATGTGAAAGGCCGTGAATGAAATCAAACACCTGCCGTCGCATGGGAGTAGGAATCCAAGGTCGCGGTCTACCAGTACTGACGTCACAGAGGAGGGTGGTGTTGGAGTCTTCGAGGGGAAAGTCTTCCCAACGGAGGGACGTGCAGGATGTCCTACATGCTTGATACTCTGGATCCTGTCGTTGGGCTTCAGCCAGGGCGTTGTAATCCAATCCCAGTTGAACGGCAGCCAACGTGTTTCTTGACAGGGCATCGGCAACGGGATTCATTTTCCCAGGGACGTATTGAAGGGTGCAATTGTATTCAGCCACGGCGGAGAGATGTCGGTGTTGCCGGGCGGACCAGGCATCAGACTGTCGAGTAAAGGCGTGCACCAGAGGCATGTGGTCTGTGCGAATGACGAAGGGCGTACCTTCTAAGTGCACCGCCAGTAATTTCTCGATCGAAGGTAGAATAACCCGATTCTGCCTTGGATAGTTTTCTGCTGAAGAAGGCCAATGGGCGTGGCGAAACGTTGACCACCTGCTCGAGGACTGCACCAATAGCGACGTCGCTGGCATCGGTGGAGAGAAGGAGAGGGGCATGTTGGATAGGAAAAGTGAGAGCCGCAGCAGTTGATAGGGCCTTCTTTGCATTGCAAAAGGCTGCATCTTGAAGGGGACCCCACTTCAGGTCATTTGGCTTGCCCTTGAGGGAGGCGTAGAGGGGAGCAAGAGTGGCGGCAATGGCTGGCAGAAAATGGTGATAATAGTTGATCATGCCCAAGAATTCCTGCAGAACTTTGACGGTCGAGGGCACGGGGAAATTCTGAACGGCTGCTACCTTCTCAGGGAGGGGGTGGACTCCTTCAGGAGTGATGCGGTGCCCTAAGAACGACACTTCGTTGGCGCCAAAGGTACACTTGTCGTACCGGACTACAAGGCCGTTTTGTTGCAGGTGGTCGAGCACGATGCGCAGGTGATGGAGGTGTTCCTCTTTTGAGGAGGAGAACACAAATATGTCGTCTACATAACATACACAGAAAGGGAGGTCCCCTAAGATGCCATCCATGAGACTTTGAAACATCGCCCCAGCATTACGAAGGCCAAAACAGGAGTAATTGAAGGTGTATGTACCAAACGGAGTGGTGATGGCAGTCTTGGGGATGTCTTCTGGGTTCATAGGCACCTGATAATACCCCCTCAAGAGATCGAGCGTAGAGAAAACCTTTGCTTTGTGCAGGTAGGAGGTCATGTCGGCAATGTTTGGGAGGGGGTAGTGATCCTGTTCTGTTTGCATGTTCAGGCGCCTGTAATCCCCGCACGGACGGAGGGAGCCGTCTTTCTTCAGAACGATGTATAAGAGTGACGACCATGGGCTGGAGGCCTTTTGGCAAAGGCCCATTTCCTCCATTTCGGCGAACGCCTGTTTGGCGGCTGCCAATCGTTCCGGTGCCAGACGTCTGAATTTTGCGAAGACTGGGGGTCCCGTCGTCTTGATATGGTGATAAATACCGTGCTTGGCAGGAATCGGGGGCGTTTGGCGAAGTTCTGGACGGAAAACTTCCGGGTACGACGTGAGGAGGTGGGCGTAGGCATCCATGGGTGCGCTAATGTGGAGAGCGAGGTTAGAGGGGGTGGGTTGAAGAGATTTCGACAAGTACGAGTCTGCGTTGACCAATCGTCGGTGGGCGACATCGACCAGAAAGTGGAAATGAGAGAGGAAATCCGCACTGAGGATTGGCAATGTGACGTCAGCAACGAGAAACTTCCAATTGAATTTACCGTTTCCGTACGATAATGTGAGGTTCTCGTAACCATAAGTGGGTATCGCAGCTCCATTGGCAGCTACCAAGCGGACGTCGGCAGATGTAGACAGACTGTGTCGTGTCTTGAAGAGTTTACTTGGCAAAAGAGAACGACAAGCACCCGTGTCTACCAAAAATCGCACCCCCGTTCCTGCATCATGTAAAAAGTAAAGATTAGAAACACGGGAGGCCACCGCTACGAGCGATGGCCTACTTACATGTTTTGTGGCCACTGACAATCCTCGGCACATTTCTTCGCAGTTGCCCCGAATCTGAAGTGGTAGTAGCAAAACTGCAGCGGATGGGAGGTAGTAAGTGGCTGTAGAAGTTTTTTGTTGGGGCGCGAGCGATTGGTGGGTGGTGGGCGGTTTTGTCGCTGCTTCGGCACGTCACGGTGTGGGCGTGTATGTCCTACGGCATTCATGTCAGCTTCGGTTGACGTTGAATAGGCATCCTCTTCGTCAGGGGTGGAGGCGTTGATGGAGGTCTTGAAGTGGCTGTCCATAAAGGACGTCGGCTTTGGTCATGAAGTCCTTTATGGGTAAACTATCGACACCGGGTATGGCAGCGCGTATAGGTCCGGGTAAACGGCATATCCAAAGGGCACGAAGTAGGTTCACCTCACGAGGAGAGCCGTCTGCGGCTGGTTGAAGGCAAGCGATACTGGTCATTTCCCTGAGGGCAAGCGAAGCCCTTTGGTCCCCCAACAGTTGTTGCTAGAGCTGAAAAAGCTTTGCTACACGGGCGGCTGGCGACGGCGAGTACTGCTGCAGAAGGTATGTTTTGAGGGCGTCATACGCTATTGGGGTGTCTTCTTGTTCACAAAGCCAGTCGGATATTTCCGGGAAGGTGTCCTCGGGTATCGCCGCGAGAACATAATCTGCTTTGGTGGTTGAGCGAGTCACGCCCTTGATGCGAAACTGGACTTCTGCGCGCTGAAACCAAGCAAACGCCTCTCCGCTGGCGAACGGTGAAAGTTTCAATGGGGCAGCTGCAGCGCCAACTTCTGTAGAGTCCGTCATAGTACCAACGATGGAGGGGCGAGGGGGGTGGGGGTGGAAGGCGGTGGGAGTGAGTCGACTTCCGGGGTCACCAATGTTTCGAGCCGAGAGAAGGTTGTGAAGTCAAAGGCAGTGTGAAAGCAACTGAGTTAGTTTATTAAAGAACACTCTCCTTTATATACAAAATCTCAAAGCAACAAGAATTTTCATGTTCAAATATTGACACTGTTACAGAGGAGAAAAGCAGACATAAATTTTCAGGTTCGTTTTAGTGCGAGGGGAGAGCGAAGATACAAGCACAAAATGAACTATGTACGATCGTGTGACACACGGTCGGTACACACACCTGGCTATCCAATCGGCGATTGGCGTGAGTTTTGAATTTTTCTGCCGTGACGTCAGGGACGTAAGCTATACATATAACCACCAGGTAAGTATGTTCAAAAATTTATTTTATAATGAAAATAACATTTTTCCAACATCCGAAGTAAAATTCGATCAAATTTTCGTCTCGACACCCGAAGTCCTGCTCCAACATCCGACGTAGATCATACGTGTAGAATTTTCTCGAAGCGTCGATCGTAGTTCCTTGTTTACGACGGTAGACGGCAGCACGTCGGAGGGACGCCAATTGAGGGTCGCCTTGATCAGTCCTCTCATCTCGTGCGTATTGTGTGGTTGTTCTTTATTCGCTCCGTTATTAACAGTACTTTTTATCTTCCTTTTTCACCCTAAAAAGCTTAGTTTCGGTTCAGGAAGTAGTAGTGGTGAGAAAAGGAAGAAGTCAATGCTTTCATTAGAACTAAAACAAGAAATAATAGAAAAACATGAGCGAGGTGTGCGTATTAGCGATCTGGCTACAGTAAACAATATGGCCGGAATATGTCTACGATCTCGACAATCATCAAACAGAAGGCAGCCATTAAAACAATCAAACCATCGAAGTGGATCACCATTATTTCTAAACGTCGTACCCCTACCCTGGAAGAGATAGAACGCCTTTTGTTGATCTCGATAAAGGACAAAGAGATTGTTGGCGATACGATCACTGAAACGATCATTTGTGAGAAGGCCAGCGCTATCTATTGTGACTTGAAGGCGGCGGGCTCTGTGGGTGATGCGGGGGAGAGTTCAACAGATCCTACGACGGAGGAATTCAAGGCGTCTCGAGGTTGGTTCGAGAAATTTAAGAAACGGACCGAGATTCATTCAGTTGTTCGGCACGGAGAGGCTTCAAGTTCGGACACCAAGGCTGCTAATGATTTTGTCAAAAAGTTCAAAAAGATCGTGGAGGAGGAAGATAACGTAGAGCAGCAGGTTTTCAATTATGATGAAACCGGTCTGTTTTGGGAAACGATGCCGGGTCAAACATACATTACCGCCGAAGAGAAGAAAATGCCTGGACTTAAGCATATGAAGGATCGGTAGACTCTTGCCCTTTGTGCCAACGCCAGCGGGGACTGTAAAATAAAGCCGTTAATGGATTACCATTCTGAAAACCCTAGGGCACTTAAAGCACATAGAATTAATAAAGACATGCTGCATGTTTTGTGGCGTGCCAATTCTAAGACTTGGGTCACTAGGCATATCATTGTGGAATGGGTAAACCTAGTTTTCAGCCCTGCTGTCAAGAAGTACCTTCAGGAAAGGAATTTGCCTTTTAAGTGCTTGCTTTGTTTGGATAATGCACCCGCTCACCCCCCAGGACTCGAAGATGATATCATCGACCAGTACAAATTCATCAGATTGTTGTATCTTCCACCGAACACCACCTCTTTCCTCCAGCCCATGGACCAACAAGTCATCTCTAATTTCAAGAAGCTCTACACCAAGCACTTATTTAAGCAGTGCTTTAATGTCACGCAAAGCACCAACTTAACTTTGCGTGAATTTTGGAGGAGCCATTTCAATATCGTGCACTGCTTAAAAATCATAGATCAGGCTTGGGAGGGAGTAACTCGTCGGACACTGAATTCAGCTTGGAAGAAGCTTTGACCTAATGCTGTTGCTGCCAGAGATTTCGAAGGTTTTGGCCCCGAGCCTGGACCTGTGCTTGCCGTCGAGGAAGACGTAGAAGAGATTGTATCCCTTGGCAAGTCCATGGGTCTGGAGGTGGATGAAGATGACATCACCGAACTCGTCGATGAGCATCACGAAGAGCTCACCACCGAGGAACTCAAGGAGCTGCAAGCCATGCAGCATGATGAGTTCCAAGCGCAGTTGAGTGAGTCGAAGGAGATCGAGGAGGTAGGTCACATCTTAAGTTCGGCTGAAATAAAACAGATGTTGGCATATCATCAACATGTGGTTGATTTCATCGATAAGCATCACCCACAGAAACTTCAGGTTTTCCGTGTAGTTGCGCAGTTCGATGATGTTTGTTTAACACATTTTAGAAAAATTCTCAAAAGCCATACCAAGCAACTTTCTCTCGGTGGTTTCTTTAAAAAATTTACGAAGCGGTTTAGTGATCATGATGAAGAGAAAGAAAGTGAAGCAAAGAAAAGTAAGACCGAATCGAGTGAAAGTGATGCTAATTAAAAATAGAAAAGAAAAAAATGTAAGAAAAAAAATATAAAATATAAAAATGAAAAATACAAAAAAATAAGCTAAGTTAGGTTAAAGTTCACGTAGTGTAAGTTAGAATAAGTTACGGTACGTTATCGCAGTCGCCGTCTCTACCTCCTCGCTGATCTTCCGTCTCCTCCTGCGTTGCAGTTCCTACACCTGTGCTGGCCTGTCTCTAAGGTAAAGTGTCAATAAAAACCCCTTTTTTTATTTATTATTTCTTTATTATTATTATTTTTGAGATATTTCTGTATTATGCAATTGTATTAATGGTATGTGTAATTATGTGTAGCAATTTATTAAGGAGTTATCATGGGTTTTTAGGCTTAGGAACGAATTAAACAAATTACAGTGTATTATTATGGGATTATTTGCTCCAACATACGATCGTTTTAACATACGAAGCAGTTCACGGAACGAATTAAGATCATATGTAGAGGTATCACTATATCATGTTAGGGGAATTATACGTGCAACGTATACAAAAAATATTATCCTCCCTAAAAAGGAAGAAATGATGAGTGCCACTCTAAAATTGAAATTTTTCATAAATTTTCTGTATATAATTTCTGTAAATGTATACTATCAACACTGTGTACTATGTACACACGGCAAAAGTATTATCTGTATAATTCCACACCTGAGATTTTGAACAGTCTTAGTGTCACCATAGTGACACCCACTTAAAAGGTATCGCACTGGAAGTGTCAATACCTTTTCACCCTAATTGATAGTCCCAATCAATTAACTGTTCATCGCAGCACTAGACGACAGGTTTTAATACACTACCTGCTGCCACCACATAATGCTTCAGTTCGTGGACTGACTTTGCGTAGTGTTTGTTGAACACTCTGGATGATTTCCATACAGTATATGAGCGAAGACGCTCGAAGTCAATATACTGAAAAAAGTTCAGTGATAAAGCAATTTTTCCCGGATCATGACCTGCGGGTGTACTGTCAGGATCCGCTTTGCGAATGAAGTAGGTGAGCTTCGCCCTCAGTTGTTTAAGGGATAAGTTTGATCCTGAGGTTTTCCTTTGAAGAGCTGTCCTCCCCCGAAGTCTGAAGTTCTACGAAGATAGACCTTTAGACACTCTACTGGACATGGAGAGACATCTTCCTTCAGAGGGCAGATTCTCCAGGGACCCCATCTTCTAGTGGGTAGCTCGTTCTTGGTGAGAAAAGCTGGATCAGGAAAGAGATTCAGTTCTCCCACTTCTGTGAACTGAATGTGGCCCTCATTTCTTGATAGGGCTACTATTTCACTAACTCTAGCCCCTGAAGCTATAACGAACAGGAAAATAACCTATTGGGTTAGATCCTTGAGAGAACAATCTTCATTGTTCACAGATGAAGGATAATGTAGGACCTTGTCCAAAGACCATGAAATGGGTTTTGGAGGAGCTGCAGGCCTAAGTCTAGCGCATGCCTTCGGAATCTTGTTAAAGATTTCGTTCGTCAGATCCACTTGAAAGGCGTATAGAAGAGGTCTAGTCAGGGCTGACTTGCACGTAGTTATCGTGTTGGCAGCCAGACCTTGATTATGAAGGTGGATAAAGAAGGACAAACAGAAGTCTATTGAAATTTCTTTAGGTCCTTTTGGTTTAACAAAAGCAGCCCACTTTTTCCAAGACGATTCATATTGTCTTCTAGTTGACTTAGACTTGTATTCTTCTAGGAAGTCTATACTGCCTTTTGAGATCCCAAATCTTTTCCTAACCGCTATGGCGAGAAAATCATGAAATGAAGGTTTTGGGGGTCTCTGTGATGAAGCGAAGACTGTCGACTTCAGAACCCGTAGACTGTCGACTTCAGAACCCGTAGACTGTCGACTTCAGAACCCGTAGACTGTCGACTTCAGAACCCGTAGACTGTCGACTTCAGAACCCGTAGACTGTCGACTTCAGAACCCGTAGACTGTCGACTTCAGAACCCGTTAAGATAGAGCGGGGTTCGGTACAAGGACCAGCCTCAGCCTCAGTTCCATCAGTAGAGGGAACCAGTTGCTCTTGGTTCACTTGGGAGCCACTAGAGCTGTCGTTCCTTGGAAGGATCTCAGCATGTTGAGGGCCTTCCGCAGGAGATTGGATGGAAGGCACAGTAAATTCCGGGTCCATTCGTTCCAATCTAGGGACATGGCGTCCGTTATCTCCTCTAGAGGGTCCTCATATGGGGCTACATATCGAGGTAGTTTCTTGATAACGCTCATCATGAAGAGGTCGATTTGCAGTTCCGGGACTTGTTCCAAGATGGAAGAGAATGAGTCTGCGTCTGTGGACCATTCTGACTCTATCAGCTTGTGCCTGAGTAGAGCATCCGCTGTCACATTGCGGATCCTTTGTAAGTGAACTGCTGATAGGTGCCATCTCTCTAGACGAAGGATGGCTAATATCACATGGATTATATGGGACGATCTTGAGCCTTGTCGGTTCAGACATCTCACTATCACTTCGCTGTCCAAGATCAGCCTGATGAGGGCTGGTCTGCGAGGGGAGAGTTTTCCCAACATGAAAAGGACTGCCATGGCTTCCTAAATGTTGATTAGAAAGGCCTTGAACTGAGATGACCAAGTCCCTTGGACTTTCCTTTGATGGGAGTGAACTCCCCATTCTTCCATCGAGGCATCTATGTGGATGGTCATCGACGGCAGAGGTGGTTGCAAGGGCACGGTCCTCCTTAGGCTCTTGGCCTTCGGCCATGGGTTGAGAAATGATCGAAATAAGGCCGATATCGATCATTTTAGATCTCTTCGAGCGTTTGATGCGTATCTTTTTCAGACTCCTGACGCATCTTTCAGCATTGCTCTTAGCACTGGGTCTGTTACTGCTGCGAACTGGAGAGAGCCCAATACTCTTTCCTGTTGGCGTCGTGGAATCCTGTCGGATTACATTAGTCTCTTGACAGACCCTGCGATCTCCTTCCTCTCCCTTGAGAGAATAGAGAGACAATGTGACCTCAGGTCCCAATGATTTTCCAGTCATTGAAACCCTTGAGCTGGAGATAGTCGAGACTTCTTGAAGTTGATTTTGCATCCCAGATGTTCCAGGAACTTGGTTACTTCTTTTGATGCTTGCAGACCAGCCGTTTCGGATGCTGCCCGCACCAGCCAGTCGTCCAGGTACTCTGCTACCTGAACAGTTTTTAGGCGTAGTTGTTACATGACTGCGTCTGCCCGTTTCATGAAGATACTTGGGACTATGTTTGGTCCGAAGAGTATGGCTCTTAGAACATACTTTATCTTCTGTAACTTGAATCCTAGGTAGGAGGAGAGGGGGCGACTGACTTGAAGGTGCCAATAGACATCTGTCAGGTCTATCGAAACTGTGAACGCCCATTTTTGTTATAGGGTCCTTATGTGTAGAAGGATTAACATCCTGAACTTGCTGTTTCTTATGAACTTGTTGAGTGGCGACAAGTCCAAAATGACTCTGAGTTTTCTTGAGTCCTTCTTGGAAACACAAAACAGTCTTCCCTGGAATTTGATGGACTTTGCTTTCCTTATAACCCGTATGCTCAAGAGCTATAGGGTATTTTCTTCTAATACGGGGTTGGAGTGTTGGAAGAGTTGAGGAAATGATGGTGGAGACATTTCCAGTTTCCATCCTAGTCCAATCTCGATTAGTCCTTGGGCCCAAGGATCGAAGGTCCAACAATCCTGAAATTGTTGGAGCCTCCTATCTACCGGAAGCATCTCCTTGCTTCGATTGATCGGAGGGTTTACCTCCTCGAGCGGCTACCTTGGGCACCGCGGTCATAGTAACTGTGGGATATTGTTGAGCAGGCCGAGGGAAAAGTCTAGACTTCTTTGTCTTCCGTTTAGGTTGGGGACCCACATCCGGGGAAGACTTCCTGTTCGAAGAGATGCCCCACTTCTGGAGAAGTTTCCTATTATCCGTGATGGCTTTCTCGACTACCTCTTTGACTACTTCATTCGGAAAGAGGTCTTTACCCCAGATGTTAGAAGATATCAGCTTCCTGGGTTCATGTTTCACTGTTGCAGCAGCTAACAAGAAACTATCTACAGGTTCTAGCCTTCATAAAAGCATACAGTTCCTTTACTAAGGTGGCCATATGCATTTTGGCCTGGATCATGTGCAATATCTGGGGTACTTCGTTGGCCTGCTCACATCTCTATGCAGTTTTGTAGGGATAAAGAGGCCGCAAGTCTCTCCTTCGTCTCTTGTTCCTTGCACAAGAGAAAATCATAAAGTTTAGGGATATTCTCACTAAACTGCCGTCCAGCGATGTCCGCGTCCAGTTTCCCTACTGAGAAGGTTAGGTGGACTTCCTTCCATTCCATCTCCTGCATGGGCAAGGCTAGCAACAGAGGCCTACACTCCTCAAATGCAGGGCATGGTTTGCCTGTCTCCACTGCCTTGGCAACAGATTTAAATGCCTTCCACGTAAAGCGGAATGCTATTGAAACAGGAGCAAGAAATGTAGGGTGTTTCTTGCTCAAGGCGGACACTTTCGACACCGAATAGCCTGCATTTCTCAGGCTACCATGACCTCCTTCGATTCTGTCTAATCTTTTGACATTGGTTCATGCTTCAGTCGAATGAAGCAATCAGGGAAAGCGTTAAAGCTTGGCCAAAACTGGATGTCGTTTAAGGGAACAGCTCCCATCTTCTCTGAGATGTAGAGTTTGCCGTTCGAAATCGGCATAAGTTCCGCATACCTCCAGGGATTGGTTTTGGAACAGGTCGGGAGGTCTTGGCCTCTGGGTCGCTTGAATGACCCTCGGGAGGCAGTAAGTGGAGCTTTATGGAGCTCTCTCTCGAATTTCGCTTCCCTTGTTTCGCCTCGTTTGCGAATGTTCTCCATTAAATCCGTTAGATGGGCCAGCGCCTGGCTCATGTTGTCTAATGGAGGGGTAGAAGGTGAAGTCGTCGAGGGTAACAGCTCCGGGGCCGGCACAGACGAAAGGAATTCCGGCACTACATCATCATCATCTTCCAGAGGTAGAATAGACTCCTCCTCGGGATGATGCTTTAATAGATCCTTTTCAGTGTCCATAGACACTTCCAACATCCTTACTTTGCAACGCCTCCCTGACATCCGTCTCAATGGCAATCTGGACGCAGGGAGGTGCGAGTTGTGCTTGGGGCACAACCATTTCACTACCCACTTTCGGGAATAGTAAGCTACACATCCTATCGTTAGGTAGGTATGGTCCCGGAGAGTTTTTCTGGAACCCTCATACCCACTTGCGTAGCTTTTTACGTGCCGCATCCCTAGACTCCATTGACTTGGGGTCATCAAAACCTTCGGTCACCAAGGTCCGGCAGATATTGCAGACTTATGGGTCCCAATATTACAGGGATTCGGTAATAATGGCGCAGGGGGCATGAGACCTGCATGCTTTATGACCGTAGAAGTACTTACTCCTATGATTGCAGAAGATCGCATCGCATTTCATCTTGGGTTCCTCCAGTAAAGAAAGGAAAATAAAATGAGCATACGATTGTTTATCTCACATGATAAACAGATATGCAATTATTCATATTTTAATCATCATAGCTTAGGATAGTAAGCTAGAAAAAAATAGGGAAAGACACATACTTGTGTATCCCTCCCAGCCAATTGCTGTAACCTCCCCCCAATATTAAAGATAAAGAGTTTCCTTTATCAGGGCAACTTGAAAGAGAAGGGTTCTAACCTCTAGGGATGAAAAAATATACACTGCCACTGACCCTTCTAATTATTTAATATTGTGGGGTAAGTATTAACTGATTTCCAATCAGAGTATTGAAGGAATTCTATTCTTTCAATATAGGGTTGGTCTCAGCAAAAGACTGTACAAGGGTACACAAGGTATGTTAGAAATTAACTACTGTATAATAATACTATAGTTGCAGTATATACTATATTGCAAATATACTGGCTACTGTATAATCATATACTGTAGTTCAACCGGTGTGTTGCCAGCATGGCTAGCACCTGGCGGCACAGTCCGGCCGGCATGTCGCCAGCTGGACTAGAAATTAGAAAAGACACATTCTTGTGTATCCTACTCAGCCAATTGCTGTGACCTTCCCTTCCAATATTAAGACTATAGAGTTTCCTGATCAGGGAAACTCAAAGAGAAGGGTTCTAACCTTTAGGAATAGAAAAGTGTACTACCACTGATCCTTCTAAATTATTTAATATTGCAGGGTAAATTGTAAACTGATTTCTAATCAGAGTATTGAAGGAATTCTATTCCTTCAATATAGGATTGGTCTCAGCAAAAGACTGTGCAAGGATACACAAGATATGTTGGAAAATAACTACAGTACTGAATAATATATACAATACTTTTCTATCTGCAGTATATACTCTACTGCAAATATACTGGCTACTGTATAATCATATACTGTAGCTCAGTCGGCATATTGCCGGTAGAGCTAGTCCCTGGCGGCACAGTCCTGCCGGCATATAGCCGGCTGGGTAGTACCTGGCGGCACTGGTACAGTCGGCATGCCGCCAACTGAGTAAGTACCTGACGGCACCGGCCCAGCCGACATGCTGCCGGCTAGGTTAGTACCTGGTGGCACTAGCTGATAAAGAGAGAGAAAGCATGGAGTGAAGGGCTGCCTTATTACAATGTATGTTTACTCTAAATAAGGATGTAAGTATATAATCTTACTGCCTTCCTCCAGAAAAAATGTTCAAATGGAAGGGGAGAATGCATCATTCAGGTTTCCATCCAGCCGCAAAGTCCGTTGCCGGCATTGCCGGTTACATTACTGTGGATGTCAGTCCAAGGGAGGACTGCAGAAGCTTCAGCGGCAGAGGGGTCTCCCACCGGCAGCCGCCATAGCCAGCACAACCTTCCTGGATCCTATGTCCGTAAGGGAAGGACTGAGTGGCTAAACAGCTGCTTATGTAGGAGCCCGTCCGGCCCCGCAACCCACCCGGCAAGCGGTGAGATTGCAGGACGACGGCCACAAGGAATGCGATGGCTAAGTCATCGCTAAAGGACAGAGGGGGCAGGGAAAAGGGTCCTGTATAAAGTGTGGAAGAAGGGTTCAAGGTTGCCACCCCTACCATACAAGGAAGAAACTCTGTTTCGATATCGGCGCCATCCTAGGCGGCAGAAGAATATCTATTCTTCAGCCTAAGGTCTGCCGAAATGGTGTGCCGCCACCTCTCAACACAGGAGAAACATCGTTTCAGTGTCGGCGCCGTCCTAGGCGGCAGAGGAATGTCTATTCTTCAGCCTAGGGTCTGCCAACACAGGAGTAGTCTTCTAGACCGCAGGGGAGAAGGTGGCGGCATCATACTACCACTTCAGGTGCGGCCTAGAGAGGCTTAGCCTCCTATGCCGGCGGCTATGAGCCGGTAGGGGAGTGACTACTCACCCTGTAGCTCTGCCGCCGGCAGAAAGACTGAATACTCTGAGGTTCTGTCGAAAACCAAAGCCGGGCTCTCGCCGGCAAAGGTGGGAGACAGAAAAACCTTAGCCTAGTCAAGCCGGAGTGAACAACTCTATGGCAAGACCAGAAAGGGTTGCCGCCTGTGGCGGCACTCAGAGGGAAGGAGTGATTACCCTGAAATCTCCACAGGAGACAAGTATCGAGTTATATAATTCCAGGAGATGTACTATCTCCCATTGAATCAATAAAACGATACACGACGGTAAACAGGGATAATGTCTGAAAGTATACTACATCGTCTAGGCTAGGTAGCTTAGGCAAGACGAG
This sequence comes from Palaemon carinicauda, assembly GCF_036898095.1. Classification (NCBI taxonomy): domain Eukaryota; kingdom Metazoa; phylum Arthropoda; class Malacostraca; order Decapoda; family Palaemonidae; genus Palaemon; species Palaemon carinicauda. Next base: position 99,090,403 of record NC_090739.1, on the reverse strand, counting down.
ATCTCGGTTACCTAAATCGCCGAAACTCCAACGTATACGATCGACAAAAGATAGTGGAAATTATGCATAAGATAAATATCTCTACTAGTATAATTGTGCCTAAATAGCTTTCATAAATTATTAATGCTATTACAACTGGGAAATCGTTCTGCTAACTAAATAACACATGCATAACAAATGCTAGCGCCCATGTCGCCTCCGGTGACAGGCCTAGCTTCTTAACACAAATAAATTACTCTAATTTCACTGTGAAGCAGGAGCTAAAAATTATACACTGTAAAAAATCAATACTCAACTTTCCAGAGGCGAAAGAAACCCGAGATTGCATAATAATTCCTCACAAAATCGATCAAAAACGTTAGATCAACAGGGAACACGACCGTGCGAATTCGCTACAAAAATAGGAATGACCGCCATCTTGGATATGGCGCCATCTAGAAATTTAATAGTAGTATGGGAGAAAGGGTAACCTTGATAACGGCTCCCCTTCTAATTTGCCATTCTTCCCCCTCGAGGCGAAAACGCTATTCGGGGTGAAGATTGCCGCCCGTTGAGATACTACCGGTAGAGAGTTAGGGGGTCCTTTGACTAGCCAGACAGTACCATATTGGATCCTTCTCTCTGGTTACGGTTCTTTCCCTTTGCCTACACAGACACCGAATAGTCTGGCCTATTCTTTACATATTCTCCTCTGTCCTCATACACCTGACAACACTGAAATTACCAAACAATTCGTCTTCACCCAAGGGATTAACTACGGCAATGTAATTGTTCAGTGGCTACTTTCCTCTTGGTAAGGGTAGAAGAGACTCTTTAGCTGTGGTAAGCAGCTCTTCTAGGAGAAGGGCCCTCCAAAATCAAACCATTGTTCTCTAGTCTTGGGTAGTGCTATAGCCTCTGTACCATGGCCTTCCACTGTCTTGGGTTAGAGTTCTCTTGCTTGAGGGTACACTCAGGCACACTGTTCTATCTAGTTTCTCTTTCTCTTGTTTTGTTGAAGTTTTTATTGTTTATATAGGAAATATTTATTTTAATGTTACTATTTTTAAAATATTTTATTTTTCCTTGTTTCCTTTCCTCACTGAGCTATTTTCCCTGTTGGGGCCCCTGGGCTTATAGCATCCTGCTTTTCCAACTAGGGTTGTAGCTTAGCATTTAATAATAATAATAATAATAATAATGTGTCGTATCAAGATAAACGTCCCCTGATTTATGCGATATCCTTAAGAGAAATTTTAAGGATATTCGCGCCAGGAGTTAGAATTCTGTAGACCTAGAGGTAAATTCTCTGGGAATATCACTGTAGTCAAATATCCCTTAGGAAGCTACTTATAGGAACCTTCCATCAGGACAACATGGCTTGAGCCCAAAAAAGCATCAGAAAAAGTGTATATAGTCAGTCTGCCTTTGTTGATAGTGCTCAGGCAAGAACCTTTAGATTCATTCCATTTTGATACATTAGCCCATAAATTAGGACATTTTTATAAAATATCCTAACAATATACGGTATCCAGCAGTATAATGAAGAGACTCAAAAATAGGTTTGCAAGTTTGCCTACCTCTTTCTCAGTTAGGTTCTGTTTTTCTCCCATTTCATCCATTGTACTTTCATTTTAAATTTCAAGTTCACTGATGATATTTTTCAACAAAATGCTAGTCAAGGAAAATGATAGTCAAGCACATTTTTACTGACAGTTTTTGCTCAGTGATCTATTTTGCATTAGCAAATGACAACTACCTGTTCAATACATTAAATTCTTCTTTACACTTTGTTGGAGCTTTTTCACTTAACCGAATAATTGCTTTCCTCACCAAATACTTTTCTGGGTCGATCTGTGACGGCCGGTGAAAAGGGTCCTTCTTTACACTTTTCTAATATAAATCTTCCAAATATACTAGAGAAAGATAAAAGCATGGAATGCAGAGGTTACAACCCTCGCGCGATCACCTTGTGGGTGTCGTGTATTTAACAAGGGCGTGTGAAAACCACTATTCACAGGCTGTCTTCCATTTAGATAATCCCTTCATCAAAGGGGAGGGCCGTGACAGGCCCTAGAGAATACAGTTGGGCTACCCCACCGACACCTACTACTCGCGCTCTCCAGGTCATCCTTCTGTTTTGGACTTGCCCGCAAAGTCGATAAGTGTTTTGCCCAGTGTTTTTCGAAAGGGATTGTCGTTAATTCAACATGACTGACGTTGCTACTTCACCTTTACCAATGTTAAGTACCATAGTTTGTTTTGACAGTTTATTTCAGTACCGGGCATTTGTTCCTTTTCCAGTACAGTATTGTGGATTTTAGTTTTGGAAGCGGTTGGCCTGCCTCGGTATCGGCAGCCATTTTGGGTTTTGTTCGCTTCGGTAGTTTTTCAAGTTAATTTTGCCCATCTGGTACTCTGTCATCTAGGTTATATCACTTACGTTTTATGACCAATTTTATTATCATTATTTATTATTGGTTTTTACTATGGTATTTATTTGCTAGCAAGTCCAATTTGGACCTACGAAGAATAGCGATTTAGTCTTTGTTATAGCTATTGTACACGCCTCAGGAAGGTGCTCGTTTTAGACTATATCTTTATGTTTATTTGTTACGTTGTCGTTATTCTTCGTTCTTGGTTATTACAATTACTAAGAAAAAAGCAATCAAATTTATTATTTTTCTTATAGTATTGTGATGTTAGTTTTTATTATGTAACCTTGAGAGCGTGAGCATAGAGTGCTCGTTTTCTGTTTCTACAGTTACAGTACGAGTTACCCCTTCTCTCGTTTTCTTTATTAAGCTTGAGTAAGGGAGGTGGATTTCCCGTTTTCCGTTTTTATACGATCACGAGTTATTCCTGCCTCCTCTTATTCTCCGAGTTGATGATATTACGTTTAATGAAATTCACGTTTTATTGTTGTGGTTACTGTTAATAGAGCTAGCACTATTAATAGGTTACGTTAGTGTATGAGTCATTATTTGGGGTCGCTTTATGCCGACACCCTTAGCTCCGCCTTGAGTTATACTCCGCTATAATGGATACTCATTGGGTGAGAACTAGTCAGATATTTTGCAACGGTCAAATCCGGCACTCAGACTCCGGCTGCGGCCTTTTGCACACGAACCTTTGTCATGATTGATCACAATTACATTATTACGGTCCCTTTTTTCATCGAATCTCCGGCTTCACTGGAGATAACACAGACATTCAGTATTGAGGAATGTTATCGTACCGCTGAGGGTCACGATTTCACGATGACGGACCTTTGTCACTGGATCTCCGGTACAAACAGAGATCAATCAGACGATCAGAACCGGAGTTAACATTTTGATCAATCAGACGATCAGAACCAGGGCATGAACCCTTTTTCATGAATAATCACAATTTCGTTATTACGGTCCTTTTCATCGAATCTCCGGCTTAACCGGATATCGCACAGGCGTTCAGCTTTGAGGTTAATATTAGCTTTCCTTTGATGTTCACGTTTTCACTATGACGGACCTTTGTCACCGGATCTCCGGTGGCAACAGAGATCACTCAGACCATGGGTGGCCATTCTTTTGTTTTAGCTGTAAAGGAAAGGATTTAACATGAATACAAAGTAAACTGTACTTACTTTAATGACACTTTGAATTTGCGTTGATAATATTCATTAGCTATTCTTGAAAGTCCTAATGAAAATATATGAACATAATTAGCAATTTTAAAGAAAAGTCATTCAATTTACTATCTTTGGGGTATAGTGCGACACTTGTAATCATGAAATGCGCCACTGTTGGCGCATGCGCCATAGGTTGGCCACCCCTGACTCAGACGTTCAGAACCGGGGTTAACATTATTTTACCGATGAGGTTTATAGTTACATGTTATGTGGTTACTGTACTGGATATTAGTATTCTATTGATTCATCTGTTCACTGACCAGAGTCTCAAGGAACAGTAGATAGCCTCTCATGGCATGGTTGGTTTCGACCTGGCTTTCCATTAGAAGGGGCTAGCGTTCGGTTCCAAGTACTGAGTAGAAATTTATTTCTATTTGAACACGATGTTGTATGGATATTTATCCATATTTATACATAGTTATAATTGAATATATGAATAAATATAGGCATTATTATTAGTTATAGTTATACGGCTGATCCCAGCCTGTGAATAGGATCACTAACCAGAGTTTCAAGGAACATCCAGACTTATGTCCCCTTTCTTTTACAGAAGGTCCGCCTACATGGTATGGTTCCCGGAGTCATGCACGCTCTGCTACGAGCTGTCCTCCCTACTCCGGGCCCATGATGTAAGTTGGTTCTAATATGTTTCCTTTTGGTATCCTTTGGCGATGATTTAATTTGATCCGGATTAATGTATGCATTGCTTATTGAGGAGAACGGTCTTCTCCTTCATCACTAATCCCCTCACTTCTTTCAGGATGATGATGAATCTCTCCGGCCTGCAAGAGCGGCTCTCCGCCCTTGGGTATCAAGGTTTGGAAGGAATGCTCCATCTAGAGGACCCTATCTCCTCGGAGTGTCCTCTCTAGGGTTGGACATCGACCCCATGGACGGGCAGGTAGGTGGTGATGAGTTTTGAGCCTTCAGCTTTGCAATTACCTGCGTCACCGACCTAGGACCCTCAAAGGATCCTGATGTTCATATTACCTTGCATAAAACCGTGACTGCTAAATGCAACACATTCTAGGGAAAGCCAAGGGGCTATGACGGAGCTCAAAGATATGGTGGTGAGTCGGATCCGTTCAGGAACTTGGATGACTCCCCCTACAGCCCCAGGCGTATCGAAGTAACCTCCTTCGATAAAAACAACGCATAGAAATTTGCCTTACATGTCCCATATATAGATGGTACCATAACTCTGGATGGCATAGACGTCCGCCCTCTGGAGGACCTAGAATTTACTCTCAGGGACTAGAATTCCCATTCAACAGATTCGTTCGATTGAAAGAGCATGCCTTGGTTAGGTTAGACAAGGTACCGAAGGTAACGGTATTATTTCCTAAAGGGCAGGCCCGATCTGTCTGGACCAGGATGTTGTCGGGCTGGGGGGTACGATAATTCCAAGCTCACCCCACATAATGGGGAATACGCCATATCTACAGCTGCTCTCATTGTTGTCTTGCCTATTATGGATAAATGGACAGGTCTTACTATTCAAGCTGACAAAGAAGGTTCGGCCATGCCGGCTCTTAAAGAGCCGGACCCCACCTCGGGGAGACCCTAGCCTCGATTTATCCCACTGAGACTTTGTTTCGGATATTCATGAAGAACCAATCTCTGCGTTTGGTGGTCTGATCGGGTTAGTTGTGGGAAATACGTTCTGTCTGAGGCCTCTATCAGACAGGAATCGAGCAGGCTGATAGTTTCCTCCTGATGGGGTAAAACCCTCTTCCCTCAGGAGGAGGTGAACAAGGTTCTACAAGATGATACGAGAGCAACCCAAAATTGCAGGAAAGGCGGGGCCTCACTGCCAGAAAGAAGGTTGAAGACCAAAAGCAAGCTTTCTTCAAGAAGAAGCAGAGATTTGCCCTCTACAAAACGAACCGGGGTCACTGCCATCAATAGTCAGTTACCCACTCGACATCACAGTCTTCCTCTGATTCGACGCCTATGCATCCGGATCCCCCCTCATCAGGTGGGATACCTCACTGGTTCCCCAGGTACACAGCCCAACCCCGTTTGGATGCCCTCGCCTGCATACAGCCCTAGCTCTGAACCCTCAGGTTCCTTTCGTGGACACCAGAGAGGAAGATACAGGAGTAGAAGACAGTTCTGCCATTAAGGCGGACCTAGGAAAAAGGGGGCTCGGGGAAGGAAAGGACCTAGGTTCACTCCCTCACAACGAGGTAGTCCCGGTAAGGGAGAGACTTTACCACTTTCAAGACCATTGGACCTTCGGTCCGTGGGCTCATAGCATAATCTCTAAAGGTTTGAGGTGGAAATGGCCACAAGGTCCTCCTCCTCCACCAGTGACCTTCTCCCAGAAATCCACTCCCATCCTGAAAGAGTACACCACAGAGTTACTCAAGAAGAAAGCAATCAAACGGGACCGATCACCGAAGTTCCAAGGCCGCCTGTTCACAATTCCGAAGAAAGGCTTGTCGGCATTGAGAGTGGACCGGGACTAGTCAAAGCTAAACTCTTACATTCTCTGCGGCAAGTTCCGGATGTTGACTATCTCTCAGGTACGGACCTTACTTCCCCGTGGGGCCGTCACCACCACTGTCGATCTTACCGACGACTATTATCATGTGCCTATAGCTCGAAACTTCTCTTCTTATCTGGGTTTCCGCCTAGGAAGGAAAGCCTTTGCGTTCAAGACATGCTCTTCAGCCTCAACATTGATCCCAGGATATTCACGAAACTGGGAGAGACAGTGTTAGAACAACTCAGGAACCAAGAGATACAGATCATGGCTTATCTGGACGGTTGGCTCATTTGGGCCTGGTCGGCCATAGAAGGCAACAGAGCTACGAAGGAAGTACTTCGATTTCTCAACAACCTGTGATTTCGGGTCAATCTCCAAAAGTCTCGCCTGCAACCATCAGGCCACTTAGAATGGTTAGACATTCAGTGGGACCTTTCGAAGCACACGTTGTCTCTCCCTTCCAAAAAGGTAAGAGGAATAGCTTCCAAGATCAAGAATTTTCTCAAACACAAACAGATGTCCAGAAGAACCTTAGAAAGTATCATCGGCCTTCTCCAATTCACTTCAATAACAAAAATTCAAAGACATCAATCGAGTTTGGAGAAAGAGAGCTACAGTACCTTTAAGAGACAAGGTCTCAAAGATCCCCTCTGTCTTGAAAATGAGACTACGCCCATATGGTCCGAACCGAAGAACCTCTCTAAATCGGTTCCTCTACAATTCCCACCTCCACAAGAGACATTCCATACAGCCTCGCCTTTAAGTGGATGGGGGGATTACTCCGAACATCAGATGTTTCAGGGGTCTTGGTCACCCGCCATGAAACAGACCCATATCAATGTTCTCGAAGCCATGGCAGTGTTCTTGACCCTGAAGAGACTCTCTCCTCCGAGGTCGAGCCACATCAGAGTAGTGTCAGACAGCACAGACGTGGTACACTGCGTCAACAGGGGAGGATCCAAGTCACCCAACCTGAATCGGATCCTGGTCACTATCTTCGCCTGGCCAACAGAAAAGAACTGGATCCTGTCAGTAACTCACCTTGCGGGAGTCCAGAATGTGAGAGCAGACTCACTAGCCAGGACGAAACCACTGGAATCAGAATGGTCTCTAGACATAATTTCATTCCGGTGGATACTCAGGAACCATTAGAAGAAGGTTTACCTATTTCCCCCAGTGAATCTTGTAATGAGACTTTTACACAAACTACGCTCCTTCTGGGGGGCAGTGGTTTTAGTACCACCTCACTGGCCAAGAACAGTTGGTTTCCTCTCCTCCTCAAGTTGAAACTCCATCCCTTCCGGATTCCGTTCCCCAAACTGACTCAAGTAATCCAAACTCACTGTGTCAGATTGCTCAAGGGTAGCCGAAACTCTGACTTTGTGGACTACAGGAAGTTTGCAGCTCGTAGAGACGCGAACATTGAACCGGAAATCGATCTCTTCATCGAATCAGACAAAAGGGACTCGACAATTCGCCAATATGATTCGGCCGTTAACAACTAGCAGATTCCCTAAGAGTTCAGACCATACTCGTATGTCTCCGAATATAGACATCTCTTTCTTGAGGTTCTTATTTGGCAAAGGCCTAACAGTTAGCACTTTAACCACCATCAAGTCAGCTTTGAAGAAGATCTTCCTTGTTGGGTTTAACATTAACCTAGCTGATTCCTATTTCTCATCTATTCCAAAAACATGTGCTAGGCTTTGACCTTCGGTTTGGCCACAAAAGGACTCTGGTCTATGAACGGTGTCCTGAAAACTTGCGCCGGACACGGACAATGAATCCTGCTCTTATCACTCTTCTTAGGAAGACTTTATTTCTAACGGCTTTGGCCTCAGGTGATGGAATATCAGAACTAGCAGCTCTCTCACGAACCCGGAAAACATAGATTTCCTCCCTTCAGCCGAAGAACTCCTTTCTCCAGACAATGCTTTCCTAGCTAAGAAATGAGGATCCGCAAAATAGGTGCTCCCCTCGGAAGATTATTCTTCTTCCCTAGGATCTTTTCTCTGTGTTCAGTTACTACTCTCAAGGCCTTTTTTAGCTAGAACTGCCACCCGCTCGTCTGGCCCCTTGGTTATCGGGGAACAAGGAGGTACTATTTCCATTCATGGCATCAGGCAACAAATCCTCTACTTCTTTAAACATACTAATCCGGAATCATTTCCCCAGGCTCATGATATACGGACAGTAGATACCTACATCAATTACTTCCAGAACAGGGACTTTGATGATTTTTAAAAAATATACGGGTTGGAAATCCCCTATGGTTGTCATACGCCACTATCTAAAGATTTTACGGGCCCTTAAATACCCGACGATGGCAGCGGGGAGCCCATTCCCTCTCCATTAATCTCTGCTTCTTCCTTTCTATCATCTCTTCTCTTCTCCCTCCTACCCGCCACTCACACCACGTCGCCACTCTCCTGGGTAGTTCGTTAGCCCTTTGACATTTGCCATGTTTAATTCCTATGGTTTAACTGTTATTGTAGTTACCGTTCCTTTAAGGTTTAGATATGCTTAGACATGTAAGGTTTGATGCCTTTTGCGATTTGACACTCAGTTGATTCCTTGTCGTCTTAGTTATTTAGCCTTACGCTCCCTATGTCATTTGGCTAGTTGGTAATTGGACGTTTCTTACATTATTATATTATATTTCTGGGCTCGAACCTGTGCCGCCCAGTGAATAAGCTCCATTTAGCACTTATTCTTAGGTAATTTACTGCTAAATATACCAGAGAAAAAATGTAAAGGAGTGCTAGGTTAACTAGCTCGCTCACCTATTGGTGTCGGTATAAAATTGGGCGTATATTCCAGAGGTCCCGCACTATTTAGATTAATCCACGACAGAAAACCCCAATAGAGGAGAGCCGTTCAACCTCACTCGGCACTACTAACAATGCATCCGCTCAGAACTCAACTCCTTTTAGCACGACGAGTAAAGTAACCCGCATTTTTGTTGTGCTCTCGATTTTGGTTATTTTCCATTGAATTATGGCTTTTTCGTCGGTTTCCCAAGAGACACCGTCTAAGTTAAGTACCAAGCTGGGTTTTACTGTGTTTTGAGCAACCTAGATCGTTTAATATTTATATTATAGGAGTTTATTCTCTTCGTTCATACCGATCTTGCTTGATTTCACTACAGTTGGTACTCCTGTTTTTGAGAGCTTTTAATTTTCACTTGCGGTGTTACTATGTGTATTATTTTTATTATCAAATATTATTTGTTATTGTGAATATTCATTATTTAGCGTTTAGAATCCTCGTGGTTCAATTTTTGGGCCGATATCATTTACGTATCGTTATGGCTACCGACCTTCGTGCTAGGCGGCAATGTTATTTTTAGCCATCAGGTGTGTCTTTTGTGATTTGATTATTATGTTGCATGCCTTGCCCAAAAATTTTCTATGTGTTTATTCATATAATTTAACGCTATTATTATTATTATAATGAATATTTGTGCCATTACTCCGTTTGATCTGTCTGGTTGGGGATCGTCAGTTGGTAGCCCTGCTGCCTCGTATCACGTGATCCTCCCCCACGCTCCCCCTCTAGCTAGGTGGGCGGCTAGGCTTCTCCCCCCTCCAGTAAGGGACCGTTGCCTTCCCTCCTTTTAGAGGGGGTAGTTCAGTGTTTATGGACTTTGTCCTCCGGGTGGCCCGGCGGGTTCGTCTCTGTCTAGTCTGGTTGGCCACCGGTCAACAGAGTTGGATCCCGGTGCACCCTATTTTATATTCACTTTTCATTCTGGCTTATGTTATACGAAACCCTCCGGGTTCGATTGGCGGTTCTTAGCTACAGTTCCGCCCCCCTATTATTTTATGACATTTCCTATGATGATTATATATGACAGATCACTACCCCGGAGTCCCTAAATGAATTGGTATTGGATATACTTTTATTTCCCGGCCCGGGGTCTACCCCGCCCCGGGAAATCAGACACCATGTGTCTTAATTCATTGCTATTGCATCCTTTTTTATGCTCCCGGCTTGACCGGAATGGATTGCTATACTTTAGTTTCAAGTTAGACTTATGTTTAGGCCCGGGTCCTCCGGTCCCGCCCCTATGTAAGAATATTACAGTTAAGCTCTAACCTTGCGTTAGACCTATGTTAGGCCCGGGTCCTCCGGACCCGCCCCTACCTAAGAATATTACAGTTAAGCTCTATTCTTGTGTTAGACCTATGTTAGGCCCGGGTCCTCCGGACCCGCCCCTACTTAAAGAATAGTACAGTTAAGCTCTAATCTTGTGTTAGACCTATGTTAGGCCCGGGTCCTCCGGACCCGCCCCTACTTAAGAGAATTACAGTTTCTCATATACTATTCTTTTTATAGATGGTGCATTGTCTGACGCCGGCCTGTGCAGCTGTTCTGCACCAGCCTTGTGGCCACTCCGTCTGCCGATCTCACGCCCCTTGTGGGGTTCAACTGGAAGACGTTGTGGTATGGCACCCGGATAACTGTGTGATTTGCTTCGACCTCATCACTACCCTTGGATCTGACTCGGTGAGTCCCGTTGGCTATATTGCCTTCTTATTTTATTTTACTATTAGTAAGATATCTATGGTCTTGAAGGACCATTGGGAGTCTCCCTTTTATAATTCCCACTATTATTTCAGGCATCCCCGGAGCAAAAGTCTGCGGCTCGGGCCACACTGAAGGTGTGGGTTGGTGGGTTTGCCCGGAATGTGAAGTCTAAGCGGCCGTACGTCCTATCTGAGGACTACTGCACCATGGTTTACCCCAACGCCAAGTTTTCAGCTGCTGTGGCTAGGCATGTGGCAGCTCCCATCATTGCCCACATTGATGCCACTATAACGGGTCTTATCGACCCAGAGCAAGATCCATCGGACGCCCCCGGAGGTCTGGAGGACAATGTTGCCTCCATGAACCTGGACGTCGAACCAATGTTACTAGACGAGCCGGATACAGGTAGGGTGGTAAGTGAGGCAGGTGTGTCCGGCGCTGAGATTCCTATCCTCAGCCCCGCTCTTTCTTCTTCTTCTGATCGCTCTTCTTTTCTTGGATTTTCTGGGGACCGTGATTCGTCTCAACGTTCATACCCGGTTCCCCCTAAGGATAAGTCTACTTCAAGGACCTTACCCAAAGCTTGCAAGCCTCACAAGACTTCTCATGGCTCTAAACATTGTACGAACCCGTCTTCAAAGACCTCTGGTTCCTCCTCTAAGTCTCACGACCCGGGAGTTCCTTCCGCCCCTCCTGCTGCTAGCCCGGGCCTTTCCGAATCAGCCATGCTTCGCATCGTGTCGGAGATGCAGGCAAAGTTGGTTTCGGAGATGCAGTCGAGGATGGACACGATGTTCTCTAACTTCGGTCAGAGAATTGGGGCTTTAGAGCAAGGAGCTCCGGAGAGAGTCCAAAGCTCTCTCATCCCGGATGCCTCTAAGCTCCCGCCGTTTGCCAAGAATAACCCCTGGCGGATGGCTCTTCATTCCCCGTTCTCAGACGGAATGTTGACTCTGGAGGGCCTTGGCACTCGTCCTCTAGAGGACTTTGAATTCTTTCCTCCTGGTCTGGCATTTCCATTTCATGGTTATGCCAGGCTTACCGAGGAAGCTTTAGTTCGATTAGACAAGGTCCCCAAAGAGACGGTCATCTTCCCGAAGGAGCAAGCCCAATCTGTTTGGGCCAGATTTTTAAACGACATCGGCTGCACTAACACCATGCTGACGCCTCATAAAAGCTCCTTTACGATGTTCTTAATGGACAAGAACACCTTGACTCCATGCGTCAATAAGGTGGCAGAGCTTGCCTTTCAATATGCTCTGGAGGAGAAGCCCTTGCCTCCCATCCGAGAGGTGGATCCAATCTCCCTCCTTCTTCCCTCAGGTATTGAGTGTTGGGACAATGTCCATACCACCTTTACCTCCGGCAAGCTTGCAGCAGACTGTGCCTCAGTCTTGTTTAGTGAGAAGCTTCCCCGTCTCCCGGAATCCCTCATTAAACAAGAATATGATTCCCGTCTACGTGTGGGCCGTACTCTAAACCTGGCCACATCCACGGAGTCGATAGCCTTGACTTACGATACGGAGAGTATTTTTAAGTCTCTCAACAAGGCTACGTTACAGTCTTTATATTATGACTTGTATGACTTCGCTACTGCTAAACGCAGATGTCGCAAGCATGTCCTAGCTGAGGCGACGATTAGGCATGAACCTAATAAACTCATCCGGTCCTCCTGTTGGGGTTCAAATCTCTTCCCCGAGGATCTCGTAGAGGAAGTCTTGGCGGAGGCCACTAGGGTTAATCAGAGCCTTAAAGCCCGTTGGGGTTTGACCCCTAAACGCAAGTATGACCCCGCAAATTATCAAGCCCGGGGTAGGAAGAAGCTTAGACCATATACCTCCACCCAGTTCAGGCAACAGCAGAGTGCTTCATCCAACTTCCGGCTGCCTCTTCCTCCATCTTCTGTTGTCCCTGCACAGCCTTCCACCTCTCAGGCTCCTTCGGATGACTATGTCACCGTTCTGCTACCTAAGAGCCAGCTTTCTGGTGCCTCCGCCACTTCCCCTGCCTTTAACCAGTCTTACGAGGCTCATAGCTCTTCCCAGAGTTATGGTAGAGGTAGAGGCTACCACCGTGGCTCTAACCAGAACAAAGGCAGGGGAAGAGCCTTTCGCAGAGGAAAGAACTTCCGAGGCGGACGTGGAGGCAACTCCTCAAACCAATACTGAGGTGCAGCAGGTAGGGGGGAGGCTCTATGCCTTCCGCAACAAATGGAGGTTCAGTCCCTGGGCGTTCAGTATCATCTCCAAGGGACTGGGGTGGAGTTGGATTCAAGGACCTCCTCCTCCGAACAAATTTCGTCAACATTCCACTCCGGACCTGGTCGAATTTGTCCAGGATCTTTTACAAAAGAACGCCATACAAGAAACGAAACATCTGAAGTTTCAAGGTCGGCTGTTCAGTGTCCCGAAGAAGGATTCAGACAAGAGAAGAGTGATTCTAGATCTATCCCTTCTCAACTTGTCCATTCAATGCGACAAGTTTCGAATGCTTACCGTCTCGCAGGTGCGGACCTTACTTCCCCGTGGGGCCGTCACCACCTCTATCGATCTTACAGACGCCTACTATCACGTCCCGATAGCGAGACACTTCCGTCCGTACCTAGGCTTTCGCTTAGGGGACAAAAGTTACTCCTTCAAGGTGATGCCTTTCAGGCTCAACATCGCCCCAAGGATCTTCACAAAGCTAGCAGAAGTCGCTGTTCAGGAACTCAGGAATCAAGGGATTCAAGTAGTAGCCTATCTGGACGACTGGCTCATTTGGTCAGACACCTCCCAAAATTGCCTAAAAGCCACTCACAAAGTCATCCATTATCTTCAATCTCTAGGCTTCCAGATCAACTTCAAGAAGTCCCGTCTTCTTCCAAAATCGAAGTTCCAATGGCTCGGCCTGCAATGGGATCTTATATCTCATACTCTGTGTCTTCCCAGACCCAAGAGGTTAGAGATTGCAAGGAACACCAAACGCTTTCTCAAAGACAAAGTAAGTTCCAGACGACTCCAAGAGAGGATTCTGGGGTCCCTTCAGTTTGCCTCAGTGACGGATCTTCTTCTGAAGGCAAAATTGAAAGATATCAATCGTGTCTGGCGTTCGAGGGCGAACCGGAAGCTCCGGGACAGGAAAGTCCGCCTTCCTCCCATTCTACGGGAAAGACTTCTTCCTTGGACAAGAGCAAACAGTCTGTCAAAGTCAGTTCCCCTTCGATTTCCGCCTCCGGAATTAATCATTCACACAGACACATCCTTATCAGGTTGGGGCGGCTATTCTCAGCTCAAGAAAGTTCAAGGTCTTTGGACTCCCTTGTTCCGCCATTTTCACATCAATGTGCTAGAGGCCATGGCAGTTCTTCTAACCCTGAAACGTCTCGCTCTTCCCAAGAAACAACACCTTCGTCTGGTCCTCGACAGCGAAGTGGTGGTCCGCTGCCTCAACAGAGGCGGGTCAAAGTCAGGGCCTCTGAACCATGTTCTAGTAGCCATATTCTCCCTAGCAGCCTCGAACCGTTGGCATCTTTCAGCTGTCCACCTGGCGGGAGTCCGGAATGTAGTGGCAGACGCCCTGTCCCGGACCTCCCCTCTAGAATCGGAATGGTCACTCGATCTAAAGTCATTTCGGTGGATTCTCTCTCAGGTTCCCGGTCTCCAAGTGGACCTCTTCGCCACGGAATCCAACCACAAATTGAGAGTATATGTGGCTCCCAATCTAGACCCTCAGGCTTACGCCACAGACGCCATGTCACAGAATTGGGACAACTGGGAAAAGATTTATCTCTTTCCCCCGGTGAATCTTTTGCTGAAAGTTCTAGACAAACTGAGATCCTTCAAGGGACAAGTAGCCTTGGTCGCACCCAACTGGCCCAAGAGCAACTGGTATCCTCTCCTGCGGGAGTTGAGACTATACCCTCACCCGATACCCAATCCGGTTCTGTCTCAGATAGTACAAACACGCGTTGTGTACGCTTTCTCAAACATTCAGAGCGCCCTAACTTTATGGACTTTATGAAGTTTGCGGCTATGCATGGTGCCAATATTGATCCTCAAAACACCTTGTTCCTAGAATCGGATAAACGGGATTCCACCATCCGCCAGTATGACTCTGCAGTCAAAAAGTTGGCAAAATTTTTAATAGACTCAGACGTGAACTGTATGAACTTGAACCTTACAGTCACTTTCTTTAGATCTTTATTAGAATCAGGTCTGGCAGCCAATACTATCACCACTATTAAATCGGCTCTGAAAAAGATCTTCCTAGTGGGTTTTAACATAGACTTAACCGACTCTTTGTTAGCTTCAATTCCGAAAGCTTGTGCCAGACTGAAACCGGTTACTCGTCCTACCCCGGTGACCTGGTTCCTTAATGACGTACTCAAATTGGCTTCTGATACCATTAACAGTTCTTGTGATTACATGCCCCTTCTCAGGAAAACACTTTTCCTGGTGAGCTTGGCTTCCGGGGCAAGAATTTCTGAATTGGCAGCCTTGTCGAGAGACCCGGGTCATATTGACTTTCTGCCTTCAGGAGAGGTCCTTCTTTCTCCTAACAAATTCTTTTTGGCTAAGAATGAAGACCCTCAAAACAGATGGACCTCCTGGAAAATTGTTCCCCTCACGCAAGATCCGTCTCTGTGCCCTGTCACTACTCTTAGGTCTTATTTATCCCGGACCTCCTCTAACTCCTCGGGGCCTCTATTCGTTAGAGAACAAGGCGGTACCATTACTATTAAAGGGATCAGGCAACAAATTTTGTATTTTATTAAACAAGCTAACCCTGACTCTTTTCCTCTTGCACATGATATCAGGGCGGTTGCTACCTCGGTGAACTTCTTTCACCACATGAATTTTACAGACCTTTCCAGGTATACAGGGTGGAAATCACCGTCAGTGTTCAAGAAACACTACCTTAAACATTTGGAAGCCCTAAAATTTTCTACAGTAGCCGCAGGGAGCGTAGTTACTCCCAAGTAACTCACAGGTTAATGCCTTGACTCTTTATCTCTCCCTCTTACCTGCCTCATTTATACCCTATTGTATTCGTTGGTCTCGCACCTGAATACTGTTATTATATTTGTAAATTTTATGCTCCTGAGTATCTGTATATATTATCACTCACGGCATTATTATACCTACCTTATTGGATTTATGTTCATATTTAAGATACCCTTATAATTGTTTTTTGGTACTCATTTCTGATTAAAAGCATCCTGTATTTCCCTTACGCTTATGTTTTTTCCTTTATTTTGCAAGTTTGGTGACATTTTTTCTCTTGTATAGATTCACTGGGCGGCACAGGTTCGAGCCCAGAAAAGGGATTTTGACGTAGGAAAAATCTATTTCTGGGCGAAGGACCTGTGCCGCCCAGTGAACCCTCCCAGCTCCTCTCCCTTGGAGTCCCCAAACTTTGGGTGCTAAGGAGTTGGGTTCTGAGCGGATGCATTGTTAGTAGTGCCGAGTGAGGTTGAACGGCTCTCCTCTATTGGGGTTTTCTGTCGTGGATTAATCTAAATAGTGCGGGACCTCTGGAATATACGCCCAATTTTATACCGACACCAATAGGTGAGCGAGCTAGTTAACCTAGCACTCCTTTACATTTTTTCTCTGGTATATTTAGCAGTAAATTACCTAAGAATAAGTGCTAAATGGAGCTTATTCACTGGGCGGCACAGGTCCTTCGCCCAGAAATAGATTTTTCCTACGTCAAAATCCCTTTATTGTCGTACATGGTGATTGTATTCTCCGCATTATGTTATTACTTTATTGGGCTTGGAAGGCATTCTCTAGTACATTTTCACTGGCCGTCACAGATCGACCCAGAAAAGGGATTTTGACGAAGGAAAAATCTATTTCTGGGGAGAGACCTGTGACGCCCGGTGAAACCCTTCCCGGTTATTTTTGTACGGACCCACGCTTTCCTTGCCAAGCCATATGTTCTTGCAGAAGGATGACCTGGAGAGCGCGAGTAGTAGGTGTCGGTGGGGTAGCCCAACTGTATTCTCTAGGGCCTGTCACGGCCCTCCCCTTTGATGAAGGGATTATCTAAATGGAAGACAGCCTGTGAATAGTGATTTTCACACGCCCTTGTTAAATACACGACACCCACAAGGTGATCGCGCGAGGGTTGTAACCTCTGCATTCCATGCTTTTATCTTTCTCTAGTATATTTGGAAGATTTATATTAGAAAAGTGTAAAGAAGGACCCTTTTCACCGGGCGTCACAGGTCTCTCCCCAGAAATAGATTTTTCCTTCGTCAAAATCCCTTTCTTAAGCAAAACTTAAAACGTACCGAATTTGGATTGTCATTTTGGCCATTCATTTGGTGTATGCAACCAAAGAAGTCTTCGAAGAGATTCAGTTTAATCACCTTGTATGATTTAACACTAGAATTTATTACTGTATGCATTTCATAAGTCTATAAGTGACTTATATAACAAAATTACTCGGTGGTTTTTTTTTTTTTTTTTTTTTTTTAATTCATAGTGCTTACAAGCATTTAAATCTTGAATTTGCAACTATCATGGTTTTCATGGTATCAACTACTGATATATTTTCTATAAGAATTATTTTCTGCTCATAATTTATCCCAAAAGCATTTCGTGAAACTTTGTCACCAAACATTGAACAAAAGCTGATAACATCAAACCATTTATTGACAAGATGAATGAAATTTACAGTCTCTATTCTGTCTTCCTCTGACTATACATTTCACGAATGGCAGAGCAAGAAGCAAAACTATTATTTTGCAGCTTGAACTCCAAATTGTTGTCAGCAATAACATCCTTGCAAAAAATGCACATAGCAAATCACCGCATGATCTAGGTTCATCAGACCATCGACGTGCCTGTTTCCAGACATCTCTTAAAACTCATTTCTCGGAAAACGAAAGAAACGCATGTCTAAACCCATTGACTTGGCTTTTCCTATCATGTTAAAGCAGCCAAAAACTGCAATTGTTCTGCATTGTGCTGACAATATTTAAACTAAGTGTTTAAGTAGGAAAATTCTTTTCAGAGTATCGTTTACCACAAGAAATGTTTGAGGATGAGATATAGTAAAAGACAACTGGTATTTATAAGCTGGAATCCTAAGCATATTATAGATCAATATGTATGAAAGTAGTCACTAGGGATAGGATATAAAATACAAATAAACCAAAGGACATTCATTTTGGGATGCCTTTTAAGCCAAATCTTTAACCGGGATTGTTTGCTGTAAGCGATGCCGGCCGTGGTTAGGGTCTCACATGAGCTCATTATCCTACCCGCTCAGATTCTGACCTGCATGTTAGCAGACCCGTTCTTCTCTGGGTCCTGTGTCTCCCATAAGTCCTGCCTGCAATCAAAAGTGATCAGAATACACAGGTGAGTGTGTGTATGAGATGGGTGGCTGGGTACTCCAGTCTCCTCCTCTCACCCCCTGCTGCTAACTAGCTGTAGGGTAGTTCCATCTTGCTAAAAAAGTCTTATGGCTAGTTTCAGCTTCGCCAAAAGGATAATCCATATAAATAGCTGAAGGTTTGTTTAAGTTAGGAAAAATACAAATTACTTCTAGATTTGGCATATTCAACTCTACTCTTTCAAGTTCCCCAAAATCTGGGACTGTAAACCTTAGTAGACCACAGTGTCCAGAGTCAGGTACAGTTCGCTGCAACCTCCCTATTGGCTGGTGAAGGTCTGTCAAGACCTCGTTCCCCTAACTTTTACAATAACGGAGGTGGAAGAACCCTTTGCTGATGACTCAGATTTCTCTCGAGGTGTTTCCCCTACTAGCTGGTCCTAAGTCAAGGGACACAGAGGTTGGGGAATGGGGTCTACTCCTGCAGGTACTCACTTGTATGAAGAAAGTTAATGGTCTTGGTGAGGCTCTGTCCATGGTCGTTTCTAGCAGCTGAGGCCACTGATAAATTAGACTCACAGATCTCTGCTAGGAAAGACTCCCTTAGGGCTGGGAAGGCCTCCAAGATAATCCCCCCACCTTTAATAAGGCAGAGGAAACACTGTACTATAGAGTTGAAAGTGACATCCCTCCTTCTCTTTTACCATAGACCCAGCAGTTTTGACCCTTGCCAAGGGTACAGCTGCGGAAAAGTTAGCAACACAGCTTGTTGCATTTTCAGCAGCAGATGCCTTGAACATATAATAGAGGATGACAAGAGGTAATCTTCAGGCCTCCTCCTGGGTGGACTACTGGTCAGTGACGGTCGGCTATTTACCTGACACCGAAGATTTGTCCGACCACGAGAACCATAACGTGCTCAAGAGCATTGACCTTACAGGTGTGAGGGTGATCAAATTTCTTATGTGCAATACTGCAAACTAATGGATCAGCTGGGATGTGAAGAGGCACGATTCCATCGTCTCCAGGTTCCAATGGCAGGTGCTTCAGAGGGTGATTCGCTACCTGCAGAAACCCTCGATCAAGGGTCCTTCCCTCATCCCTTTGGAAGATGTTGAGGCAGTAGTTTAGAAATGGAGGAAGGCAAGTCAAGACTTCCTCCTCCATCGAGTTGTGACGTCTAAGCAATCCATAGCTTCCTCAAACAAGTGGACCTCCTGTCCCCTTCTGGAACTGATGCTGTTCATGGATGCATCAAGGAAGGATGGGGGCCCCACCTGCTACAGCACATGGCATTTGGACTGTTTCTGAATTATATCAGCTATGAGACATCAACCTCCTAGAGTTGAAGACTATGTTTCTTGCCCTCTATCATTTTCAGTGTTGAAGAGCAACAACATGACCATAGTGGTGGATCTAAAACAAGGAGGTTCTATTCTATGGCAAGTTTTCCTTCTAGCTGTAGAGATCCTGCAATGGATGGACGACAACACGATCTCCTTGTCAGATCAGTTTTTACCGGGTAAGACGAACATCCTGGCAGATAATCTTAGCAGGAAGGCTCAGACAGTTGGATTTGAGTGATCTTTGAATCCTTGGATAGTGAACAGAGTAATAACTTTTTGGGGTTCGCCAATGCTAGAGTTGTTCGCGACGTCCCTTAAACTGAAACTCCCAGTGTAGTTCTCCCTAGTGCCAAACACACTGGTGGCATTCAGAGTTGCCTTCCAACACCCGTGGGACAATTTGGACAGTTAAGCCTTTCCCTCGTACTGCTTCATGAGATGTTATTGATTCTTTATATTTTCTTTTGAAATTTTTATGGCATCCAATTAAGTGATGTTTTGATAAATGGTCATCAAGGCATTTGTTATTGTAATTACCTTTGTTGATTGTTTTCAGCTTCTTAAGAAATTTCTGAACCAACTTTGCAATATTGTATATTTATGACAAATCCAAAATTGTTAGCTTTTTGTACAATACATTATATACTGAATAAGTTATGTAATACTCTAGAAGTGTACAATATAAATCATCCCAGCAAATCATTATACCAGATTCAGCAAGAACGAGTTCCTGTTTATTTTTTTTGATAGAAGTTCATGTATTTGAAACAAAATGATTTAAAGCTTACCGTTACTGTCTGTATTTTAATTGACAACATTGCAGCTATTAAAAATTATTGTAGTGTTGGCAGGTGTTAAACATCCACATTGCACAGATGGGAGGCTCACCTAGCTGCCAGATTGCAGCTGTTGATATGAAAGGTCCAGTTGCACAAAATGTCAGAAATAAGATAAAGGAAAACTGTGTAATGATATTTTCAAAAACATATTGCCCATACTGCAAAATGGCAAAAAAGGTAAGATATTTTCATCTTTTTCTTATGCATAGATATAGTACAGTATTTGTCCTAGATACAAATACAGTACAGTACCTAATCCCCAAATACAATATCAGGGTGTTCCATAACTAGAATACAAATCTACGCTATTTATTAGGGGCATTACTTTGCCGAAGTTGAAAGGACGAGCCATTAAAATTTAGTTAGGCTTAACTACCCATCCTGCTAGTTAGCGGGGGGTGGGTAGCTCGCTACCCCTCCAACTCACACACCTGTGATTGAGCTCACTTTGCTTTTAGCTCAAGTGGTGAAACGGTCGTTTCCGCTCTTCATCCTTACCAAATATTGAACTGCCATTAATGCTATTTTTTGCTTTTTCTTTTTTCAGTGTGTGTGTGCGTTGACTTCTGCTGGCCATGCGTACCTGCCCTAGAGGTGAGGGGTGCTGCTGCAGTACTTTCATGTTCACTGAAGACACCGATTCTTATACCCTTTGCCCTTCCTGCAAAGGTCAACGGTGTGATGTGGGTAGTAAGTGTTCCGAGTGTCGGGAGTGGTCTACCTCCCAGTGAGAAAGGTTTGGGCAACGGCGAAAGTAATCTAAGTAGGACTCTTCTCCTTCAAAGGTTTCATCGAAGCAGAAGAAACCCAAGGCTGCTTCTTCCGCTTCCTAACCTTCCTCCGAAGCTCCCGCTCATTCAGTCTCCTCCAAGGGACCGTCAAATAGTAGCGTAGGCCCTTTAACACGGTGTCGCTTCCCCTAGCCAAGTGACCCTGCCTCTCCCCCTTGGGGGTTCCATGACTCTTTCTCCTTTATTACAGGTATGGTCATCCTTGGGGTTACCAGGTCCACCCTCCAAGGATAACCTGCTGGAGCTTCTTTGCCATGGCGCTAGCGTGCAGCCCTCGTTGACGTCAGAGGTGGATCCTCTGTCCTTCGTCGACGTCATTGTGTCTGAGACATCGTCCGCTGTTCATTTTGCTGATGTTCCTGCCCTTCGGACTCTTCGCTATTACCGAAGACTGCGCTTCCCTCCTTCCAAACATCCTTTAAAGGGGGAAGCAAAGTTCTAGGCCCGTCTCTCCTGTGAGTGTTTCTCTCCCTCAGGAGAGTTCACTCGTACAGACTCCCCTTAGAAGGACTGCTGCTGCCGAAGGTCAGCTTTCTGATCCACTGGCCCCTAGAGGGCGTCCCCTTGGACGTCGCTCCCGTCGTGCTCACCCTCCGCTTCGCCTTAAAAGTCTGCGTTCACCTTTGGTGAATAGATTCCTCTTTAGCTCTTCAGGTTCGTCAACACAGCCTTCCTCCGCAGATAGCCTCTTCATCCTTCGTCTTCTGGCTCATGACCCTCGCCTGCCCGTGGACTTTCTACCGACAAAGCTGCCACTAGTCCACGGACTTCGGCTCTGGACTCTCTGCCTGAGGATCATGCTTCACCTGAAGATCGTGTGCGATCCCCTTCAGAGAATGTTCGTCCTTCCAAAAGGCACATCCCTTCTCTTGCTCATCATCCTGCGTGCCGATCTTCAGCTCACCCTACGACTTGCTTTTCACCTGACTGCCCGTCTCCGTTCCTGTCTCCTCCTTCTCATCTACCTATGTGTCGATTGACCACGTGTCAATCTCCCACGCGCCAACCTTCCACGTGTCACTCGCCTGCTCAGCTTTCTCCAGTGCGCCTTTTACCTGTGCGTCTTTCTCCGGCTCAAAATTTTCCTACGCACACATCTCCTTGTCATGAAGACCCTTCCCATCACGCGCCCTCCGACTATCGCCGACCAACGTGTCGTTCGCCAACGCGCCAAGATCTTAATCATTGGTTGCCAAGACATCACGCTGCTACAGGCCATCACGCTTCTAGACGCGTGCCTACTACCCAGCCATCTCCTGTTCGTCAGCGCACGCACATGCCATCAGACCATCGGACAGAGCACTCTTGTCACTTAGCGTCGCCTACGTGTCATAGATCGCCGACACGTCGGCCTACTCAATCGTCCCATCATTCCCCATCTCGGCATTGTGCTCCAGTTCTTCAGCACACGCCAGCACTCACCAGCAAGCCATTGCTCCCCAATAGCGCTGCGTGCCACTATCCTAGCTCTCTCTGTACAGTGGGTATCCATTTACTGTGGTAAAAAATTACAGCTATATTTGAAATAAACCAGATTTTGATTATACTGGTGTTTCACTTTACTGTATCCAATAATAATTCATGTAATTTTTACATCTTATTATTGTATTTATAATTAAATACTTAGCGAATTATAATTTCATGCATTGTTTACATTCAAATCAGCTGATCAAATCTGCATAGTCTGTAGTCCGTTTCTTTCACGATATCCCACTGATATGACCATTCACTTTCACAGAATTACCTCACTGATGTAACTTATCATGCATATTAGTATATCTCCTTCACATTATTATTGTCCTTCACTTATTATTATTATTTGTTCCATAACTGACATACAAACCACGCTATTTATTAGGGGTTATTACTTTCAGCGTAGCTGAAATGACGAGCAATTAGAATTTTAACGAGGGTTTACTACCCCACCGCTAGTTAGCGGGGGTTAGGGAGGGTAGCTTGCTACCCCCCCTCTCACACACACCTGTGCTTGAGCTCACTTTGCTCTCGGCTCGGGTGGTAGTCGGATGTGTCCGCTCTCACCCTCGCCTCTCTGACAGCCATTAATGTCTTTTTCCTTTCTCTCCTACAGGTTTGAGTGTGAAGTTGGCCTCTGTGAACATGGGCAAATGTCCTGGATTACCCGACCGCCCTTGTGGTACATTTATGTCGGCGGTCGAGACGGACCCTCACACCCTTTGTCCTTACTGTAGTGGCCAACGGTGTGATAGTAGTAATAAGTGTGGTGAGTGTAGGGAGTGGTCTACCTCCCAGTGGGAGAGGTTTTCTCGGCAACGTAAGAAGTCCAGGCGGGATATTTCTCCTTCGAAGATTTCTTTGAAAGGAGAAAATCCTAAGGACTCTTCTTCCATTGCCCAAACCTGCTCCGAAGCTCCCACTCGATCGGTTTTTTTTGAGAGACCGGTGAGTGGTAGCGTAGACCGTGGTTCTGTTTCCCGATCTCGGGGTTCGAGAGATGGCGTTGCCTCCCCTAGCGAGGCAGCTCCACCTCTTCCCCCGGGGGAGGATTTAAATGTTGATTTAAATGTAACCAATTTATTCCAGCTTTGGTCTTCCTTGGGGCTCGAGGGTTCGCCCTCGAAGGAAGCGCTGATTGACATCATCCGATTGGGTTCCGCTGTCAAGCAATCGCCGACTTTGGCAGAGGTTGATCCTCTGTCTATTGTCGACGTTGTGGTGTCAGAGGTATCTAATGCGGTATCTCCTAATACCTCTGCATCTTCTCACCCTGCAGTAGCTGAAGGCTTAGTTTCTCCCGTTCCTGCTCAACCTACGAGGGAGAAACTAAGTCCAACAGTCTCTCTTGCCGGTGATTCTTCCCCTCGGGGGAGTTCACTCACAGAGACTCCTCTTCGGACGACTGCTGAAGGTCAGCTTGCTGATCCAACGGCCCCCAGAGGGCATATACGTCGCAAGGCTCGCCTTCCTTCACCATATAAGTCGGTGAGGAGGCGCCTCTCCAGTTCATCATCGTCGTTGCAATCCGCCGCAGAGGAGCCTCGTCATCGGTCACCGACTGTTCCTGCTACGACCCTGGACCTCTCTGCAGATCGTTCGCGATCCCCTTCTGTGGAAGGTCGTCCTTACAAGGACATGTCGACCTTCAACCCGACAGACCTGCTGACCTGCCGTCGCCGTTCCTGGCAGCTGATGCGCTGTATGCGCCAACTAAACCTGTCTTTAAAAGTCAGGCACCGGTCCCTTCGGGGCAATAAGGGCGTACGCGCCATCTAGCGCACACGTCCCTTATGCGCCATGCTAAGCATGCGCGCCAACGATCTCCTGACCTCATTGAGGCTCCTGAGATAGCGCGCCAGCGCTCACCTGCTGCTGCTGTTCCTGAGATAGCGCACCAGCGCTCACCTGCTCGCCAGCGTGCCACTGCGCGCCTTCAACCTACTGCGCGCCATGCACACCAGCGCTCTCCTACGCGTCAGCGTTCACCAACGCGTTAGTGCTCTCCTGCGCACCAGCGCTCTCCAACACGCCAACAATCTCCTGCGCGCCCACGATTTTCGGATCTGGGTGTGGTAGGGAAGTCTAAGACTTCTCCTACTTGTTAGTGCTTGCCAACGCGCCGCCTGCTTTCTCCTGCGCGCCATCCTTCGCCAGCGCGCAATCGCGCGCGTTCACCTACACGCGCCCACGCCCATCTCCTACAGCAGCTATACACCGCCAGCCTGATGTGCGCCCACAAGAGGCACGCCAACGAATGCAGTTTCCAGCTGCGCGGCCGCGCACAAAGGATATCTCTCCTGCGCTGGCGCGCCCGACTACATCTTCTGGGGCGCACGATCTCTCGCCCGCACGCTTACGGGCCCTTCATCCTGATCCTGCGCGAACATTCACCCTTGCACGCGCCAGCGCACAATCAGCCTCCTGCGCACTCGCCGAAGTCTCCTGCATACGCTTCTACGCGCTATCGCTCGCCCGCGCGCCCGTGCCCTCACAATCGACCTCGCACGCGCACACGCCCGTTGAAAAAACTAATATACTTTGGAAAGTCCTCAGCTCTCTCTTGAGTTGCCATCCACATTCATTGCCGGTGACAGGCCTTTTTTGAATGGATGGGAGCCAGAATCTGATAGATTCTTTCCCCTTTCATTGGAAATTTTACTCTGGTAAGGAGACAATAGGCAGTCTTATAGTCTTCCTACACTTCCAGCTGTCATGTCCATTCATAATAGTAGGAAACTCTCCTTCCCTAATCTTTCTCTCTCTCTTCCAGTTAGCACCGTCAGGTACTAACCTAACACTGGCAGTCTCTGCCGGCAATCTACTGTGTACAGCTATACAGTAGTACATATATTTTCTAAGTTTTCTAACATACTCTGTTTCCTGTCACAGACAATTGTTGAAACTATGATATTCTGTTGAGGCTGAGTACTCCCTGAACACCCAGATGGTTTTCCTTGATCATCAGGGACTTGAAATACCCGAACGGTATTACTATAATACTACAGGTGGATAATGTTAGTATAAGCTATTTACTAACTCTAACTCTAGTTCCTAGAGTTTTTCTACCTTGTATCCTCCCTATCAAAGAACTGAATATTAATACTGACGGAGGTCTCAGCAATGGCCTGGGAGAGGAAATACAGATATGTGTCTTTTCTATTTCCTCTCAAGCTTACTATCCTAAGCTACCATAAACAATAGTGATTACTATTGCTATTATAAACTGTATGCTTTTATATCACTGATATAAAAAACAAAAATACTCATTAGTATTTTTCCTTTACAGGATGACCCTATGGAAAAATGCGGAGCGATGTTCTGCAACCACAAGATGAAAGACTTCTGTGGCCACACGATGTGCAGGACTCATGCCCCCTGCGGCGTCGTCATAGGAGTCCTAAAGTATTGGGATCCGAAGGGTTGCCCCACTTGCTCAACCCTGCTGGCCAACATCTACGCCAAAGCCCCCCTAGTTACCCTAGAGACTAGGGATACAGGGAGGGACACCCTTCGCAAATGGGTAAGAGGGTTCCAAAAGAACTCGCCAGGACCATACTTGCTCAATGATTCCCTGAGGTTCCTACTGTTCCCCAAGGCTCTGCCGAGTGCGGTGGTGTCCCAGGAACAGATCCGGTCTTCCTTCGTTCAACTGAAGATTAACTCGGACATTAATAAGGCACTAGAAGGCATGGACATCCACCAAGAGAGGATGTCAGAAGTGTCCACCGAAACCAAACAGGACCTACTACAAGGTGGCCCTGAAGAGAACGTGAAACCTCCCCGAGTGGAGGAAGAAGGATCTGTGTCAGCGGCAACAGACGACCCTCAGTTTGCCGTGATGGCATACCAACCTTTGCCGTCAACGACCTCGGCCCCAACTCCACAACTTGTTGCCCAGGTTAATGCAAGCGAAGAGATTCTGACATCTCTTCAATGAATGATGGAGTCGTTCTTACGGGAACAAGAGACGATGCCGGAATAGATTAAGCAGCAGCAAAAGCTGTTGCAGGAGAAGATGGACCACTTCGGAACCACCAAGGGCACCTCTGAGAAGCCTCTTAGAGTGTTTGATCTCGCTCATTGCTCCGAAACTAATCCGTGGAGGTATGCGGAGTATATGCCAATGATGAATGGGAAACAGTTCGTTTCTGAGAAGTTGGGAGGTAGGCAGATTGAAGACCTGGAGTTCTAGCCTAACTTTTCGGCCTATCCAGAGTGCTACGTGAGACTGCGGGACAAAAATGCGACCCAAGAAGAAACGGTCCCCAAAGAGGTCATTGTATTCGAACACGAGAAGGCGCAAGCCATCCTCCTGAAGGCCTTGAAGGGAGCTGGGTATACCAACTCCAAAGTCTCAGCACTGAGCAAGAAACACCCTACATTTCTTGCCCATTCCTCCATCTCTTTCCCCTTTACGAAGAAAGCACTAGACTTTGCCGTCAAGTCTGTCGATGAGAGGAAACCCTGCCCGACCCTAGAGGAATGCAAGCCATTCTCTCTAGCACTGCCTACCTGCGAGTAAAAGTGGAAGGATGTCCACCTAACCTTCTCTGTCTCTAAGTTAGACCCAGAGATTGCAGGACACCAGTTCAATGAGAACCTCTGAAGTTGCCAGACCATCTTCTGAGGAAGGATCAGGAGTCGAAGGAGAGACTTGCGGCTTCTCTCTCTCATCAGAACTGTCTGGAAATGAGTGCAGGTCAACATAATGCCCCAGAAATGTTCCTCTTCCTGGCTAAATCTCACATGGGTACCCTTGTGAAAGACCTATACGCTTTCCTCAGAGCGAGGAGAGTTTGTAGAGAGTTTGTCTTGCCTTCAGCAACCATCAGACATGAACCAAGGAAGCTGATTACCTCGAGTATCTGGGAAAAAGACCTTTTCCCACAGAAACTGGTCCAAGAGGTCATTGCGAGAGCAACCACGGAGAACAGGAACCTTCTCCAAAAGTGGGGCATGTCCTGAAAAAGGAAGTCTTCTTCGGAAGGAGGTCCCCAGCACAAAAACAAAAGGGCGAAGAGACCTCGAAGACCTGCATAACTCCCCACCATGACTATGACCACGATGCCTCAGACCACCTTCCAGATGGTCCCTCAACAACTGGTAGCCCAGTCACCAGTATTTAACCCTACCTTTGAGAGGCAGTCTACTTCCTTTTGCCCTAGTCAAAAAGGAAAAGGTCCTAAGAGAAGTTCTCCAGAAGGTAACTTCTCTCGGGGCCGAGGAGAACGTGGTCGCGGAAATAAATCCGCAGGACCCCCCAAGCAATGAGGGGTTCCAGGTAGGGGGCAGACTACATCACTTTTGGGATCGCTGGACCTTCAATCTCTGGACCCACAGCCTGATCACGAATGGACTCGGGTGGAAATGGAGGAGAACTCCACCCCGTTTTCCAGAATTCTTCCAACACTCCACCCCCTTGTTGGAAGAATATACCTTACAACTCTTGAACAAGAAAGTGATAAAGAAAGCGAAGTCCATCAAGTTCCAGGGAAGGCTGTTTTGTGTTCCCAGGAAAGACTCAGCAAACTCAGAGTCATTCTAGACTTGTCTCCACTCAACAAGTTCATCAAGAACAACACGTTCCGGATGCTTACTTTGCAACACATAAGGACCCTTCTGCCAAAAGGGGCATGCACGGTCTCAATAGACCTAGCAGATGCTTACTGGCATCTCCCAATGAGTTGCCTTTTCTCCCCCTAACTAGGATTCAAACTACAGATGAAGAAGTTTGTCTTCAGAGCAATGCCCTTCAGACTGAACACAGCCCCAAGGATATTCACGAAGCGAGCAGACACAATCGTCCAACAGCTACACACCAAAGGTGTTCAGGTGGTAGCATATCTAGACGAATAGTTGGTATGGGCAGCATCCAAGACTACTTGTCTGCAAGCAGCCAACACAGTGATCCAGTTTTTGGAACACCTGGGCTTCAAGATCAACCGCAAGAAGTCTCTTCTCACTCCAGCTCAACAGTTCCAGAGGCTAGAAATCCAATGTAATTTAAAGTCACAAGAGAAATAGTGGGATCTTTCAGGAGACTAATCCGTCACAAGAGGATTTCAAGATGCCAACAGGAAAGAGTATTGGGCTCTCTCCAGTCTGAAGCATTGACAGACCTTGTGCTAAAGGCACGTTTGAAAGATGCGTCAGGAGTCTGGAGGAAATACGCATAAAATGCTCGAAGAGATCAACTAGGTTGACCCCGGCCTTGTTGCGCACACAATTAAAGCCGTGGTCAACAGTCAAGAGCCTAGCACGGACAATTCCCCTGCAACAACTGCAACCAACAGTGGTGATACACACGGATGCCTCTTTGCAAGGATTGGGAGCTCATTCTCACGACAAAAAAGTGCAAGGGAATTGGTCGCACAAGTTCAAAATATTTCATATCAACATTTTGGAAGCTATGTCAGTATTCCTGACGTTGAAGAGACCATCCCCTCGCAGATCAATCCACATCAGATTGGTCCAGGACAACGAGGGGATAGTAAAGTGTCTAAATCCACAAGGCTCAGTATCACCCCATATCAACCATGTGATGTTAGCCATCTTCTACCTGGCAAGGAGGAAGGGATGGCACCTATCAGCAGTTCACTTACAAGGGTTCCTCAATGTGACGGCGGACGCTCTATCCAGGTGAAAGCCCATAGAGACAGAATGGTCCCTAGACGCAGACTCATTCTCCTTCATCTCGAAAAAAGTCCCAGAACTGCAGATCGGCCTCTTCGCAACGAGCAACAACAGGAAACTATCTCGTTATGTAGCCCCTTACATGGACCCTCAAGCAGAGGCGATGGACACCATAGCGATGGATGCCATGTCCCTCGACTGGAACAGGTGGAATCGCATTTACCTGTTTCCACCAACCAATCTCCTACCAAGAGTCCTCGACAAGCAGGAGGGACAGCAGCAGTAGTAGCACCCAAGTGGCCCAAAAGCAATTGGTTCCCTCTAGTCCTAGAATTGAAACTGAAGCTGGTCCAGAAGTCTACTGTCTACGCTTCATCTTCAAGAACCAGCAACCTACATCTCATGATTTTCTCGCCTTAGCAGCGAACAAAAAGTTTTGAATCTTGAAGGATAAAGTTGACTTCATCGAGGAGTACAAGTCAAGTTCGACTAGGAGGCAATACGAATCGTCATGGAAGAAATGGGTGTCCTTTGTGAAAGCAAGGAAACTGACAGAGATATCGATAGATTTCTGTCTTGTATTCTTCATACACCTCCACGAACAAGGCCTGGCCTCTACTACAATTACTGCTTGTAAATCGGCCCTAGCTAGACCACTTCTGTACGTTTTTGAGGTGGACCTCTCTGGTGAAATCTTTAATAAGATCCCGAAAGCATGCGCTAGACTGAAGCCTGCAACCCCACCAAAGCCCATCACGTGGTCTTTGGACAAAGTCTTGCACTCTGCTTTGAACCTAGACGATGAGGACTGTACTCTAAAAGGATTTAACATGGAAAGTCATTTTTCTGTTCGCAATAGCCTCAGGGGCCTTATCCAGAAACGAAGGCCATATTCAGTTCCTAGACTCAGAAGAACAACCTTTATCCTGATCCTGCCTTTCTTGCCAAAAACGAGCTACCCACCAAAAGGTGGGGTCCTTGGACAATCTGTCCATTGAAGTAAGATGCCTCTCTGTGCCCAGTAGAGTGTCTTAAGGTCTATCTTCGAAGAACTTTAAACTTCAAGGAAGGACAGCTCTTCAGAGGCAAAACTTCAGGATCAAACCTATCTTTAAGACAACTGAGAGCGAAGCTCACCTACTTTATTCGCAGAACGGATCCTGACAGTACACCCGCAGGTCATGATCCGAGGAAAGTTGCTTCTACGTTGAACTTCTTTCAACATATGGACTTTGAGAGACTCCGCTCATACACTGGGTGGAGATCATCCAGGGTCTTCTACAAACATTACGCGAAGCAAGTACATGAAATAAAAAACTTTGTGGTGGCAGCGGGTAGTGTCATTAAACCCGTTGTCTAGTGCTGCGATGAACAGTGAACTGGTTTGGGACTTTACAGTGCATCGGGTGCATGGGTATACCTGCCCACTAGTGCAGATCACAGCTATGGTTGACATACTGTTCTGTAGAGGTGCATATCTGATCAATACACCAGTGCCGAGTGAACATTTGCATTACAGTGTTTATGCATTTCCGAACATCGACCATGTCAGATAGATTTGGTTTCACATCTCCCTGAGTGGTGTTATTCCAATAATGTATTTATATATATTCTCTACACAAGAAAATATGTGTTTTAATGTGTCGTAATGCTGGATCAGATTCATACTTTGTTGTAACTACTTCTGATAAATTAGTTGCATAACAAAAATACTTGACCGTATTCGCGTCTTATTACTGCTCCCTCAGTTATAAGCTAATAAATTACACTAGAATTTTACTAAACTCCTGTATGGGTCTTATATCCTTGAAATCACAATACAGTAATGATTTCCAGAGGAATAAAACTTACATTCTTAAGGTAAATAAAAAAAAAACTTTCCTTTTTGTTCCATGGAAATACAAACCTTGAATCCTTATTGTCGATATCGACATTTTCCCTGCTGGGGGTATGAGACACTAAACCAGCTCCAGGTTAGTGGAAGTGACAGATCTCTGGAATTTCACATATAGGTCTAGTAGACCAGATAAGGAAATCTACTCAAGGTGGAATGCACATACACAAACCCACAGCTAATAGTAATTTCAAGAAAATTCTCTAGTATATTTCCATCAGGACGACATGGCCTGAGCCCAAAAAACGGATTTTGATCAAAGTGAAAAATCTATTTTTGGGTGAGGGGCACGTCGTCCTGATGGACCCACCCTCTTGCTGACCCCTCCCAAAATCACTTCATCTGTGCCCATTTCCACTTAACAGCAAGAATAGGAATGGCACCCCTTTCTTTTGCCACTCTTCCCCCTTACATCGAAGAGTTAAATCTATTCCGGGTGAAGATTGCCATGTGTCGTATCTAGAATATGTCCCCTGATATTATGTGATATCCTTTATTGGATACTCGCGCCAGGAGTTAGAATCCTGGAGAGCTTTGGTTTAATTCTCTGGGAGTATCACTAGTAAATATCCCTTAGAAGGCTACCTATAGGAGCCCTTCCACCAGGACGACATGGCCCTCTCACATAAAAATAGATTTTCCACTTTGATCAAAATCCATTATTTATTTCAATGTTGTAAGTCCTCTTGAAATATTTTATTTTTTCTTTTTTGCATTCCTCACTGAGCTCTTTTCCCTGTTGGGGCCCCTGGGCTTATAGCATCCTGCTTTTCCAACTAGGGTTGTAGTTTATCAAGTAATAATAATGATAATATAGGTAGTCTGCCCTCAAGAGGGTTCCTCCTTCATCCCCATCATGAGGGATACCTGTCATCAGGGATAATGAGGTCTTGTTTGCAAACATTTATCAATGTTTTCCAATCAAGTATCATATACAACGAACCATTTGGCCGCACCCGGATTTTTTTCCCACCCCGTGGTACCCTTCACAAGGGATTCCTGCCATGATACTGGAGGAAACTTGCCATATATATATATATATATATATATATATATATATATATATATATATATATATATATATATATATATATATATATATATGGATAAATATCAACACAACATCGTGTTCAAATAGAAATAAATTTTTACCTCATACTTGGGATCGAACGCTAGCTCCTTCTAATGAAAGGCCAGGTCGAAACCAACCATGCCACGAGAGGCCATTAAAAGATATTGGTACCTGACGCTACCCAGCTGTCCGAGGATTTACCTGGCGAGACATCAGTCTCTTACCAGCGAGTTTTACCCGATATCCCGGCCCACCACGTGACACAATTGGTAGTAATTCATTCAAATTACCCCTAATGAGTCAATATGGATAAATATCAACACAACATCGTGTTCAAATAGAAATAAATTTCTACCTCATACTTGGGATCGAACGCTAGCCCCTTCTAATGAAAGGCCAGGTCGAAACCAACCATGCCACGAGAGGCCATTAAAAGATATCGGAACCTGATGCTACCCAGCTGTCCGAGGATTTACCTGGCGAGACATCAGTCTCTTACCAGCGAGTTTTACCCGATATCCCGGCCCACCACGTGACACAATTGGTAGTAATTCATTCAAATTACCCCTAATGAGTCAATATGGATAAATATCAACACAACATCGTGTTCAAATAGAAATAAATTTCTACCTCATACTTGGGATCGAACGCTAGCCCCTTCTAATGAAAGGCCAGGTCGAAACCAACCATGCCACGAGAGGCCATTAAAAGATATCGGAACCTGACGCTACCCAGCTGTCCGAGGATTTACCTGGCGAGACATCAGTCTCTTACCAGCGAGTTTTACCCGATATCCCGGCCCACCACGTGACACAATTGGTAGTAATTCATTCAAATTACCCCTGAGTCAATATGGATAAATATCAACACAACATCATGTTCAAATAGAAATAAATTTCTACCTCATACTTGGGATCGAACGCTAGCCCCTTCTAATGAAAGGCCAGGTCGAAACCAACCATGCCACGAGAGGCCATTAAAAGATATCGGAACCTGACGCTACCCAGCTGTCCGAGGATTTACCTGGCGAGACATCAGTCTCTTACCAGCGAGTTTTACCCGATATCCCGGCCCACCACGTGACACAATTGGTAGTAATTCATTCAAATTACCCCTAATGAGTCAATATGGATAAATATCAACACAACATCATGTTCAAATAGAAATAAATTTCTACCTCATACTTGGGATCGAACGCTAGCCCCTTCTAATGAAAGGCCAGGTCGAAACCAACCATGCCACGAGAGGCCATTAAAAGATATCGGAACCTGACGCTACCCAGCTGTCCGAGGATTTACCTGGCGAGACATCAGTCTCTTACCAGCGAGTTTTACCTGATATCCCAGCCCACCACGTGACACAATTGGTAGTAATTCATTCAAATTACCCCTAATGAGTCAATATGGATAAATATCAACACAACATCGTGTTCAAATAGAAATAAATTTCTACCTCATACTTGGGATCGAACGCTAGCCCCTTCTAATGAAAGGCCAGGTCGTGGCATGTTGGTTTCCACCTAGCCATTCCTTTTCTTGTAGCGCTCTAAGCGAGTTGTGCTCCCACGTTAACCCGGTGTTTTGTTACAAGTTATTGGAATAATCATCATGCAATCTCCAGCATCTTCATCTTCTGGAAAGTTGAGTATTAATTCTTTCCTATGTATAATTTTAGGCTCCCTTTTCACAGTTAAATTTCAATAATTTAAGTGTGTTTGGTTGAGCGTTGCCGAGAACCGGAGGCAGCCATTTTATGACTGCATTCGCCCGTTACAATTGCATTCTATATAGTGAGTAGGGCGACAATTCCCGGTATTAAGCTATAATGTTAGCTATTTAGGCAAATTATACAAGAGGTGATTTCACATACATGTATATTATTCCCCTTCCTATTATGTAACTTTACTTATCGTATGCGGTGGGAAGCCCGGCGGTACCAACTACCTTTGCCGGGGATCCTACCAGAGCTGTGCTACTCTCGCTCATATATACGTTAGTAAAGTACTTCCCCACACTTAGCCTCACCCTATCGTTCCTTCTCGATTCGGATGAGAATTTACATTCTCTAGAATCTGTAGATAAGTTACGATATTCATTCTCTCTCAGAGAGAAGAGGCTAAACCCTTTCTCCCTCCCTGAGTGCCACCGCCGCTACAGTTGGCAACCACTGTCTTTCTTCATCACCATCGAGTTGAACAGAGTTCTTGCCACCTCCGGCTTTGATTTAGATAGTAACTAACTCAGGGTGTCCTTGTCTTATGCTTCCTCTGCCGCCTACGATGTCGTCAGCACAGGAAGCCATGCTTCCTCAGTTTTTGAAGGTAGGTGGCATACCTGCCTCCACCTCTTATTTCAATGAACTATAAGACCGTTTACCCTTCCCCTTTTGTCCTTTAGTGACGTCATAGCCATCAGAAAATTTTCACCGGTATTCTGTCAGTCATCCCGGCTTGCTAGGGTGACTGCGTTACCGGCTGGTACCCTGCCGGTAGCAGTTAGTTCAGCCGTCTCTGCCACCTTCCCCCTTACTTCCTTCCCTCACAGGAAGCGAATATTATTGGGGGGAAGATTGAGACGGCTCCTGACGGCTGCCGGTGGGAAACCTAACATACTTTGGGAAGTCCTCAGCCCTCTCTTGGACTTCCATCCACATTTATTACCGCCGCCAGACAGGCCTTTTGTGGATGGGTGGAAGCCGGAATCAGATAGATTCTTACCCCTTCCATTGGAACTCTCATTCTGGCAAGGAGACAGTAGGCAGCCTGATAGTCCTCCTACACTTCCAATTGTTATGTTTAACCATAATAATAGGAAACTCTCCTTCCTTAATGCTTTTTCTCCCTCTATCAGTTATCACCGCCAGGTACTAACCTAACCCCAGCAGTGCCGCCGGCTAAACTACAGTATACAACTATACAGTAGTACACTTGTTTTCTAACATATGCTGTGTTTCCTATCGTAGTCAATTGTTGGGACCACGATATTATGTTGAGGCTGTGTACTCCCTCAACACCCAGATGGTTTTTTCAATCATCATGACCCTAAAAAATCACCGATCAGTATTAATATATACTACAGGTGGATAATGTTAGTATAGACACTTACTAACTCTAACTCTAGTTCCTAGAGTTTCTTTCACCTTATATTCTCCCTATCAGGGAAACCAAATATTATTACTAACGGAGGTCTCAGCAATGGCTTGGGAGAGGAAACACAGATATGTGTTTTTTCTACTTCCTTTCAAGCTTACTATCCTAAGCTATTATAAACAATAGTGATTACTGTACTATTGTTAATAAAATGTATGCTTTTATATCACTGATATAAAAAAACATGATACTCATTGAGCCCTTTTCCTTTACAGGAGGAGCCGATGGAGAAGTGTGCAGCATTGTTCTGCAACCACAAGGGCAAGGACTTTAGTGGACACACAAAGTGCAGGACTCATGCCCCTGCTGCATTGTGTCGGGGGTCCTCAAGTAGTGGTACCCAAAGGGTTGCCCCACCTGCTCAACCCTGCTGGCCAACGGCTTCGGAGAAGCCCCCCTAGTCAACATAGAGACTAGGGATACAGCGAGGGAGACCCTTCGCAAATGGGTAAGAGGGTCCCAAAAGAACTCTCCGGGACCGTACTTACCCAACGACTCCCTAAGGTGCCTACTGTTCCCCAAGGCTCTACCAAACACGGTAGTGCCCCAGGAACAGGTCCAGCCTCCTCTCATACAACTGAAGATCTACACTGACATAAATAAGTCACTAGAAGGCATTGACATCCACCAAGAAAGGATGTCAGAAGTGTCCACTGACACTGAACAGGACCTTCTGCAAGGAGGCCCTGGAGGCCCTGAAGAAGACGTGGAACATCCACAAGCGGAGGAAGAAGGATCCGTTTCAACGGCAACCGAAGACCCTCAGTTCGCCGTGACGGCATACCATCCTATGCCATCAACTTCTTCAACCCCAACTTCACAACCAGTTCCACAGGTCGACAAGAACGAAGTGATCCTCACGTCGATTCAACGGATGATGGAATTGTTCCAAAAGGAACAAAAGACGATGAAGCAATCAATCAAGCAGCAGCAGATACTGTTGCAGGAGCGGGCGGACCACCCTGGACCTAGCAGGGGCTCCACTAAGAAGCCCCTTAGAGTGTTGGATCTCCCTCACTGCTCCGAAACCAACCCCTGAAGGTATGCGGAGCATACGCCCATGATGAATGGGAAACTATTCGTCTCGGGGAAGTTGGGGGCCAAACTGATTGAAGACCTTGAGTTCTGGCCTAACTTTTCAGCTTACCCAGACTGTTACGTGATACTGCGAGATGAACATGCAGCCCGTGAGGAAACCTTCTGAAGTTCCCAGACCATCTTCTGAGGAGGGAACAGGAGTCTAAGGAGAGACTTGCGGCCTACCTTTCTCATCAGAACTGCCTGGAAATGAGTGCTGGTCTACATAACGCCCCAGAAATGTTCATCTTCCTGGCTAAGTCTCACATGGGGACCCTTGTGAAAGACTTATATGCTTTCCTCAGAGCAAGGAGAGCCTGCAGAGAGTTCGTTCTGGCCTCAGCGACCATAAGACACGAATCCAGGAAGCTGATTGCCTCGAGCATCTGGGGTAGGGACCTTTTCCCAAAGGAACTGGTAGAAGAGATCATAGCCAAAGCAGCCACAGAGAACAGGAACCTTCTCCAAAAGTGGGGCATGAACTCAGAGGAAATCTTCCTCGGACGAAGGTCCCCAGCCTAAAAATAAAAAGGCAAGGAGACCACGCAGACCGGCACAACTTCCTGCCGTGACTATGACCACGATGCCTCAGACCACCTTCCAGATTGTCCCTCAACAACTGGTAGCCCAGTCGCCAGTGTTTAACCCTGGCTTTGAGAGGCAGTCGACTTCCTGTCGCCCTAGTCAGAAAGGAAAAGGCCCAAAGAGATGTTCTTCTGGAGGTAACTCCTCTCATGGTGGGGGAGGATGTGGTCGCGGAAACAAATCCGCAGGACCCCCCAATCAATGAGGGGCTCCAGGTAAGAGGCAGACTGTATCACTTTTGGGATGGCTGGATCTTCGATCCCTGGGCCCACAGCCTAATTACAATTGGACTCAGGTGGAAATGGAACAGAACTCCACCCCGTTTTCTAGAATTCTTCCAACACTCCACCCCCTCGTTAGGAGAATATACCTCAGAACTCTTGAACAAGAAGGTAATAAGGAAAGCAAAGTCCATCAAATTCTTGGGAAGACTGTTTTGTGTTCCCAAGAAAGACTCGGACAAACTCAGAATCATTCTAGACTTGTCTCCACTCAAGTTCATCAAGAACAAGTTCCGGATACTTACTTTGCAACACATAGGAGCGTACACAGTCTCAATACACCTAACAGATGCTTACTGGCATCTTCCATTGAGTCGCCCTTTCTCCTCCTACCTAGGATTCAAACTACAGAAGAAGAAGTTTGTCTTCAGAGCAATGCCCTTCAGACTGAACACAGCCCCAAGGATATTCACAAAGCTAGCAGACACAATCGTCCAGCAGCTACGCTCCAAAGGAGTTCAAGTACTAGCATATCTAGACGATTTTCTGGTATGGGCAGCATCTAAGACTAGTCTGCAAGCAGCCAATAAGGTGATCCAGTTCCTGGAACACCTGGGCTTCAAGATCAATCGCAAGAAGTCTCGCCTTTCTCCAGCTCAGAAGTTCCAATGGTTAGGAATCCAATGGGACTTAAAATCACACCACCTCTCTATTCCATCCAAGAAGAGGAGAGAGATAGGGGGATCTGTCAGGAGAGTAATCCGTCACAAGAGGACTTCAGGATGCCAACAGGGAAGAGTATTGGGCTCTCTCCAGTTCGCAGCAGTGACAGACCCGGTGCTAAAAGCACATCTAAAAGATGCGTCAGGAGTCTGGAGAAGATACACATCAAACGCTCGAAGAGATCAACTAAGGTTGACCCCGACCCTGTTGCGCAAGCAGTTAAGGCCGTGGTCAAAAGCCAAGAGCCTAGCATGGACAATTCCCCTGCAACCACCACAACCATCAATGGTGATACACACAGACGCCTCCTTGGAAGGATGGGGAGGCCATTCTCACGTGAAAAAAGTTCAAGGGAATTGGTCGCACCAGTTCAAAACCTTTCATATCAATATTTTGGAAGCTTTGGCAGTTTTCCTAACGTTGAAGAAACTATCCCCTCACAGGGCAATCCACATCAGATTAGTCCTGGACAATGAAGTGATAGTAAAATGTCTAAATCGACAAGGCTCGAGATCAACTCACATCAGCCATGTGATATTAGCCATTTTCTACCTGGCAAGGAAGAAGGGATGGCACCTATCAGCAGTTCACCTACAAGGGTTCCGCAACGTGACAGCGGACGCTCTATCCAGGCGAAAGCCCATAGAGACAGAATGGTCCCTAGACGCAGACTCATTCTCCTTCATCTCGGAAAAAGTCCCAGAACTGTAGATCGACCTCTTAGCAACGCGCGACAACAAGAAACTACCTTGTTACGTAGCCCCCAATATGGACCCTCAAGCAGAGGCAATGGATGCCATGTCCCTCGACTGGAACCGGTGGAATCACATTTACCTGTTTCCACCAATCAATCTCCTGCTAAGAGTTCTCGACAAGCTAAGCTCCTTCAGAGGGACAGCAGCAGTAGTGGCCCCCAAGTGGCCCAAAAGCAATTGATTCCCTAGTTCTAGAGCTGAAACTGAAGCTGTTTCCTCTGCCGGATCCAGTATTATCCCAACTGGTCCAGAAGTTGACTCTTTATGCTTCTTCCTCGAGAACCAACAACCTACATCTCATGATTTTCTCGCCCTAGCGGCGAACAAAAAGTTTGGAATCTTGAAGGATAAAGTTGACTTCATCGAAGAGTATAAATCAACTTCGACTAGGAGACAATATGAATCGTCATAGAAGAAATGGGTTTCCTTTGCGAAAACAAGGAAACCAACAGAAATATCGATAGATTTCTGTCTCACATTCTTCATATATCTATACGAACAAGGCTTGGCTTCTACTACGATTACCTCGTGTAAGTCGGCCCTGGCTAGACCATTTCTGTATGCCTTTGAAGTGGACCTCACTAGTGAAATCTTTAATAAGATCCCAAAAGAATGCGCTAGACTTAAGTCAGCAGCCCCACCAAAGCCCATCACGTGGTCATTGGACAAAGTCTTGCACTATGCTTTGAACCTAAACAATGAGGATTGTACTCTAAAGGATTTAACACAGAAAGTAATTTTTCTGTTTACAATAGCCTCGGGGGCTAGAGTTACTGAAAAAGTGGCCTTATCCAGAAACAAAGGCCATATTTAGTTCCTAGACACAGGAGAACTGAACCTCTTTCCTGATCCTGCCTTTCTTGCCAAGAATGAGCTACCCACTAATAGGTGTGGTCCTTGGAGAATCTGCCCACTGAAAGAAGATATATCTCTGTGCCCACTAGAGTGTCTTAAGGTCTATCTATGAAGAACTTCAGACTTCAAGGAAGGACAGCAGCTCTTCAGAGGCGAAACCTCAGGATGAAACTTATCCCTAAGACAACTAAGAGCGAAGCTCACCTACTTTATTCGCAGAGCAGATCCTAACAGTACACCCGCAGGTCACGATCCGAGGAAAGTTGCTTCTTCGTTAACCTTCTTTCAGCATATGGACTTTGAAAGACTCCGCTCATACACTGGGTGGAGATCATCCAGGGTCTTCTATGAACACTATGCGAAGCAAGGACATGAAATAAAACCTTTTGTGGAGGCGGCGGATAGTGTCATTAAACCCGTCGTCTAGTGCTGCTATGAACAGTGGAGTACTTTGGTAATTTACAGTGCATCGGGTGCATGGGTATACATACCTTCTAGTGCAAATCATAGCGATGATTAACATACTGTTCCATATAGGTGCATATCTGACCAATAACTCCAGTGCCGAGTGAACGTTTGCATTACAGTGTTTATAGATGTCCAAAAAATCTGAACAAGTCAGACAGATTTGGTTTCCCATCTCCATTGAGTGGCAGTATTCCGATAATGAATTTATATATTTTTTCTACAGGAGAAAATATGGACCCACATGTGTTAATTCTGGATCAGATTCATACTCTATTGTAACTACATTTGATAATTTAGTTGCAAAATAATGCTACTAAAGCGTATCTGCGCCTTATTATTGCTACCTCAGTTACACGCAAATAAAACATGACTACGAATCTGGCCATTACCTTTTTCAGATCTTTGTTTGAAGGAGGCCTAGCCAATAATACTATTACTATAATTAAATCTGCTTTAAAGAAAATATTTCAGCTCGGGTTCAATATTAATCTTACAGATTCGTATTTTTCGACTATTCCGAGAGCCAGTAACTCGCCCTCACACAGTTTCCTGGGTTTTAAATGATGTCCTTGATCTATCTTCTGACACTGATAATTACTCATGCTCTTATATAGCGCTTCTTAGGAAGACTTTATTTTTGATAAATTTAGCCTCAGGAGCCAGAATATCTGAACTCTCAGCATTATCTAGGGAACCAAATCATATTGATTTTCTTTCTTCTGGTGGAATTTTATTCTCTCTAGATAGAAAGTTCTCAGAAAAGAGCGAGGATCCACAGAATAGATGGTCCCCGTGGAAGATTGTCCCACTTCCACAGGATCTATTTCTGTGCCCAGTTAACACTCTGGAAGGCTATTTGAATAGAACTTCTTAAAAGTCTTCAGGACCTTTGCTTATTAGAGAGGATGGAGGAACCATTTCCCTGAAAGGAATCAGACAATAGATTCTTTATTTTATTAAACGAACCAAGCCGGAATCTGTCCCACATGGCC
The DNA here is from genome assembly GCF_036898095.1 of Palaemon carinicauda. NCBI lineage: Eukaryota > Metazoa > Arthropoda > Malacostraca > Decapoda > Palaemonidae > Palaemon > Palaemon carinicauda. The sequence goes on along the minus strand of NC_090739.1, from coordinate 99,049,532 downwards.
ATGATATCCAAGCTTTAGCAACATCAGTCAATTATTTTCGTCACATGAATTTTGAAGAATTAAAAAGATATAGTGGTTCCTCCTGATATAACAGAACTATTATAACAGGGTCCTATCTTCATATATATATTTTCCTCTTAGTGCCTTGTCTCCTAATAAGGAGCAGGGCGATACCTTTCTTGCCTATTTCCCCTACCTTAACATTGACCTTCATTTGGGTTGTAATTAAGAGATTGGTATATTAAGGATTATTAGTTAAACACACTTAATTAAATTCTATTTTTAATTCAGTTCCTTAACTTTTTGTGTATTTCCAATTATGGGACCAATTCTCTTAGTATTTCACGGAGCGACACAGGGTGAGCCCAGAAAAGGGATTTTGACGAAGGAAAAATCTATTTCTGGGGGACCTGTGTCGCCCAGTGAACCCACTCCCCTTTTTCCTCACCCTAGGCTGGCCCAAGCTTGGGGTACTAATAGGAATGATAGGAGAAGGATGGGTAGTGGTAGTGGTGGTGGTGGTGGGGGGGGGCCAGTAGCTGTAGAGAACGACACCTCGTAGTAACGGGGATGTTGAGGAAGGAGAAGACTAATTGGTAAGGGACCTCTGGTAGTGGTTTCACACACCCCAGTTATTATACCGACACCCTATAAGGGTGAGCGAGCTGGGTATATTCCTGGCATTCCATGCAACTCTTTTCTCTGGTTTATTTAGCAGTATTTATACCTTAGAAATGGTGCTTTAAGGAGCATTTCACGGAGCGACACAGGTCCCTCGCCCAGAAATAGATTTTTCCTTCGTCAAAATCCCTTTATCAATCATCACAATAAGATTAGTCTTTACTACAGTGCTTCCACTTTCATATATTATCTACATCTCTCTGGGCTCTTTAAACATTGTGTGCAGCCACTTTAACTTTGGCAAAATTTCTAAATTTTTCATCCTGACTTTTCTTTTATGCTATATTTATCTGTAAAATCCTCAAAATAAGCTCTGTCCATTCCCATCACTATCCTATCAGACATTGACACCACTGCCTCATCATCTTTTAGAGATGCTTCTTATTTACTAACTTGTTTGTTTACTAACTGCTCAGAATTATTTTTTTCCTTCATGGTCTCCCCATTTCCAATTCTTCCTCTTCTAAGTGCCACTGTGCTTCCAACTCTATTAGATCTTCATTAGCTCTATTTTAACATACAGTATTCCTCTAATTCTTCAATATCTTCCTCTTCAACATCTAAATTGAGCACATAAGCAAAGTCCAATTTTTTCCTGGCATCAACCTGTTGAACCCCTTCAGAATTATTATAATGATTTCGGCATTTTGACATGTTTTGCGTACAATACAAACTCTTAACAAGATTTATAACCTTACCTGCAATATTCTTCCTTTTTGTTATTTCAGTCAATGCTGTGGCAGACTAGTCAGGGAATCTTTTCACAGAAAAAACTAACAAAACCATATCTTTTGATCAAGCTCTTGATAAATTAACTTAACTTACAAAATTGTTAAAAACAAGTCAGTTTGCTTAATCATAAATCCTTTAAGTTTCTCAATTTACTATGAGGAATGATGTATCATGATACAGTGGAACCTCTCCACACGAACGTATCTACATCCGAATTTTCCAACATCCGAAGTAAAATTCGAGCAAATTTTTGACTCTACACCCAAATTTTATTTCGACACACAAAGTAAACATTACGCCATTGAGCGTCGAGTGCTCAGTTCTCTATTCATTTCCTTTTTTATTTTACCTATAATCATGGTGCCTAAGAAGCTAAGTTTCAGTACAGAAAGAAGGCAATTCTTTCATTAGAATTGAAGCAAGAAATTATAGAAAAACATGAGAGCAGTGTGCATGTGAGTGATACTGTATGGCTAAACAATATGGCCGGAATAGGCCTATGATCTCGAGGATCATCAAGCTGAAGGCAGCCATTAAAGCAAATAACCATCGAAGGGGATCACCATTATTACAAGACATCTTAGCAATACCCTGGAAGAGATAGAACGCCTTTTGTTGATAGGGATAAAGGACAAAGAGATTGTTGGCAACGATCATTTGTGAGAAGGGCCAGCGTGATGAACAGAAAGAAAGAAAAAAGTGAAGCAAAGAAAACCATGATAGCATTAAAAAGCTCTTTTAAATAAGACCTCTCTCTTTTTCTGTTTCTCTCTAAACATAGCATTAACATGTTCATTAAATAAAATATCTCTCTCTCTCTCTCTCTCTCTCTCTCTCTCTCTCTCTCTCTCTCTCTCTCTCTCTCTCTCTCTCTCTCTCTCTCTCTCTCTCTCTCATTCTTCTTCGCTGTTATAGTGTTAGATACGTCTATTACTTTTTTTACCGAGAGAGAGAGAGAGAGAGAGAGAGAGAGAGAGAGAGAGAGAGAGAGAGAGAGAGATTAAACAAAAATGTGTTTAGAGTACATATGATTTTTAAACAGCGTCAACGAGTTGAAAAACAATTAAATGTAACTAAGAAAGTAATAACTGCTAATCTGAATTCCTTTATTAACTAAAACAAATATTGATACAAACACACTCGTGTGCGTATGCACAAACACACACACACAGGTGCAAAAATTGCTACGCAGTAAGAGAGACGGCCGGGGAGGAGGTAGAGATGGTGACTGCGATAACATACCGTAACTCGTCACTGAAAGTGATGAAAATAAAATTCAAAAGAAAAAAAATGTAAAAAATATGAAATATAAAAATAAAAAAATAGATAAATAAGCTAAGTTAGATTAAAATTTCCGTAGTGTAAGTTACGGTATGTTATCGCAGTCACCATCTCTACCTCCTCGCCGATCGTGTCTCCTCGTGCGTGTGTGTGTGTTTGCGCATACGCACACGAGTGTGTTTGTATCAATATTTGTTTTAGTTAATAAAGGAATTCAGATTCGCTGATGTTTTTTTAGTTACATTTAACTGTCTTTCAACCCGTTAACGCTGTCAAAAATCATATGTACACAACACATTTTTGTGTAATCTCTCATTTTTGTTTAATCTCTCTCTCTCTCTCTCTCTCTCTCTCTCTCTCTCTCTCTCTCTCTCTCTCTCTCTCTCTCTCTCTCTCTCTCTCTCTCTCAGAAAAGAATAATAGACGTCTCTAACACTAACAGTGAAGAAGAACAAGAGAGAGAGAGAGAGAGAGAGAGAGAGAGAGAGAGAGATAGAGAGAGAGAGAGAGTATTTATTTAAAGAACATGTTAACACCATGTCTACCTTCTCGCCGATCGTCCATCTCCTCCTGGCGTAGCAAATCCTACACCTGCGTTGGCCTGTCTCTAAGGTAAAGTGGCAATAAAACACATTTTTTATTTATTATTTCTTTATAATTATCTTTTTTACATGCTTCTTTCATATTATGCAGTTATGTTATTGTTATGTGTAATTATGTGTAGCCATTTATTAAGGATTTATTATGGGTTTTTAGGCTGAGGAACGAATTAAATGAATTACCATGTATTCTTATGGGAAAATTTGTTTCTACATCCGAACATTTTCTACATCCGAAGTTGGTTGTGGAACGAATTAAATTCGTATGTAGAGGTACCACTGTATAGCTCTTTTTATCTCTGTCATTTATTCCAGAGAAAAGGAGTTATATGTTATACATTCTAGTTCCCTTGTTATAAAATATAATTAAGAGGTAAGAAAACAATCCAAGAATTATTTTTATTTTGTTTTGATCCTATATCTTCCATCTTCAAAGTAGTAGCATATGAATTTTGGTTAAGTATTAAAATTAATCTTATTTTCAAAATCAGATATTTTTTGTTAACTATCGAGGATGAATATTATTTTCTTTTAGGTGTTTGACGACCTTGGGACACCGTATGAGGTCTATGAACTAGACAAAGAAAAGGATGGAGCTGCAGCTCAAGATGTTCTGGACATCATGACAGGATCCAGAACAGTAAGTCGTCTGATTTGATATAGTATTTTTATAGATAGAATTTATTAATAGTCTTATAAGAGGTAATGTGACTGGATTGTAGGTGATAAAGTTTTAGCTTTGATTTATCATTTGTAACTAGCAGAATATGCATGGAAAGCTGTTGTAGCTTGATTTATTGTGTCACGTTTATTAGGAATTTCCAGGTATTACCATTATTTTAAATAGCTTACAATCATGTTCATATCCATATAAGATGTCTACTTCAAGATGGGTAGAATGAAAAAATTTTGCTAATATGAAACAAGGAGACAAAGTAAAAAAATAAAAACGAGCCACTGCTTAATGGTAAATAATATCAAGTTGAAATAACTAAAAGTGATGCCCCTTGATACAAAAGTTTTTGCATACAATAAATTCATGATGCAAAACGAGATGCAAAGATTTTTTTTCCTCATATTACAAAAAAATTTCATGATACAAAACGAGATAAGGTATGTGATTTGCCCTGCCATCAGGAATAATTTCAAAATTCACGCACCACCAACTGTAAACTCACCACTCTTGCCCCACTCTCGCATTGGTTATCTCCCTACTCGGATGCTAGTTAACGCCATACGATCCTGCTCTTCTATTAGTCAGTATCTATCCCATCATGCATCTACGTATCTGCATTCCTCGACCATTTTGTTTCGGCAGCGCATTTGTTCACATTGAATCTGTGGTGATAATTTCACTTTCGTGCTTTTGTTTATTGTACTGTATCGTGTTATGTTTTTCAACTCATGCATTATTAGCCATGGGTCCCAAGAATGTTGCTGATGTTCAGGGATAGAAGAAGAGGATGCTTTCTATGGAGACAAAGCTGGAGATAATCAAGAAGAAGGAGCCTGGCATGTGGTTGAGTGTGATTGCTGAGAAATATGGCCGAAATCCATAGAAGATAGGCACCATCTTTAAGCAGAAGGATGCATCAAAGCGGCAACATTTTCTAAAGGTGTGACTGTTTTTTTCAATATTAATCTTACCCGATGATCATGTAGCTGTCAACTCCGTTGCCCGACAGAAATCTACGGTCGGGATACGCCAGCGATCGCTTATACAGGTGGGGGTGTACTCACCAGCGCCATCTGTGGTCAGGTACTCCAGTACTTCTTGTCAACAAGACCTCAATTTTTCCTCTGTCGTGCCACCGGCAAGACCTACATGGATACGCTGTTGATTTTGGAGTCTTTCGTTCACGATTTGGTGAAGTATTTGCTCTGAAATTTTAGCCTTCGCTGTACAGGAAGCTTTAGCCTTAGCTTAGCAAGCTTTTGGTTTTAATTTGATTCATTGGTTAACGATCTTTGCTTACTTTGGAATTCCCCCTTTGACTACTTCTAAAATTCAAGATGTCTGACCATTCCCAAGTTCCTAAATACAGGCGATGTAGTGTTAGGACTTGTAATAGGCGTCTTCCGAAGGCCTCTGTTGATCCTCACACCGTATGTTCCAATTGTAGGGGAAAATCCTGTCAATTGGAAGATCGATGTGGGGAATGTGCTGGGCTTTCGGAATTCGATTTTAATGAATTCCTCAGATATACTCGTAGGTTAGAGAAGGAGAGAGATAGGAGGAGTTCTTCTCGCTCTTTGGATATTTCCTCTCCCCATGCCCCTCAACCTTTTCCTTCCCCTGTGGTGGTGACCCCCGAACCTGCTACGAGTGCTCAGCCTGCAATGGGTGATATGTTGCGTGCCATTCAGGCTCTCGGTGATAAGGTGGAGTCGTTGGTTAGTGACCGCAATCAGCTCTTGGCGGATGTCAGAGAGCTGAAAGCGAAGAGTGCAGTGGGAAGTGTTAGTGCAAGTGCTGTGCATAGTGTCAGTGTCAGTGTTGCGCATGAGGATACATCTGTGCGTGCCAGTCGTCCGCCCAGTCCGGGACCTCTTGCAAGCTCCCAAGCCCAGGGGAGAAGCAATGTCGAAGGACCAAAGGGTTCGGCAGGCCTTGATCGGCGCACAGATGTATCCTCAGTGGTTGCGGACGTATCTGCTAAGGATCGTCCCTTCCACTCCCAGACAAATGAGCCCTTACATTCCTCGTCTGTGGAAGAGGTTTCCAGGAGGAAACGGTGGACTAAGGTCTCACGACCGCTTAAGCGTAAAGTCCCTTCAGAGCTAGTCCAACGGCCCAGGTGTAGCCACTGGGTCAGTTCGGACTCGCCGCAGTCATCGGATGACTGCACACCTCCCAAGAGAGGTAGAGTGGTCCCTCAACAGGCCTCTGCTCCAACCACAGTAGACCCTAAGTGGTCCATGCTGCAGACTATGCAGTCTCAGCTTGCGGCTTTTATGCAGGATTATCAGGCAGAGAAGGTTAACATCCCTCCTCCTGTGAGAGCTCCTCCACAGTTGCGCTGTCCTCAGCCCATGCAGCATGCTCTGCAGACCTTACAGCATGAGCCGCATTCCATGCAGCATGAGCCTCATACCATGCAGCATGAGCCTCATCCCATGCAGCATGAGCCGCATGCCATGCAGCATGAGCCGCATACCATGCAGCATGAGCCGCATCCCATGCAGCATGAGCCGCATGCCATGCAGCATGAGCCGCATGCCTCACAGCATGCTCTGCATACCACACCGCATGCTCCTCAGCCCACCGCAGACCCTCCCTCACACCGGCCCTCTGCTTTTGTTGTTGCCAGCTCACAGTCTGTCCAGCAGAGGCATGATGATGGATCCGCAGGTACGCATGCACCCGTTCTGCAGGATTCACCCGTTCAGCTTGCTGCTCTGCCTTTGCCTCTTACAACTCAACTGTCGGGTGAGGAGGCTTCTGAGGATGAAGCTGCTCATCTTGATGATCCTCATTCTGATGTTGAAGGACACAAGTCTTCGCCACCCTCCTTAGACTTCCGCAAAGTCCTTGCTTTGTTCAGAGAGTTGTACCCTGAACACTTTGTGTCTGCAACCCCTCGTTCTCCTCCCTCCGAGTTTGCTCTGGGCATGCAGTCTACTGCGCCTGCCTTCACCAAGCTTGTTCTTGCCAGATCTTCAAGGAGAGCTTTGAGGGTTATGGGGGATTGGTTGCAGTCCAAGAAGCAACTGGGAAGGACCTCTTTTGTGTTTCCTCCTCCCAAGCTGGCTTCTAAGTCGGGCGTCTGGTATGCCACGGGAGAGGAACCTGGCTTGGGGGTTCCTGCCTCTGCCCAGGCCGACTTCTCAAGTCTGGTTGACTCTCCCCGCAGGTTGGCTATGAGACGTTCGAAGATCTGCTGGTCCCCTACAGATCTTGATCACTTGTTAAGGGGAGTCTTTCGTGCCTTCGAGATATTCAACTTCCTCGATTGGTGTCTGGGAGCCTTAAGCAGGAAGACTGCCCCTTCTGACAAGGACTCAGCCATGCTGATCATGTCCAGCATGGACAAGGCAATACGGGATGGGTCTGGCGAGCTTGCGGCTTCTTATGTATCAGGGGTCCTCAAGAAAAGGGAACATCTGTGCTCCTTCTTATCTGCTGGTATCACCCCTTGCCAGAGGTCAGAGTTACTTTTTGCTCCTCTGTCCAAGTGTCTGTTTCCGGAGGAATTAATTAAGGGGATGACTGCCTCTCTTCTCCAGAAGGATACGCATGACCTCATGGCTTCTTCTGCACGTAAGGCTAAGACCTTACCTTCCGTGACTAAACCTTACCGCCCTCTAGCAGTTGATACTCCTGCTTCCAGGTTCATCCCACCCTTTCGTGGCAGAACCTCCAGCAGAGGAGGTACCCGTGCAGACAGTAACCGTGGCAAGCCCAAGAAGGGTTCCAAGTCCACAAGAGGCAAGTTTTGACTTCCCTCCTCTCCAGACAGCTGTAGGAGCCAGACTCAAGACCTTCTGGCAAGCTTGGGAGAGCAGAGGTGCAGACGCTCAGTCTGTGAAGTGGCTGAGGGAGGGATACAGAATTCCGTTCTGCCGCAATCCCCCTCTAGCTACATCTCCCATCAACCTCTCTCCCAACTACAAGGAGAAGGACAAGAGGCTAGCGTTGCAACAAGAGGTGTCGCTCTTGCTACACAAGGAGGCAGTGGTCATAGTCCGGGACCATCAATCCCCGGGCTTTTACAACCGTCTCTTCCTAGTAGCCAAGAAGACAGGAGGTTGGAGGCCGGTGCTGGACGTCAGTGCGCTCAATGCTTATGTCACCAAGCAGACGTTCACTATGGAGACGACGAAGTCGGTCCTAGCAGCGGTCAGGCAGGAGGACTGGATGGTCTCGTTAGACCTGAAAGACGCATACTTTCACGTCCCCATCCATCCAGACTCCCAACCTTTCCTGAGATTCGTCTATGGAAAGGTTGTGTACCAGTTCCAAGCCCTGTGTTTTGGCCTAAGCACGGCACCTCTTGTGTTTACGCGACTGATGAGGAATATTGCGAAATTCCTTCACTTGGCAGACATCAGAGCCTCCCTCTATTTAGACGACTGGCTTTTAAGAGCTCCCACAAGTCGTCGCTGTCTGGAGAATCTCAGATGGACTATGGATCTGACCAAGGAACTGGGCCTCCTGGTCAATTTAGAGAAGTCCCAGCTCGTCCCATCCCAGACCATTGTTTACCTAGGTATGGAGATTCAGAGTCGAGCTTTTCGGGCTTTTCCGTCGGCCCCAAGGATCAACCAAGCCCTAGAGTGCATCCTGAGCATGCTGAGAAGGAGCCGATGCTCAGTAAGGCAGTGGATGAGTCTAACAGGGACACTTTCATCGCTGGCCCTGTTCATCGAGTTAGGGAGACTCCACCTCCGCCCCCTTCAGTATCATCTGGCTGCTCACTGGATCAAGGACATGACGCTAGAGACGGTCTCAATTCCTGTTTCCGAAGAGATGAGGTCTACTCTAACGTGGTGGAAGAACAGCATTCTTCTCAAGGAAGGTCTTTCGTTAGCTGTTCAGACCCCCGACCACCATCTCTTCTCGGACGCATCAGACTCGGGCTGGGGTGCGACATTGGACGGACAGGAATGCTCGGGAACATGGAATCAGGAACAAAGAACACTCCACATCAATTGCAAGGAGTTGTTGGCGGTTCATCTGGCCTTAATGAACTTCAAGTCCCTCCAGCTAAACAAGGTGGTGGAGGTGAACTCCGACAACACCACAGCCTTGGCTTACATCTCCAAGCAGGGGGGGACTCATTCGAGGAAGTTGTTCGAGATCGCAAGGGACCTCCTCATTTGGTCAAAAGATCGAAGGCTCACGCTGGTAACGAGGTTCATTCAGGGCGATATGAATGTCATGGCAGATCGCCTCAGCCGGAAGGGTCAGGTCATCCCCACAGAGTGGACCCTTCACAAGAATGTTTGCAGCAGACTTTGGTCCCTGTGGGGTCAGCCAACCATAGATCTGTTCGCTACCTCGATGACCAAGAGGCTCCCATTGTATTGTTCGCCGATTCCAGACCCGGCAGCAGTTCACGTGGATGCTTTTCTGCTGGATTGGTCCCATCTCGACCTGTATGCATTCCCGCCGTTCAAGATTGTCAACAGGGTACTTCAGAAATTCGCCTCTCACAAAGGGACACGGCTGACGTTGGTTGCTCCCCTCTGGCCCGCGAGAGAATGGTTCACAGAGGTACTGCAATGGCTGGTCGACGTTCCCAGGACTCTTCCTCTAAGAGTGGACCTTCTACGTCAACCTCACGTAAAGAAGGTACACCCAAGCCTCCACGCTCTTCGTCTGACTGCCTTCAGACTATCGAAAGACTCTCAAGAGCTAGAGGCTTTTCGAAGGAGGCAGCCAGAGCGATTGCTAGAGCTAGGAGGACATCCACTCTCAGAGTCTATCAATCTAAATGGGAAGTCTTCAGAAACTGGTGCAAGGCCAATGCAGTTTCCTCAACCAGTACCACTGTAACCCAGATTGCTGACTTCCTGTTACATCTAAGGAACGTTAGATCCCTATCAGCTCCTACGATCAAGGGTTATAGAAGTATGTTGGCAGCGGTTTTCCGCCACCGAGGCTTGGATCTTTCCTCCAACAAAGATCTGCAGGACATCCTTAGGTCTTTTGAGACCTCTAAGGAACGTCGGTTGTCCACTCCAGGCTGGAATCTAGACGTGGTCCTAAGGTTCCTGATGTCATCTAGATTTGAACCGCTCCAATCAGCCTCTTTCAAGGACCTCACATTAAAAACTCTTTTCCTAGTATGCCTAGCAACAGCTAAGAGAGTAAGTGAGATCCACGCCTTCAGCAGGAACATAGGTTTCACATCGGAAACGGCTACATGTTCCTTGCAGCTCGGTTTTTTGGCTAAAAACAAGCTTCCTTCACGTCCTTGGCCTAAATCGTTCGAGATCCATAGCCTATCCAACTTGGTGGGTAACGAGCTGGAGAGAGTACTTTGCCCAGTCAGAGCTCTTAGGTACTATCTGAAAAGGTCAAAACCTTTACGAGGACAATCAGAAGCCTTATGGTGTGCTGTTAAGAAGCCTTCGCTACCAATGTCTAAGAACGCAGTTTCTTACTACATCAGGCTTCTGATTAGAGAAGCTCATTCTCATATGAAGGAAGAAGACCTTGCTTTACTGAAGGTAAGGACACATGAAGTGAGAGCTGTGGCTACTTCAGTGGCCTTCAAACAGAACCGTTCTCTGCAGAGTGTTATGGATGCAACCTATTGGAGAAGCAAGTCAGTGTTCGCATCATTCTATCTCAAAGATGTCCAGTCTCTTTACGAGAACTGCTACACCCTGGGACCATTCGTAGCAGCGAGTGCAGTAGTAGGTGAGGGCTCAGCCACTACATTCCCATAATCCCATAACCTTTTTAACCTTTCTCTTGATTGCTTTTATTGTTGTTTTTGGGTTGTACGGTCGGCTAAGAAGCCTTCCGCATCCTGGTTGATTTGGCGGGTGGTCAATTCTTTCTTGAGAAGCGCCTAGGTTAGAGGTTGTGATGAGGTCCTTTAGTATGGGTTGCAGCCCTTTATACTTCAGCCACCTAAGAGTCGTTCAGCATCCTAAGAGGACCGCTACGCTCAGTAAGGAAGACGTACTTATTAAAGGCAGAGTAATGGTTCAAGTCGACTTCCTTACCAGGTACTTATTTATTTTTTATTGTTATTTTGAATAACTAATAAAAATGAAATACGGGATACTTAGCTTCTTTGTTAACATGTATACTGGTCTCCACCCACCACCCTGGGTGTGAATCAGCTACATGATCATCGGGTAAGATTAATATTGAAAAATGTTATTTTTATTATCTAAAATAAATTTTTGAATATACTTACCCGATGATCATGATTTAAATGACCCGCCCTTCCTCCCCATAGAGAACCAGTGGACCGAGGAGAAAATTGAGGTCTTGTTGACAAGAAGTACTGGAGTACCTGACCACAGATGGCGCTGGTGAGTACACCCCCACCTGTATAAGCGATCGCTGGCGTATCCCGACCGTAGATTTCTGTCGGGCAACGGAGTTGACAGCTACATGATCATCGGGTAAGTATATTCAAAAATTTATTTTAGATAATAAAAATAACATTTTTCCAGCAAGAGGAGCCACATTCATGGTGTGATGGAGAAACTGTTTCTCCTTTGGATTAAGGACAAGAAAATCTCTGGAGGCAATTACCGAGATGACAGTCTGCCACAAGGCCAGCATTATTTTTGGTGATCTCCTGTGTGCTCAGGCCAAAGACAACACAGGAGAATGGACATCGAAGCAGACACCTCCAAAGTTCAAGGCTTTTTGGGGGTGCTTTGAAAAAATTTAAGAGGCGATCTGGCATTCATTCGGTGGTACGGTATGGGGAGGCTGCCAGCTCGGACACGAAAGTAGCCAAAGCTTTTGTTGAAAAATTTGAGGAGTTGACTCTCCAAGAAGGCTACAGTCCCCAGAAAGTCTTCAACTGTGATGAAACTGGGCTTTTCTGGAAAAAACGGATTTTGAGCAAAGCGAAAAATCTATTTTTGGGTGAAAGTGCCATGTCGTCTTGATGGGAGGGTTCCTTTAGGTAGCCTTCTAAGGGATATTTGCTACAGTGATACTCCCAGAGAAATAAACAGAATGTCTCGATGATTCTAACTCCTGGCGCGAGAATCCAATTAAGGATATCGCATAATATCAGGGGACGTATTTTTAGATACGACACAACAATCTTCACCCCAAATAGATTTAACTCTTTTATGTAAGGGGGAAGATTGGCAAAAGAAGGGGGTGCCAATCTAGGTAACCGGTGGACCTCCTTCCCTATTACTACTACGACGCCATGCCATTCCTTTTCTTGTCGTTAAGCAGAAATGGCCGCAGATAGAGTAATTTTGGGAGGGGTCAGCAAAAGGGTGGGTCCATCAGGACGACATGGCACTCTCACCCACAAATAGATATTTTGCTTTGCTCAAAATCCATTTTTTGAGCTCAGGCCATGTCGTCCTGATGGAAGCATACTAGAGAATTAACTTGAAATTACTATAGCTGTGGGTTTGTGTATGTGCCTTCTACCTTGAATGGATTTCCTTATCTGGTCTGCTAGACCTGTATGTGAAATTCCAGTTGACTGTCGTTTCCACTAAGCCTGGAACTGGTTTAGTGCTTCCTGCCCCCTGCAGGGAAAGTTTCGACATCGACAATAAGGATTCAAGGTTTGAATTTCCGCAGGAACGGAAGGTAAAAGTTTAGAGATTACCTTTCACTTACCTTGGAAATCTGTATCCTTATTTCAAGTTCTGGGCCCTTCTAGGGCCTAATTAAAACTCTAGCATGTTTTATTTGTCTGTAACTGAGATAGCAATAATAATATGCAAATACGTTCAGTATTTTTACTTTGCAACTAGATTATCAAATGTAGTTATAATAGAGTATGAATCTGATCCAGCATTAAAACACATCAGGGTTTATATTTTCTCTTGTAGGAAAAAATATGTAATTTCATTATCGGAATAATGCCACTCAATGGAGATGTGAAACCAAATCTGTCTGACTTGTACAGATTTTGGGTATGCATAAACACTGTGATGCAAACGTTCACTCGGCAATGGTGTTATTGGTCAGATATGCACCTATATGGAACAGTGTATTAATAATCGTTGTGATTTGCACTAGAAGGTAAGTGTACTCATGCACCCGATGCACTGTAAAGTCCCAAAACAGTTCACTGTTCATCGCAGCACTAGACGACGGGTTTTATAACACTACCCGCCATCACCACAAAGTGTTTTATTTCATGTCCTTGCTTCGCATAGTGTTTGTAGAAAACCCTGAATGATCTCCACCCAGTGTATGAGCGAGTCTTTCTAAGTCCATATGTTGAAAGAAGTTCAACGAAAAAGCAACTTTCCTCGGAACGTGACCTGCGGGTGTACTGTTAGGATCCGCTCTGCGAATAAAGTAGGTAAGCTTCGCTCTCAGTTGTCTTAGGGATAGGTTTGATCCTGAGGTTTTGCCTCTGAAGAGCTGTCCTCCCTTGAAGTCTGAAGTTCTTTGGAGATAGACCGTAAGACACTTTACTGGGCACAGAGAGGTATCTTCTTTCAGTGGGCAGATTCTCCAAGGACCCCACCTCTTAGTGGGTAGCTCATTCTTGACAAGAAAGGCAGGATCTATTTTTGGGTGAGATAGCCATGTCGTCCTGATGGACCCGCCCTTTGTTCTCTATAAGGCCTTGGCAGGTCCCCTCCCGATCTTACTGTATCATGGGGGCTGGTCTTAATGCTAAAAGGAATGGAGTTGGCGGGCGGTGATGACGTCAGCAAGATGGCCGACGCATATGACGTCATCCGAGTGCCCATAACAGTAACGGAGGAGGAGGAGAACTTTGTAACGGCTCCTCCCATATCTTGCCACTAATTCCCCCCTTGAAGCGTAAACGCTATGTGGGGTGCAGATAGCTATGTGGCGTGTCAAGAATACGTCCTCTGTTATTATGCGATATCATAAAGGACAACCTTAAGGGTACTCGCGCCAGAAGTTAGAATTCTGGAAACTTTTAGTTTAATTCTCTGGGAATATCCACTGTAGTCATATATACCCTTAGGAAGCTACTAAAGGAACCTTCCATCAGGACGACATGGCCTGTTCCCAAAAATATACACATTGTAAAGAACCAATACTCAACTTTCCAGAGGCGAAAGAAGCTGGAGATTGCATAATAATCCTTGCAGAGTCGATCGAAAAAGTTAGATCAACAGGGAACACCACCGTGCGAATTCGCTACAGAATTAGGAATGTCCGCCATCTTGATACTCAATAGTAGTATGGGAAGTAGGGTAACCTTGATAACGACTCCCCTTCCAAAATTGCCACCCTTTCTCCTCGAAGCGAAAACGCTATTCGGGGTGAAGATCGCTATGTATCGTATCAAGATATACGTCCCTGATATTATGCGATATCCTTGAGAGAAATTTTAAGGATATTCGTGCCGGGAGTTAGAATTCTGGAGACCTGAAGGTAAATCCTTTGGGAATATCACTGTAGTACATATATCCCTTTGGAAGCTACTATTAGGAACCTTCCATCAGGACGACATGGCTTGATCCCAAATATATTTGTATATACAGTATATATATATACAGTGATGCCTCAGGATACGAAAGTAATCCGTTCAGGATACGGTTTCGTATCCTGATTTTTTCGTATCCTGAGTCGCGTTTTACATGTAAATAGCCTAATCCGTTCCAAGCCTTACAAAAAGTCACCTTTTCTTTCATAAACACGCTAAACTGTAGTAATAAACATGCAATGCAGCCATTTCTATCATTCAATAATTAACCTAACCGTTAAAAACAGCTTAATCCATTCCAGAAACCACCATGAGATTATTCAATAATGCAGTTATAGCCTAGTTATCCCCTCCAAGCCCTAAGAAAACGGTCCATTTTCTTTACTACTGTATAAAAGTTACGGTACTGTATGTAAAGCATTTGGATCAGTGAAGGTGTATTGTTACCTGTACACCTAAATTAAGGGTTGATACCCTGAAAAAAAAGGTACTGTACTCTCGGCGACAAGTTGGGATCTCGTAAGCTTTTCGTATCCTGAAAATTTTTTCGTATACTGGGGCATAAAAATCTTTGTATCGCTTTTCGTATCCTGAATTTTTCTTAAGCAGAAACTTTCGTATCCAGAGGTATCACTGTATATATATATATATATATATATATATATATATATATATATATATATATATATATATATATATATATATATATATATATATAGCTACAGTACTGTTGCCAGCAACCCGCTGACAGTACAAGTACAGTCGGCGCGCTGCCTACAGAGTCAGCACTGACTTTGCCGGCCCGGCCGGCAGCACACAGGCAACAGAACCTATAGCAACAGTCCAAGGGAGGACTGAAGAACGTTGGGGACAGAAGGGACTACCCACTCATGGCCATCATGGATGTAACTGCCGGCCAGGCCGGCAGCTGGCGAATGTGCAGTCAGCCGTCGGCAGCCACCGGCAGTGTCGGCAGCCGCCGACAGTCCATGATTGTCGGCAGCCATCTTGGTTGCCGGCCAGGCTGGCAGATGGCTATCATGCCGTCAGCCGTCGGAAATGTCGGCAGCCACCGACAGTCCATGACTGCCGGAAGCCATCTTGGTTGCCGGCCAGGCCGGCAGGCGGCAGTAGCCCGGCCGGCAGGCGGCAGTAGCCCTGCCGCCAGCCAAGATAGGAGAGGGAGTCTGGCTGGCTCTAGCACCCTACCGCAATGGTAAGGTTGCAGGATGTCAGCCTAAAAAGACAATGGATCAACCATCAAAAAGAGGATAGAGGGGTAGGGGAAAAGGGTCCTGTAACAACTGACACACTTGTCAGTCCTACCACCTATAAAAGGAACTCTGTTTCTGTATCGGTATCAACAGAATCTAGGTGCCAGGAGAGACTCAGTTCTCCAACCCAGAGACTGCCGACACAGTTAAGGGGGTGGCGGCACTGCCGCCTCCTCTCAACAAGGGAGAAACAGGGTTCCAGTGCCATGTTATCCTAGGCTAAAAGGGAATTACTCTTAGCCCAGGGAACTGTGGCACAGGACTAGTCTTTTAGTCGCAAGGAGAAGATGGTATACTACCATAACTCTAATGCGACTATGGAGGGCTAACCTCCATTGTCGGCAACCTTGTCGGCAGGGGAATAAAGGTATCCTACAACCAACTCACCTTGCTGGCAGGTCATCGACATAAGACTAAATACTCTGAGATTCTGACTAAATCCCAAAAACCTGCTGGTATATCCACAACCAAAGGTTAAGGGAATAGGCAGAAACCAAACCCCAGGTTAGCCATGTCTGAATAAAATTCAGGCACGGCTACTAGTGTTGTAGCCTGAGGCTACACTCAGAGGGAAAGGGATTACCCTTAAGTCTCCGAAGAGACGTGAGAAGTTTCATAACATTCTAGGAGGTATCAGTCTCCAATGGATGAAAACGAAACACAAGGGTAATTGGAGAATGTCGAACGTATAGAAAAGGTCTAGGGTAGGTTAACTAGGCTAGACGAGTTCTAGGTTACCTAAATCACCGAAACTCTAACTATACGATCGACAGAGGAAAAATGAAATAATTATGCACATAATCAAATCTTCACAAGAATAAATGCCTAAATAGCTAAATAATTACAAGAATTAAATAAAGCTATTTAAAAACTGAAAGTCGTTCCGCTAACTAAATAACGCATACCTAAGAACGACGGCACCCATGGCGCCTCCAGTAACTGGCCTAGCTCAAAAACACAATAAATACTCAATTTCATTGTGAAACAGGAGCTAAAACATATTCAAAGTAAAGACCCGATACTCAACTTTCCAAAGGCGGAAGAGGATGAAGAAAGCATAATTAATAATCCTTTAAACAATCGAAAAAATTCAATCACAGGAAAATACCACCGAGCGAAATCGCTACAATAAAAGGAATGGCCACTATCGTAGGGATGGCGCTGTTGTACTATCGATAGTAGTAGGGAACGGGGATGGCCTTTGGAAGGCCCCCCTTTTATTTTGGCCACACCTCCTCGAATGTAAAACTCTATCTGGGGTGCAGATTGCTATGAGGTGTGCCATTACGTCCTTACGCGATATCCCTTTTTTCTTAAAATTTTAAGGGATATTCGCTCCAGGATTGATTGATTTGAAGTTTTCTGTCAATCAATCCTGGAGCGAATATCCCTTAAGGAGTTAGAATTCTGGGTACCTTCGGTAAATTCTCTGGGATATATCACTGTAGTCACATATAACCTAGGAAGCTACTTATGAAGGAACTTCCATCAGGACGACATGGCTATCTCACCCAAAAATAGATTTTTCGCTTCGTTCAAAATCCGTTATATATATATATATATATATATATATATATATATATATATATATATATATATATATATATATATATATATATGTATATATATATATGTATATATGTATGTATGTATGTATGTATGTATGTATGTATTGTCCTGATGGAAGGTTCCTTTAGGCAGCTTTCTAAGGGATATTTAGCTACAGTGATACTACCAGAGAATCAACCATAGGTCTCCAGAATTCTAACTACTGGCACAAGTATCCTTAATATAACTTTAAGGATATCACATAAAATCAGGGGACATATTTTTTTATACGACACATGGCAATCTTCACCCCGAATAGATTTTACTCTTTGAGAAGGAAGAGTGGCGAATGAAGGGGAGCCGTTATCAAAGTACCCGGTGGACCCCCTCCCTGTACTGCTACGCCCCATCATTCCTTGTTGCATTTAAGCAGGAAAAGCCGCAGATAGAGTAGTTTCGGGTGGGGTCATTTTAAGGAAGAAGGGTGGGTCCATCAGGACGACATGGCTATCTCACCCAAAAATAGATTTTTCGCTTTGCTCAAAATCTGTTTTGTGGGCTCAGCCATGTCGTGCTGATGGAAGCTTACCAGAGAATTAACTTGAAATTTACTTTGAATGAGTTCCTTGTATGGTCTCCTAGACCTTTATATATGATATTACCGTTATTTGTCATATCATCTTAGCTTGGAAATAGTTTAGAGCTTCCTGCCCCATGCAGGGAAAGTGTCGACTTCGACTATAAGGATTCAAAGTTTGTATCTCCATAGGGACGGACGGTAAACCTCAGAAATTACCCTTTTCATCCCTGTACTCTGATTTCAAGTTGGGCCCTTCTAGGGTTTAATTAAAACTCTAGTATGCTTTATTCGTCTGTAACTGAGATAGCACCAATAAGACACAAATACGTTTAGTATTTTACCTTGTAACTAGATTATCAAATGTAGTTACAATCAGGTATGAATCTGATCCGGCATTGAAAACACATCAGGGTCCATAGTTTCTCTTGTCGAAAAAATATGTAATTTCATAGGAATGATGCCACTCAATGGAGATGTGAAAACAAATCTGACTGATTCGTACAGATTTTGGAAATGCATGAACACCGCTACGCAATGTTCACTCGGCACTGGTGTTATCGGTCAGACATGCACCTATATGGAACAGTGTGTTAATCATCGTTGTGATTTGCACTCGAGGGTAAATGTACCCATGCACCCGATGCACTGAAAAGTCCCAAAGCAGTTCACTGTTCGTCACAGGCTTAGACGACGGGCTTTTTAAAACTACCCGCCACCAACACAACATGTTTTGTTCCGTGAAGAAGCAATTTTCTTAGGATCATGATCTGCGGGTGAGCTGTCAGGATCCGCTCTGCAAATAAGTAGGTGAGCATTGCTCTCAGTTATTTTAGGGGTAGATTTTGATCCTGAGGTTTCATCTCGTCCTTCCTTGAAGTCTGAAGTTCTACGAAGATAGACCTTAAGACACTACTGGGTATAGAGTGACATCTTCCTTCAGTGGGCAGATTCTCCAAGGACCCCACCTTTTGGTGGGCAGCTCGTTTTTGACGAGAAAAGTAGGATCGGGGAAAAGGTTCAGTTCTCCCTCTTCTGTGAACTAAACATGGTCTACATCCGTGATAGGGCCAATATTTCACTAACTATAGCCCCTGAAGCTATTGCGAACAGAAAATTGACTGTCTATGTTAGTTCCTTTAGAGTACAATCCTCATTGTTTAGGTTCGAAGCTTAGTGCAAGACTTTTTTACCAACGACCATGTAATGGGCTTTGGAAGGGTTGCCGGCTTGGGTCTTGTGCATGCTTTGGCACCTTAAGGAAGGTTTCGCTTATGAGGTCCATCTCACAGGCGTATAAAAGAGGTCTAATCAGAGCCGACTTACACGTAGTTATCATAGTGTAAGTCAGGCCTTGTTCAAGTAGGTAAAAGAAGAAAGAGAGAGAAACCTGTTGAAATTTCTGTTGGTCCCCTTGTTTTCACAAGGGTTACCCTTTTTCTCCTAAGACAATTCACATTGTCTTCCGGTTGGACTTGACTTGTACTCTACAATGAAGTCGGCCTCATTCTTCGAGATCCCAAACTTTTTGTTTGCTGCTAGGGCGAAAAAATCATGAGATGCAGGTTGTTGGTTCTCGAGGGTGAAATGTAACAGTCAACTTCTGCACCAGTTTGGATAAAACTGGGTACGGCAAGGAAAACAGCTACCGTTTCAATTCTAGAACTAGAGGAAACCAATTGTTTTTGGGCCATTTGGGGCTCACTACAGGAGCTGTTCCTCTGAAGGATCTTAGCTTGTTGAAGACTTTTCGCAGGAGATTGGTTGGTGGAAACAGATAAATTTGATTCCATCCGTTCCAGTCGAGAGACATGACGTCTATCGCTTCTGCTGAAGGTTCTCGTAAGGGGCTACATAACAAGGTAGTTTCTTGTTGTCGCTCATTGCGAAGAGGTCGATCTGCAGTTCCGGGACTTTTTATCAAAAATAAAGGAGAATGAGTCTGCGTCTAGGGACCATTCTGTCTATCGGCTTTCGCCTGGATAGAGCCTCCGCCATCACATCGCGGAACCCTTGAAGGTGAACTGCTTGATAAATGTCATCTTCTCTTCCTTGCCAGGCGGAAGATGGCTAACATCACGTGATTAATGTGAGGTGAACTCGAGCCTTGTCTATTTAGACATATTACTATCACCTCGTTGTTGAGGGCCAGTCTGATGTGGACTGTTCTGCGAGGGGATAGTCTCCTCAACCTCAGGAGGACTGTCTTAGCCTCCAAGATGTTGATGTGAAAGTTTTTTGAACTGGAATTATCAATTTCTTGCCCTTTCATGCGATTGGCCTCCCCATTCTTCCAGAGAGGCTTCTGTATCACCACTGATGTTTGTGGTGGTTGCAAGAGAATTGTCTGTGATAGGCTCTTATTCGTTGACTACAGCCTTAATAGCGTGCGCAATCGGGTCGGTGTTAACCTTGTTGATCTCTCCGAGCGTTTGATGCGTATCTTCTCTAGACTCTTGACACATCCTTTGGCTGTGCTTCTAGCACCGGGTCTGTCACTACTGCGAACTGGAGAGAGCCCAGTACTCTTTCCTGTTGGCGTCTTGAAATCCTCTTGTGTTGGATTAGTCTCTTGACAGATGCCGCCATTTCTCTCCTCTTCTTTAATAGAATGGAGAGGTGGTGTGACTGCAAGTTCCCATGGATTTCTAACCATTGAAACTTGTGAGCTGGAGAAAGGCGAGACTCCTAGGGATTGGTCTTGGAGCCCAGGTGTTCCAGGAACTGGATCACCTTTCCGGCCGCTTGCAGACAAGTAGTCTTGGATGCTGCCGCACCAGCCAATCGTCCAGGTATGCTACTACTTGCACTCCTTTGGAGCATAGGTGCTGGACAATCGTGTCCGCTAGCTTTGTGAATACCTTTGGGGCTATGTTTAGTCCAAAGGGCATGGCTGTGAAGACATATTTTGTCTTCTGTAGTCTGAATCCTAGGTAGGAGGAGAGGGGGGCGACTGACTGGTAGGTGCCAGTAAGCATCTGCCAGGTCTATTGAGACTGTATACCCCCCTTTTTGATAGAAGGGTCCTTATGTATTGCAATGTAAGCATCCGGAACTTGTTGTTCTCGGTGAACTTAGTGAGTGGAGACAAGTCTAGAATGACTCTGGGTTTGTCCGAGTCTTTCTTGGGAACACAACACAGCCTTCCCTGGAATTTTGATGGACTTCACTTTTCTCATTACCCCTCTTGTTCAAGAGTCCTGAGGTATATTCTTTCAATAAGAGGGTGAGTGTTAGAAGAATTTTGGAAAAGCGGGGTGGATTTTTGTTCCATTTCCAACCAAGTCCATTCATAATTTGGCTGTGGACCCAGGGATCGAAGGCCCAACGATCCAGAAAGTGGAAAAGTCTGCCTCCTACCTGGATTCTCTCACTGTTTAGAGGTTCCTGAGGACTTGTATCCGTGACCGCGTCCTCCTCCACCCTTGGGGGTTTTCCAGAGGATCCTCCTTGTGGGACCTTACCTTTGTAGGGCCGAAAGGTGGTCGAGTGCCTTTCAAAGCCTGGATTAAACACAGGTGACTGGCTACCAGCTGTTGAGAGACCATCTGGAAGGTGGTTTATGGCTGGGCTACCCCTTGAGGCACCTTGGTCATGGTCACGGTTGGAAATTGTGCAGTTCTAATGACGATTTCTTCTTTGAGGACATGCCCCATTTTTGGAGAAGGTTCCTTTTCTCTGTGGTGGCTTTGGCAATGACTTCTTGGACCACTTCCTGTGGGAAGGGTCTTCGCCCCAGATACATGATGAATTCAGTTTTCTGGGTTCGTGTTTCACCGTTGTTGCGGCAAACACATGCTCTCTACAGGTCCTTTTTTGACCTGAGAAAAGCCTACAATTCCATCATAAGGGTGGGTCGTTATTAAAGGCCTGCACACATTTCCAAGCAGTTCTGATGAGACAGAGAGGCGGAAAGACTATCTTTCGCCTCCTGTTCCGTTCTCAAAAGATGGTTTGGCAACTTTGGAAGGTTCTCATTAAACTGCTGGCCTGCTATCTCCGGATCCAGCTTCGAGACGGAGAAGGTTAGATGTACCCCTTTTCACTTCTCCTCGCAGGTGGGCATAGCTAGAGATAATGGTTTGCATTACTCTAGGATTGGGCAGGGTTTGCCCTCTTCGACTGCTCTCATGACACAGTCTAGGGCTTTCCCCTAAAGGGGGAAGGCTCTGGAGGAAGGAGCAATGAAGGTTGGGTGTTTCTTGCTCAATGCTGAGACTTTGGAGTTAGTATATCCGGCCCCTTTCTGGGTTTTGGTAAGGATGGCTTGTGCCTTGTCATGTTCGAGGACAATGACTTCCTTCGGTATAGTCTCCTCGGGGGATGTAGGTTCATCTCGCAGTCTCACGTAGCAATTTAGGTACGCTGAAAGCTGGGCCAGAATTGAAGCTCTTCAAGGGGATTGGGCCCCAACTTCTCGGAGATATAAAGCTTCCCATTCAACATGGGCATGTGTTCTGTCTGCCTCTTGGGGTTGGTTCGGAGCAGTGAGGGAGGTCAGACATTTTAAGGGGCTTAGCAGAGCCCCTGGAAGCACCAGGGCGTTTCCTTCTCTGTACCTCTCTCTTCATCTCTTTGAGTTCTTGCTATTTCTCCTCTTGTTCCTTCCGGAACAGTGTCAGCATCTGTTGGATCGACTCTAGGAGCGTTTCGCTCCTGCCGACCTGTCTAGCCAGTTGGGGAGTTGGGGATGAAGAGGTTGACGGCATAGTTTGATATGCCGGCACAGTGAGCTGAGGGTCTTGTGGTTGCAGAGCGCAACTGTACACTTCGCCATTGGCTCCTCCTGTAAGGGAGAAAAGGGTGAATGAGTACTAGGTTGTTTATATCATTGATATAATATATGCTTAAAATACGGGTCCCAGTACCTCAGGGATCCAGATACGATGCAGCAGGGGGCATGAGACCTGTACATCATAGGCCCACAAAGTTCTTTCTCTTGTGGTTGCAGAACACAATTGTACCCTTCATCATTTGCTCCTCCTGTAGGGGAGAAAAAGGGTGAAATGAGTACTCAGTTGTTTATATCATTGATATAAATACACTGGTTAACAATAGTATTTCTTACTATCATTTTCAATAGCTTAGGATAGTAAGCTATTAAAGAAGTAGGAAAGACACATATCTGTGTTTCCTCTCCAGGCAATTGGCGTGACCTCCGTCATCATTAATATTTTTAATTTCTTTATTAGGGAAAATACAGAGTGGAATAACTCTCATACGTAGAGCCGAAGTCAGTGAATATTTACACTAACTCCTCCACTTGTGGAATATTAATACTACACGGTAATAATCAGTATCCCGATGATCTAGGATTCATCATGATGTTGAAGGAATACTTCACCTCAACATTTTATTCGGTCTCAGCAATAGACTGTGAAAGGATACACAGATTGGAAATATTTACACTACTGTATCATTGTATACTATAGTTTTCTAACTGCTGTATTGTTATACTGCAGGAATACTAGCTACTGTATTGTCATATACTGTAGTTTTACTGGTATACTACCAGGGTTAGGCTAGTGCCGTAACTGATAGGGAGAGAGAAAGGATGGGAAGGAGGACTCCATATTATTATAGTTTAGTACAGTGCAATAATTACGAGTGTAGGGGGCTACTGCCTTCTACAGCCTTCTTCCTGGAATGGGAATTCTAATGAAAGGGGAGGAATACACCGATTCTAGCATCCATCGAGCCACAAAGTCTGTTTCCGGCTGTACTGCCGGTTACAAGGTTTGTGGATGGCAGTCCAAGAGAGGCCTGAAGAATTCTCAACAGTATAATGGGTTTCCCACCGGCAGCCGCCAGGGCTGGCTCAACCTTTCCCGGAGCTTTGCTTCCGTTAGGGAGTTGGTCGAAGCGGTAACCTAACCACTTTTGTAGGAACCCGGCCGGTAACCCAGTCAGCCCGGCAAGCAGAGATGATCGTAGAATACCGGCCAAAGGATATTTGTGACGGCTAGGCCGACACTAAAGTACAGAAGGGGAAGGGAAAGGGTCTTATATTTTACAGAGGGAGGTGGCGGCAGGTATGCCTCCTACGTTCGGCTGTAAATCAAGGAAGCCTAGCTTCCTATACCGTCGCCGTCATGGGCGGCAGGAGAATGACGATTCCCTAGCCTGAGACATTGCCGGATATAAGACATGTCTTCTAGTCCACAAGGGAGAAAGGTGGCGGCAATTATACTGGCCACTTTCGGTTGTGGACTAGGGAAGCTTAGCTTCCTATGCCGACAACGGTGTAACCGGCAGAGGAATAACTATTCCACTGTCGATAACGTTTTCGGCAGCAAGACAGAATACCCTGAGTTACTGGTGTATTTCAAGGCCGGGATACTCGCCGGCAAAGAAGATCGACAATAAAACACTATCCAAGTCAAACTGGAGTACTGTACACTACTCGATGGCGATGACGGAAGATAGGGTTGTCGCCTGGGATGGCGGCACTCAGGGGGAAAGAAGGGTTTATCCTCGTTTCTCTAAAAGAAAAGCGTATTGAATTATACTAATAATTCTAGGAGATATAATATATCTCCGTCCGAATTATTAAAAACGATACTAGAGGTTAAACGGAGGATAAGGTTACTAAAGTATACTAAACAAGTTAGGTTAGCCTAACTCGAGTTGGGATCTCGGCTACGCTAATACCACCGAGTCCCTATCGTATACGATAGAAACGTTTACAGTGAACCCTCGCTACTTCGCGGTTCGACCATCGCGGATTCACCACTTCGCGGGTTTTTTCCATAACCCGTATATACAGTATATACATATTGCGGATTTTCCGGAAAATTCGAAAATACCGCGAAATCTGAAGACAACCAAATACGATATTTTGTTACCTGTAATTCCATTAATACTGTAATTAGTAATATCTGCTCTTACTGATTGTTCATTGCATTACATATGATATATAATTCAGCACAGAAAGAAATAAAACACAAAAAGAGAATGTGATCATACGATAATACAGTACTGTATACAGTACGTAGTAAAATTAAATCGAACATGAAACGCAAATCAGATGCAGTCATACCATATTAGAATGGTGTAAGGCTGCTGATGGCTACTATACTACAAATGTAATGGATGTGCATCTTTTCCATGATTCTTTTGTATGTACAGTATACGTACGTAGTACTGCATCCAATAATATTCTTTGTTGCAAAAATCACATTTCGAATAAGCGTACGAGAGAGAGAGAGAGAGAGAGAGAGAGAGAGAGAGAGAGAGAGAGAGAGAGAGAGAGACACACACACACATCCTACAAAAGAATAAAATACTGTAGCATACGTAAAGCTATTATTATTATTGTTATTATTATTATTATTGTTGTTGTTGTTAATAAAATTATTATTGTTATTATTATTATCATTATTATTATTATTATTACTGTATTATTATCATACGATAATTCAGTACTGTATACAGTACGTAGTAAAATTAAATCGAACATGAAACGCAAATCAGATGCAGTCATACAATATTAGAATGGTGTAAGGCTGCTGATGGCTACTACTGTACGTACAGTACTACAAATGTAATGGATGTGCTTCTTTTCCATGAATCTTTTGTATGTATACGTACGTAGTACAGTACTGCATCCAATAATATTCTTTGTTGCAAAAATCACATTTCGAATAAGCGTACGAGAGAGAGAGAGAGAGAGAGAGAGAGAGAGAGACACACACACACACACACACACACACACACACACACATCCTACAAAAGAATAAAATACTGTAGCATACGTAAAGCTATTAAATATTGTTATTATTATTGTTGTTGTTGTTAATAAAATTATGATTATTATTATTATTATCATTATTATTATTATTATTACAGTACTGTACTGTATTATTATCATTATTTATTATTATTAATACGTACGTACGGTATGCGCGGGGTATCTTGTATGAGTTGGTAACCTACGCATCATATACTGTAAGACGGGTTGTGATTGGTTCAAGAGCTGATAGATGACGAATCAGAACTCAAGTTTTGTTATCTAGCCTGTGATTGGTGTTTTGCCATCATCTCCAGCTTCCAGCATCTAGGTTCTCGCGGGCCCGGGTCGTCCACTCTCTGTTCCCGCGTAACGCTGAGTAGACGTTCTTAAGTTTGTGAATCTGTGCTGTGTGCGACCTTTTTAAGTTGAACTTTTTGTCAAATCCTACTGTACAATGGCTCCCAAGCGTTCTGCTTCTACTAAGGCTGGTAGTGAGCCTAAACGCCACCGAAGGATGATGACGATAGCTGAGAAGGTTACGCTTCTCGATATGTTAAAAGATGGTAGAAGTTACGCGTCCGCTGCGCGCCATTTTGGGATCAACGAATCTACTGTTCGCTATATCAAGAAGGACGAGGCAAACATTAGAAAGACGGCTGCAATCACCTTTAGCAGATCAGCGAAGCGAGTCGTTACAACGCGTAATAAAACGATCGTACGCATGGAAGATGCTTTAGCTGTGTGGATTGCCGACTGCCGGAAGAAGAACATAGCCTTGGATACGAACACCATCCGAACAAAGGCTTTGAGCGTGTATCAGAATTTTGCTGCAAAGGAACCTCAAGACGACGACGGCAACCATGCTGAAGAAGATGATGATGCAGATGATCCTCAACCAGGGACATCCACTGATTCCCAGCCTCAGAAACGTTTTTCCGCCAGCAAAGGATGGTTCGCGAAGTTTCAGAAACGCTTCGCTCTGAAAAGCGTTTCCCTGCATGGCGAGGCTGCTTCGGCTGACACTGCCGCTGCTGAAACTTACGCGAACCAGACATTCAAGAATATTATCGCCGAAGGTGGATACAAGCCGGAACAAGTCTTTAATATGGATGAGACCGGCTTGTTTTGGAAGAGAATGCCGTCGCGAACTTTCCTGTTCAAAGAGGAATGAGACCGGCTTGGTTTGGAAGAGAATGCCGTTGCGAACTTTCCTGTTCAAAGAGGAAGCCAAAGCCTCTGGCTTTAAAGCATTCAAGGATCGCGTTACCCTCGTGATGTGTGGCAATGCTGCTGGATTTTTGCTAAAGCCGGGGCTTATTTATAAGTCGAAAAATCCTCGCGCTTTGAAAAATAAAAATAAGAATCTCCTTCCCGTGTACTGGATGCATAATCAAAAAGCATGGATTACGAAGATGCTGACCTCCAACTGGTTCCATCAGTGTTTTATCCCGCAAGTCAGCAAATATCTCTTAGAGAAGGGCTTGCCATTCAAGATCCTTCTCCTTATGGATAACGCTGGTGGACACGCAACTGACCTGTCGCATGAGGGCATTCAGGTTGAGTTCCTGCCACCCAACACCACGTCATTAATTCAACCTATGGACCAGGGGGTTATCAGGGCGTTCAAGGCCCTCTACACGAAGAACACCTTGGCGGACCTCGTTGCGTGTGTGGATGCTGCCCAAGATGATGAGGATGAAGATTTTAACTTGAAGGCGTACTGGCGGCAGTACACCATAGCCACGTGCCTGCAGAATATTCAGAAGGCACTTCAAGAGATGAAACCTGCAACTGTGAATGCGAGCTGGAAGAAGTTCTGGCCCCAGATTGTTTACGACGACGAGGGATTTACACCTGCTGAAATCCAACACTCTGCAATACGCAAATCTGTGCAGTTGGCTGCCATAATTGGAGGTGACGGGTTTGGCGACATGACGACTGAAGACGTCGACGAGTTGTTGGACTGCCATTCCCAGCCCCTAACTGACGCAGACCTCGAAGACCTGACGAAATCGGCAAGCGAAGAAGAGAGTGAAACCCAGGAAGAGACCCAAGAAAATGTCGAAGAAACGGGCTTAACATTAGAACGGCTTGCCAAGGCCTGCAACCATGCGAAGGAGTTGAAAGAAATGTTGCAAGAGTGGGACGAGGATATGGTTCGCTCGATGCAATTCTGCAACAAGGTTGATGACATAATGACTCCCTACAAGATGCTCTTAGATCGAAAAAAGAAGCAGCGGCAACAACTTCCGATCACAATGTTCTTCCAGCCTCGCAAAAAAGAGCCAGTTCCTCCTGCTAGTACGCCTTCGGAAGAAATTGAAGAAGTTTCCCAGGAAGAAGTTGAAGAGGTGTCCCAGGAAAAGACACCTCCGTCTGAAGAGACGTAAAATACTACCTGGCTGCACAGTAGAACACATCATCAGCTTCATCATCATCATTTCTACTGTGCAGCAAATTCATCGCCATCATCATTCAAGTTTTTCTTCAACTTCTTTCGTGGTGAGTACAGTAACAATCTTTATTTTTTACTTTAATATTCTCACATTCTAAAACTGTATTTGTGCCTGTTTTATAGTTTAGTACTGTACGTACTGTATGCATTAAGTTAAAGGGAAGGTTTTAAAAGTCTACATGTTGTAACCTATCATATTTTTTTGTTTAAAATTTACATTTACGTACGTAAAACAATCTCTCTCTCTCTCTCTCTCTCTCTCTCTCTCTCTCTCTCTCTCTCTCTCTCTCTCTCTCTCTCTCTCTCTCTCTCTCTCTCTCTCAGTTTTGTATCTGTGTGCCAGTGAGTGATTACACTTTTGCAACCCTATGAATATCATGATTTAACGCGGATAACAAAAGGCTATCGAGTGCAATATAGCTACAAGTTTTCGTGAATAGTCAGTGATTAGTTTGAGGTCGGAGAAGTGGGATAAAACGTCGGCATAGAATAGTTATCTTGTGAATTACTAAAAATCTAATCAAGATGGCTATGTACAACACGGGCAAGGCTTGGAGAGACATCGCTGGACTCAGCAAAAATAAATTCCATGAGTTGGCGAAACAGGAGCTCGACCGTCTGATAACAGAGGTCACTAGTAACGTCAACCAATGTGACGGAAAAATATTCGCAGACATATTGAAACAATATGATCCAATAAACTGGAGCAAATCTGCGGAAAACATCAGCAAAATAATAGAAGAAATTCCAAAGAAAATCCAAGTGTTAAAGAGACTTATAAAGAAAGTCTACATCAATCAACACATTCCATCAAAGAACAATAAGAAGTCCAATATGGTGAATATGCTGATTGATGCAATGGGAAAAAGAATGCCAAAATGGTGTAATACATGTAAGATATGGTATTCCATTAATAATCCTCAACAATTGATTAGAAAATGTGATGCCTGTCATGTCCCAACACATCCCACATGTGCTGAAATACAGCAAAAAATAAAAAATAAAGACACAAAGGTATTCTGCTCAACATGCTTAGTCTGGATAGAAAATATAATTAAGTCGAGACTAAATCTGCAAATAGTTGAAGATAAAGAAGAGGAAGAAGAAGAAATAGAAGAAGAAGAAGAAGAAAAAGAAGAAGAAGAGAACAATGAACAGGATATGTGTAAGGATGCAGAAGAAATCATTGATATAACCTATGATGCCATCCAACAACATACTTATGAAGAAATAAATTACCAGATGGAAACAAATAATAGACCCAAGAGACTCTTCCCGGACCTACATAATTTTAGGGAAGAGCAAGAACAAGAAAAAATAGAAAAGAAGGATATAGTCTGCAATATGCTGAAAAGAGGGAATTGCAGATTTGGCGAAAGATGCTACTACAAGCATCCAAAGATATGCCATAATTATGAAATATATGGTAAATGTGCGTATTTAGACGGATATGGAGACGAATGCAGAGATCTCCATCCAAAAATATGCAAAAACCTAAAAGAAGGAAAAGGATGCATTTACAACAAAAAATGTCGATATATGCATCCTGCAACCATGAATGAAAGTAAGAAAACTCAGCAAACTGAAAAGAAAAATGAAAGCAAAAAAGAAACAAAAAAAGAAACAAAAAAGCAGGCCGTGTATATACCGCGCTTTGAACCAAGAGCCCCAAGATATGAGGCCTTCAACCCAAACCTGCACATTTAGATCCCAACTACAAAGAATGCATCTATAATGCCAGGGGTTGGTGCAGATATGGGGACAGTTGCAGGTATACACACACAAATAAATATGAAGGCGAAAGAGCAAATATAATAGAAAAGTTGGATTTTTTAATGGCAGAATTCCGGGAAATGAAGAAAAGAACATCATATCAGAACAGGAAGGAAGCATGGGAGAATCCATATTATTACCAATATTAAATAATGGGGATGAAACACAAACCATAATAGTAATGAATGCACAGGGTTTAGTCACGAGTAACTCTAAAAGGAAAATAGAGTTCTTAGAAGAACTAACCCAAATTGAAAAAATAGATATATTAAATATAAGTGAAACATGGTATTCCCAAGAGACTGGCAGTGATGACCAGATAAAGGGTTTCCAAACTTATAGATCAGACAGAAAAAATAGGAATCAAGGGGGAACCGCAATATATGGAAGAGACATAAATCAAGGAAAAGTATGTGAAAAATACAGCAACACACAATGTGAATTGATTGCGGTAGAATTTGAATTTGAAAAACTAATGAATATTGTAGTTTACAGACCCCCAAACACTAAGGAGTTTGACATAATAATAGAAAAAATAGATGATATATGTAGAAACCATAAAGACTGGAATATACTCCTATCCGGAGATTTTAACTTTCCTTTCGTGGATTGGAAAGAACGGATAGAAGAAAGTGGTTGTATGTATACATATAAAAAAGATAGTAATAGTAGCGCAGAAGATAAGAGGCAATTTGAAAAGCTTCAAGATATGCTATTAGAACATAATATGCAACAAATAAACCACATTCCAACAAGAAATGAAAATGTCCTAGATCTAGTATTTGTGAATGAGGTGAATTATGTTAAAGAAATAATAGTGTATAACACGGGAATTTCAGACCACAATGTCATAGAATTGATAGTTCATTCCAAAGCAAGTGATCACAGAATTAATAAAAGCACAAAACTTTGGGAAGGATATGGAAAATATAACTTTTACAGTAAGAATATAAAATGGTCAGAAATAAATGAAGAACTGAATAAAGAATGGAAAAATGTATTTATAAGTGATAATATACAGGTAAATACGGATATACTGTACAAAATACTGGAGAAAATTGTTGAAAAATATGTACCGAAAAAAAACAATAAACAAAAGACGTGCATACCAAGAGACAGAAGGATCTTATTTCAGAAAATTAAAAAGTGGAAGAAAAATCTTGCAAAAGAAAAAAATGTGTGGAAAATGAGGGAAATAAAATGTAAGATAGAAAATGCAGAACAAAAGATTATACAGTCGAAAGAAAATGAAAAAAGGGACTTAGAAGAAAGGACACTTCAAAATATAAAAAGAAACCCCAAAGTACTTTACTCCTATGCAAAAAAGATGAATAAAAGGAGAATAGAAATAGGCCCTCTAAGAATTGAAGGACGGCTAACGAATGAAAAAAAGGAAATATGCAACATATTAGCAGAAAAATATAAGAGTGAGTTCACGCCAAGAATTGCGAATGAGAATAATGAAACAGAAATGAGAGAAGAAAATGTTGAATATCTAACGGATATAGATATTAATGAAGCAGATATTGTCACGGCTATAAACGAAATTAAAAATGGATCGGCAGCCGGACCAGATGGAGTTCCAGCGATTTTGTTAAAAAAAACTGCAAACACTATCGCGAAGCCACTTGCAATACTGCTAAGACAGAGTATAGATATGAGCGAGATATATGTTAAACATAAATTAGCTTATATAACCCCCATCTTCAAAAGTGGATCAAGACTAGAGGCAAGCAATTATAGACCTGTTAGTCTAACATCACATATTATGAAAGTGTATGAGAGGGTAATAAAAAAGAAAATAATGAACCATTTGGTCAAAAATAATTTGTTTAATATGGGTCAACACGGTTTCGTACCTGGAAAAAGTACACAGACCCAACTGATAGCTCACTATGAAAACATATACAATAATATGATAAATGAAAAAGACACAGATGTGATCTATCTAGATTTTGCAAAAGCCTTTGACAAGGTAGACCATAACATATTGGAGAAAAAAATGAGAAAGCATAATATTGTGGGAAAGATAGGAAAATGGGTAAAAGAATTCCTGCAAAACAGAAAACAGATAGTGGTTGCAAATGACGAGAAATCAGATGAAGCCCAGGTAATATCTGGTGTGCCCCAAGGTACGGTATTAGCTGCACTGCTATTTGTTATTATGATCTCAGACATAGACTGTGATGTTGAAAACTCCGTAGTGAGAAGTTTCGCCGATGACACAAGAATAAGTAGAGAAATTACTTGTGATGAAGATAGGAACTCACTACAAAGAGATCTAAACAAAATATATGAATGGGCGGAGATAAATAGGATGGTATTTAACTCCGATAAATTCGAATCAATAAATTATGGAAACAGAGAAGGAATGGTGTATGCATACAAGGGACCTAATAATGAGACAATCACAAACAAGGAAGCAATTAAAGACCTTGGTGTAATTTTAAATAGGAATATGTTATGCAACGACCAAATAGCAACACTGTTGGCTAAATGTAAAGCAAAAATGGGAATGCTATTCAGACACTTTAAAACAAGAAAAGCTGAACACATGATTATGCTTTACAAAACTTATGTGCGTAGTACACTCGAGTACTGCAATGTGATATGGTACCCACACTACCAAAAGGATATTGCGCAAATAGAGAGTGTACAAAGGTCCTATACTGCTAGAATAGAAGAAGTTAAGGACCTTGATTACTGGGAAAGACTGCAATTTTTAAAACTATACAGTCTAGAAAGGAGAAGAGAACGCTACATGATAATACAAGCATGGAAGCAAATAGAAGGAATTGCTGAAAACATCATGGAGCTTAAAGTATCAGAAAGAGCAAGCCGAGGTAGATTAATAGTACCAAAAA
>NC_090739.1:98919429-99011929 GCF_036898095.1 Palaemon carinicauda | reverse complement strand
ACCTTCCATTTCCATCTTTCACTGTCTCTTCAATTCTTGCGCCGGCCTTCCTTACTCTCTTCACTTCTTTCCAAAACTTCTTCTTATTCTCTTCATATGACTGACCCAGTCCCTGACCCCACCTCAGGTCAGCTGCCCTCTTTGCCTCACGTACCTTGCGCTTTACTTCCACCTTTTTCTCTCTATATTTTTCATACTTCTCTATACTATTACTCTGCAGCCATTCTTCGAAAGCCCTCTTTTTCTCTTCCACTTTTACCTTCACTCCTTCATTCCACCATTCACTGCCCTTCCTCATGCTGCCTCCAACAACCTTCTTGCCACATACATCACTTGCTATCCCAACAAAATTTTCTTTTGCTAACTTCCACTCCTCCTCTAAATTACCAGTTTCTCTTACTCTCACCTCGTCATATGCCATTTTCAACTTTTCCTGATATTTACTTTTTACCCCCGGTTTTATTAACTCTTCAACCCTCACTAGCTCCCTTTTACATCCACCTACTCTATTCCCCCACTCTTTTGCTACAACTAACTTTCCTTCCACCAAAAAATGATCAGACATACCGTTAGCCATACCCCTAAACACGTGCACGTCTTTCAATCTTCCAAACATTCTTTTAGTTATCAACACATAATCCATTAACGCCCTTTCTACTACTCCTCCATTTGCCACTCTTACCCATGTATACTTATTTTTATCTTTCTTTTTAAAAAAGCTAGCACTTATTACCATCTCTTGTTCAACACACATATCTACCAGTCTCTCACCACTCTCATTTTCACCTGGTACGCCATACTTCCCAATGACACCTTCTACCTCTCCAGCGCCCACTCTAGCATTTAAGTCACCCATAACAACTACATAATTCCTTCTACCCAGTCCTTCTACACACCTTTTTATTAATTCAAATCTGAAAGCATATGTTATTATTATTGTTATTATTAATACTTGCTAAGCTACAACTGTGGAGAATTTATTTTTTATTTAAATGTTTGAGTGGGAACTTAGTCCAGGAAAGTCTCCCTACGTCAGTTACACAAAGATCAACAGGTGAGGATAATGAGCACTTACACTCGGGGCACAAACACCCTGCTAATAACTTTACTGCAGCAGTTTACTAACCGTCACTCTTAAATACTAAAGGGGGAAATTTTACTCTGTCCAGAGGCTGGAAAAACATCTCAAAATAAAAGTAATGAAATGGCCTACTCTAGCTTTGTCAGGTCTATAGTCATCTTCACTCTCAGGCTCTGTTTCGACTCCATCCCAGTGACCCCAGTGAGATGCTGGACAGGAATCTTACGTTAATGTAATTAGAGACAATAACAAAAATGGGAGCAGTGATGTAAAGTAAAGTACTGCATATAGTTTAAAGATATGGATCTTTACCTTCGAAGCAGATATTCAATAATAAGTCGCTCGCTAACACACCCTTTTTCAAGTTACTTACTCCTTTCAAATATCGGGTATTCTGTCCCGTAATCAAATATTCATAATAGGCACATTGAAATAAATGAGGGAGTAAAAATACGAAGGAGGTTGAATTAACCTAATCCTGATTTATTATACAAAGTTACATTAAAAGAAAATGGACATCTTAACAAAAAAGAAAGGTATCAAAACAAAATGTGAAATGATAAAAAGCAATTAAAAATAATCAAAATGGTTGCTTAGACACGTGGTCTTGTGCAATGATCAATAATCAAAATTGGTTTGGACATGTGGCCCATGTGACCCAGAGACTGTGCTAGTCTCAAAAGCAAAAAAAAATTATATTGAAAAAATATATACACACAATCCCACCGCACACAGTCCGAAATATGTAATAGCCAGATAACCTACTTAAGTTAAAAGTTAATCTAAACTAAGAAATGGGGGAATAACTAAGTGGCCACAATATGGTACCTACACTCCTTGGAATACTGTACTGTCCTTTACCCTTGATGGCTGTTGACCGGAATGTTGCACAGTTGCACCCTTGACTGGCTCATCCCAAAAATTCTCACTTTGGCAGATAGTGTTTAACAAGCTCTTCTTCTTCTTCTTATATCTCTCCGACTGGCAGGACTCCTCTGTGAGTCGAGTTTTGGGAAGGGGGAGGGGGGTGAGCCAGAGGTGCACAGATCTACTCACTGGCCAGTTGGCCAAGTAAGTCAGACAGCCACAATTGCTTTCGTACAAATGGGGTTAGGTTAAGGTTGAGAGGGATCACCTCGCTTCACCTTTCCAGACAGATAAGGGTCATGATGCGCAAGGTAACCCAGTTGAGGTGCCATCTCGGGATTTTAGGACAGGACATATACTGTTGCAAGGAGTGCATAGGAGGCAGGATTTTGTACTAAATACTTTAGAGAAAGCTTTTGAAAGCTTGCTGTTCTAAGGGAGTTTATATATACAACAATCCTACCTATTCTGGCTTGCTAAACAATTGGTAGTTAAAATGAGAATCAAGCAATGGGCTGGTGCGATGAGCAAACATCTCAAAATTAACAGACCTTAATTGGTACTGAGAAATAAAAGCTGCATTAAAATCAGCTGCATTGGAATTAATTCAAAATCAGTTTGATATTTATCTCGACCCACGTAGTTTTTAGGAAAGAACCAACATACGCCGGGATAAGACCCCTTGCTTTGCGTATCTACGCTGTGACGTCACGAGCATGGTGTGCGCTACTGTTAACAGATTTAGTAGATTTAAAATAGTCCTCCCAATGTTTTGATAAAGAAAATTTAATGTAGGAGAGAACGTTTAAGGGGTAGCTACAGCATTATTAGGAGAGAGCCGAAAATTCAAATGAAAGAAGAAGAGTGAAGAAAAATTCTTCACAACAACCCTAGTTGGAAAAGCAAGATGCTATAAGCCCAGGGGCCCCAAAAGAAAATAGCCCAGTGAGGATAGGAAAAAAGGAAAAATTTAATAATTTAAGAAGAGTAATAATATTGAAATAAATATTTCTCATATAAACCATAAAAACTTTAACAAAACAAGAGGAAGAGAAATTAGACAGAATAGTGTGCCCGAGTGTACCCTCAAGCAAGAGAACTCTAACCTAAGACAGTGGAAGACCATGGTACAGAGGCTATGGCACTACCCAAGACTAGAGAACAATGGTTTGATTTTGGAGTGTCCTTCTCCTAGAAGAGCTGCTTACTTAAGCTAAAGAGTCTCTTCTACCCTTACCAAGAGGAAAGTAGCTACATAACAATTACAGTGCAGTAGTTAACCCCTTGGGTGAAAAAGAATTGTTTGGTAATCTCAGTGTTGTCAGATGTATGAGGACAGAGGAGAATCTGTAAAGAATAGGCCCGACTATTCGGTGTACTGTACGAGTAGGCAAAGGGAAATGAACCGTAACTAGAGAGAAGGATCCAATGTAGTACTATCTGGCCAGTCAAAGGACCCCATAACTCTCTAGTAGTAGTTTGTTCCGTAACCGAAATACAAACCACGCTATTTACATTGGGTTTACCTTTTAGCGTAGCTGAAATGGCGAGCCATTAGAATTTAACGAGGGTGTATTACCCCCGCGCTAGTTAGCAGGAGGGTAGGGGAGTGGTAGCTAGCTACCCCTCCCCCCCTCACACACCGATGAATTGCTTCACTTTCACTTTTGGCTCGGACATGGACAGACGTCTCTGTCTTTGTCCTCGCTTGGCAGCCATTGTTTGTTTTGTCTTTACTTAATCACTTACTTTTCTTTTACTCAATATATATGTAAACATTTTCTCATGTTTATGTATATAT
The DNA here is from genome assembly GCF_036898095.1 of Palaemon carinicauda. Taxonomy (NCBI): domain Eukaryota; kingdom Metazoa; phylum Arthropoda; class Malacostraca; order Decapoda; family Palaemonidae; genus Palaemon; species Palaemon carinicauda. The sequence continues at coordinate 99,008,180 of NC_090739.1, read as the reverse complement.
TTGAGTATAGAAATCAGTAAGTTTCCTTTTCAGAGTTTGTGCTTGTGTGTGTAGTGTACGATATCTCCGTGGAGCCCTCGGCAGTAGGCCACCTTGGTGTAATTTTATGGGTCGCGATCGAGTTTGACTTCGGTCTTTCTCTCTCTCTCTCTTGAGGTCGTTCACCCTTTTACTACGTTACTACGCCTTTTGTAGCTTCCTTCCCCTGTGGGGGAGTTGCTACGCCGTACGTTTTGTCTCAATTAGTTTATGAATCTAATTGTATTTGTTGATTTTCAGCTTTGTAGAACGATTCCTTTCGGGGTTTTCATTCTTTCTTTAGTGTTCATTCATTTTTAAATTACATAATTACATAGTTACATAATTATAATTGTTATAATTCTGTGTTGGTTACAGCTCTCCTTCCGTGAGTGTAAGTGGTTGTGAGGGCACGTGCCTGTTGTGTAATTCTTGTGTTCCTTTCCCTCGGGATTCCTCTTCGGAGCCTTCCCGGGGGAATGAATGTTAACTAATGATTTTTGTTTTTATTTTTCACAGTTACCGATCTAGTTCGTTTCTGTAATGTGACAACGGAATGAGCTGTCTTGTTGAGGCCTTGGGATTCGGCTGTTGCTGCCTCCCCTATAGATCTTCGTCAGGGGCGTGTCTCCTTCTCGTGGAAGTACTCCCGTGACGATTGACAGCTCTCCAGTTCATTTTAGAACACTCAGGAGGCTTGCCTCCTTGGGTGGGTAACTTTCCTTCCGAGGGAAGTTTTTCCTGTCCAGGCTTGAGTTTTTCCCCTTTTGGGGGGTTTTTCTCTTGCCTTTTTTTCGTGCGACTATGCTCTTGGTGCTGAGCGGTCACACCTGCAGTTTCGCTCAAGGGGCTGGGGAACTGCAGGAGCCCCTTTTCGGAGGATTGCTCCTTTTAGGTCACTGGCTGACCAGTCTCTTCTACGAAGTGTTTCTCTTTTGTTCGCGAGAGAGTACACTCATAGAGACTCCTCTTCAGAGGATTCTTCTGCTGTTGTTGCTGTTGGCCTCCTTTGCCGTAAGGCTTGCCGTCCCCCTCGTCGTAAGGGCCTCCCATCTCTCTATAAGGGTGCTAAGAGGCGCCTTTTTGAATCTCCGTATGCAGCCTACAACTCCTTCTTCTTGATCTTCCGCCCCTGGTGCAGATGGACAGCAGTCTGACCTCGTCTTCCGACGGGCAACGGTCTTCCCCGACGGACAACGGTCTTCCGACGGACTTCAGTCTCCCGACGGACAGACAACGGTCTTCCGACGGACATCAGTCTCCCGACGGACAACGATCCCTTCGGGGCAAAGGGTTGCCTCCCACGGGGGTTCTTCCCTTGCGTGTCAGGGTTCCCCTGCGCGCCCTTCTGCTGTGTTCTCTCCTGCTCAGTGTTAGCGCACAGGCGCTCTCCTGCTCATCAGCGCTTTCCTGATCGCTAGCGCTCTCCTGTTCGCCAGCGCTCTCCTGTTCGTCTAGAACTTTGGTTCAGGTCTTGGACAAGGACTCTTCTTCTACGCACAGGCTTCCGCGCGTTGCCTTCTGCTCGCCAGCGACCATGGACGCATCAACGTTCACCTGCTCGTCAGCGATCTCCTACGCGTCAACGATTGCCATCGATCTGCCATGCGTGTCAGTTCCCCTGGACACCATCAGTAGCGATCTAGCGCTCGCCTGCTGTGGACCACGATCTCCGGTAGCTGAGTCTTGCCGTAGATCTTCCTCCTGCTCGCCAGCGCTCACCTTTACTTCTGTCCTTCTGTGCGCCAGCTTTCTTCAATCGCCAGCGCACATCTGCGCGCCCTTTTATGCCACGCACCAATGGGCGCCAACGGTTTTCTGACCGTCTAGGATTGCCTGATTAACAGCTTGCTTCAGCGCTCACCTTCCTGATGCACCTGCGCGCCTTCTGTTAGCGCGATGCGCGCTAACCATCACTAGTCTCTCTCGCGTTGGCAATCGCCTACGCGCCCGCGCGATTCTTCACCTGCGCGCTAGCGTTTTGTTAACGCACCACCGCTCGCCAACGCGCCGTCGCTTGCCGACGCGCCATCGCTTGCCGACGCGCCATCGCTTACCAACGCGCCTTCACTCGCCTACGGGCTATCGCTCGCCAGAACACGCCATCGCTCGTCAACGCGCCATCGCCCGCCTACACGTCATCGGTCTCCCGACCGCCTGCGCTTACCCGCGCGCCCACGTGCCTGCGCGTCCACACGCCCACGTGCCCGCGCGACCGCACGCCCACGTGCCTGCACGCCTACGCTCATGCGCGACCGCGCACATGCTCTCCAATGTTCGCCCGCGCGCGAACCAACGGTATTCCATCGCGCGGACGGACGGTGTTCCGTCGCGCGGACGGACGGTGTTCCGTCGCGCGGACGGACGGTGTTCCGTCGCGCGGACGGACGGTGTTCCGTCGCGCGGACGGACGGTGTTCCGTCGCGCGGACGGACGGTGTTCCGTCGCGCGGACGGACGGTGTTCCGTCGCGCGGACGGACGGTGTTCCGTCGCGCGGACGGACGGTGTTCCGTCGCGCGGACGGACGGTGTTCCGTCGCGCGGACCGACGGTGTTCCGTCGCGCGGACCGACGGTGTTCCGTCGCGCGGACCGACGGTGTTCCGTCGCGCGAATCGACTGTGTTCCATCGCGCGAACGTCGGCTTAATTCTTGCAGTATCCATTGCTCGCCTACGGGTTATCGCTCGCCGACCACCAGCTCTCGCCCTTCCTACCACGCTCGCCATCCTTCTGCGCTCCTTCGAGCACCTTCGTTTGCGTTCCTGCGTGCCAGCGCATGGGCGCTTCCACGTTCGCCCACGCGCAAACCATTGATTTACCATCGCGCGAGCGCTAGGGCGATTGCGACCGCGATTCCCGTTGAGGTTTCGCAGCATGACCAGCCTGGCGAGTCTTCTGGAGCGTATTTCCAGAACACAGCCTCACCCCGTAAACGCAGAGCATGGCACATGCAAGAACAGGAAGAATCTTCAGGGAGGTCTGAACAACATTCTTCTCCGGATCCTGGGTTAGCCCTTCCCCGTCATTCCCTGGAAGGGGTTTGCCAGGGAGCTTTCCGTTCGAGATTTCTCTATCGGCAAAGGGGTGACTGGTTTACCCTTTCCTCTTCTCCATCTCGTGAAAGGGGCTTACCAGGTCCTTTCCCTCCTCGGTTGCGACCCGAGGTTTTGTTCAAGGAAGCTACAGGAAGATCATGGGTACTTTCCTCCTCTCGGGCTCAAGCACCTTGGCGTTTCGTCGCCAAGTTTCGAACTTGCGGGCAAGCTCGATGTTGGACCATCTGGACGCAATGACCGAGGGCTTCCTTTCGGGTGTCTCATCCGTGGATGTCGACAACCTCAGACACCCTTCCATCCTTGGGGAGAGTTTGTTTGTGCCCAAGGACAGAGACTTAGACAGCGGTTGTGCGGAGGAAGTCGACTTCCGTTTTCACTCTTCCAATGCGATTTCTTCCAGACCCTGCAGGGCTCCAGCGCCTCTTTCTTTCAGCCTTGTCGGCCTAAGTTATCGGACCGGCTACGACAACTGAGACAAGGTGTCCAATAGCAGTCCCCTCCTGTCAGGAACAGGTAGCACGGGAGGCTCTCCCGGGGGGGCATAGTCCTAGAGGGAGCGGCAGAGTTCACGAACTCTAGGATTGGCAACCCCCCCTTGCAGGTTTCACGCTGGGAGGATGCCTAAGGTTACTCATCCGGATAACAGCTTCCCGATGCCCATTCCTGCACGATCTCCGTGATCAGCCAAGGATATCGCACCTGCCGTCTCTGTCAGCGAATTCAGTGTCTCTGAACCTCTATGCCATAGGGTCGGCAAGAGTTTGCCCGTTTGGGCAGAATGATCCATGCCTTAGGAGAGGGTCCTCCATAGGATCGTCGACGGCTTCACCCCCCGGCTTCTTCAGTCGATCCTTTCTCGTAAGAAAGTATCTGAGACGGGAATTCCGTAGTCGACCTCTCAGCTCTGATCAAGTTTGTCGAACAAACTTCGTCCAGCGTGGAACAGCAGAATCGATCAGACTGGTAACGAAGCCACAGGACTCCTTAGGCCCTGGATCGGAAGGACGGGTACTTTCAGTTTCCATTCCATCCATCTTCCAGGAAGCTCGTGGAATTCAGCCTAGACTACAGGTATTCCTGCTTAAGATGCAGTGTGGCGATCCCGCCGTGGCATCGCAGGTTTTTCCCCTGAGATCTCTTCCTGCTTTTCTCATGGCCACTCGGGAGCAGGCTGCCGCCTCCTTCGCCTTTTGGAGGTCTGGTCAACTCCGGTAGGCTCGGGTTCGACCTTCTTCAACGCCGGGACAAGCTTCCGGATCCTTACCATGAGTGGGGGTTCATGATATTTGCTAGGCGCCTTCTCTTCTTCGGCCTCAACATCTGGAGTATCTAGCCATGATATAGAGTCAACGGTCTTACCACGTTGGAAACCCCGCTTCTCGTCCGTCCAGGAAGGTTAAGCAACGTCGGGTCTGGTTGGTACTTGGATGGGTGACTGCTTGGGGACGCCAGATTCTGTTGCCGCCTCCTCCGAGCCTTCCCTTCAGTTGACTGTGGCAAGGCTGAGGAGAGTCGCAGTACCTGTTTTCAGTCGGGCAGGGCTTTCAGCCCTACCTTGGAACGTTTCCTAGGTATCTTTCCTCATTGACCTGTCTAAAGTTCCGAATGGTCGCTTCAGGATAAGTTCCCTGTGGGGCGGCCTAAGTTCCGGTGGTTTCAAAGCAACGATTAACCGGACTTTCTGGCCCCTATGGGACCAGCGGGACGATTAGACCTGCAATGGGGGTTGACCTATGGAACCTCTTGATGGGAGTGGATATTCTCGTCCTTTCCCCACATTTTTGATGCTGTTCTCGGACTCGTCAAAGAAAAGGGGGGGGTGGGCCATGTTCCGGTCCAGCCCTATGGTCAGGACCTGAAGGATACCTCTCCATCATTCAGGCAGGCTTAGGGGCTGAAGTCTGTCCCCTCTACAGATCCTACAGCTCCTGCCGAGTCGCTCCGTGCGCGACGACTTCATGGTACTGGCGTGTTCTAACCAGCAAGGGACGCATTTTCATACCTTCGCATCTTGCAGTAGAGATACTGAGATGATTTGAGATCCTCTCATACCACCATCGGCTCGCTCATTCCGGGCAGAGGAATGTTCTCTCCGACTATCCGAGCAGAGCCTCGTAGAGAGAGTGTACCTGGGGGTCTTTGGCCTTGAGTAACCAGCAAGTCCTGGCCTGGGGGACCTGATCGCGACAGCTTGGAACCTCAAGCTTCCGCGGTTCTTCCCCACAGTCTCAGACCCCGAGACTCTTTAGCAAGATGCATTCCGGTGATGGTGGGACAACATCGACGCCTGCGTCTTCCCTCCTTTGTTGTCTGTTGAGAATGGGTCTCAACAAGACCAGGTTGTCTGTCAACCTTTCAATGACCCTGCGAGCTCCACTGGGACTATATGCAGAACGGTTTCCGGACCCTCTGCTTCCCCTGATGGGACTCCCGGGAGAGCTTCTCCCGCGGCACAGGCTACTCAAACAACCACACTGCAACATCTTTCACGAGCCGGGGCGTCGCTTCGGCTTCATGCCTGGAGATACTACGCCTCTTCCTCAAGAAGAGACAACCCGCTACCGTCGCAGGACGGAGGTCGCGTCATATGCGATAGTCATCCGCAGGGATCTTCCAGGCGAAGTGGAGAGTCTTCTGTGGTTGGTGTTGTGGGAGAGACACCTCTTCCCTTGAGGCCTCTTCTCCAGCAATAACGAACTTATTGCCTTTCGGCGGGAGGAAACTCCTTTCCGCTATCGGCAATGAAGCCTGTCGCTCAGCCTTTCCCTGACCTTCAGGCTGAAAGGAATAGCTTTTTTCTTCCCGCTGGACCTTTCCTCGCTCATGCGAAGCTGCGAACGTCCCTGCCCTAGTCGGAGTGAGACCTCCAACATGGAGCATGGCTCGGACTTTTTAGTCCCTTAACCCTTTTACCCCCGGGGTATTTGGAAATTTCCAACCCTTAACCCCCAGGGGGTTATTTTTTTCCAAGCACATTTTGCAGTATATTTTATTTAAATTGCTCTAACAGCCTTAATTTTTGTCATAGAGAGGTCAGGTTGGTCTCATTCTCTTGGAAAATGCCTGAATTTTTTCAAAAAATTATCAAAAAATATGAAAAACTAATTTCTATAGCATTTTTTTGCAAGGACATACCAGTACGTCCATGGGGGTAAAGGGATGGCTTTTGTGAAACGTACCAGTACGTCCTTTGGGGGTAAAAGGGTTAAGAGATCTTCTCAAGACCCTTTACGTCAGGCCTCTGATTGTATTCCGTCTTGGGGCTCCTGCTCACTCTAGCCGCGGCCAGTATGTAAGCAATCTTCTTGGTCTCGTACGACTCCGCCCTTTCTAAGGAGTGGGGGAAGGCAACATTCAGGTTCGCTTCTGAGTTGTTGGCTAGACTCAGAATCTTCGGGTCCCGGCCCTTCGGTCCAATTCCTTCAAGATTTCGAGTCACCATTCTGTATCTGATGTCCCAAAACCTTCTCCTTCTTGCCAGTAAAGGAATCGAGAGGTTAGCTTGGGATCAGCTGCAGTTTATCCTCACGTGCAGCCGGGTTGGGAGCACAAGAAGGACACGGGGGAGAGTCACCAGTATACCTCTTCAGCTCGGACTCAAGGACATTCATCTCGACCTGAATCCAGATCCTCCCCCGTCACGTCGCCCTACAGCTCGATGTCGGATACATCGCAATGTCCCTCGCCTTCGAGTACTGTAATACTACTCTGTGACGCAGGTGCTACAAGCTGGAGTCTGGAAGCGTCTAATGACCTTCGCAGCCCGCTTCCTGCAGGGCGTGACCCACAGGAGTTTCGATACGTTTCTATCGCTCTGTGGTGGCTACACAACAGCTGGTCTAACCTCAGGCTCCTTTTTGGACAGGTAGCAGAAGGTTGAGGGCATTGTTATCAGGTTTTAGTCTGCATGAACGAAAGAAGTATGTCTGGCCCTTACTTCTTTCTTCATCATCCCCTCTACTGGGAAGCAGCATCCTGGTCTCTGCATAGCTGACCTCAAACCTCTGCAGGTAAACCATGCTTCCTTGTGTTCCGAGTATTGAGTCAATACTGTCGCGTCCCCCATACCCTGACGAGGTGGTATTGGGAACGTCCTAACCCAGAGTTCCTTCTGGAACTCCAGGTCAACTGCCTAGGACGGGTCACACTTCTTCCTTCACACACAAGCTTATGTAGGCCACACGGTTCCTTGCGGAGCAAGGAACTTGTGAGGTGCAGGGACTCCTTTTCTCGAGTGCGACTCACGCGGATTCTGAGTCCCCGGGTAAAGCCAAAGCCAGTATGGCTGGGGACTTTCCACCCTTCCTAAGGGGTAAGTCACCCAATGTAAATAGCGTGGCTTGTATTTCGGTTACGGAACAAATGACAAATTCGAAGATAATTTGTATTTTTCCTAACCATACAAACCTTAGCTATTTACATATATTTGCCCGCCAGCCCTGTCCCCCAAGACAAGTTCTACCTCTAAGTGAAAGTGAAGCAATTCATCGGTGTATGAGGGGGGGAGGGGTAGCTAGCTACCACTCCCCTAACCCCCCCCCCCCCCCGCTAACTAGCGCGGGGGTAATACACCCTCGTTAAATTCTAATGGCTCGCCATTTCAGCTACGCTAAAAGGTAAACCCAATGTAAATAGCTAAGGTTTGTATGGTTAGGAAAAATACAAATTATCTTCGAATTTGTCATATCACAAAGCATTTATTTCCTACAGATATCCTGTGTTGGGCTATCAACAGAGTAATGTGATCTTGGGTTCAAACAGGCATGCAGCGAGTTAATGGATAACAGTGCACCATAATGTAACTTTTCTATGCATAATCAGAATCATGCCGTTTTTGTTCCTAATGAAGATTCTGATGTCATATCTTTTTTTTTCATTCACATGCAGTTATGGACTATTTGTAATCTATAGGGATGGGGAAACACACACATAGCCAGGACCAATACAATTAAAATCCATAGTTAAAGTAGGACTCCTGATACCTGCAGCCATTAAAATAAGAAGATTAATTTCTTCATCATTTTACTTTTGCCTAATATTCCATGGATGTGCCCATGAATGGATTCAGTGTGTGGTTGAAGTTGAACCTATCATTAAAACTCTAAAGAGAATGAAAGCCCTTGGATATGATGGAATAACTGCAGAGATGCTATAGGCAGAAAATGAAGTGACTCCCAAAATAGCTACAAGATTAATTTGTAGAATAAGTTGTGAAGATGCAAAACCTGATGAATGGGAGCTAGGAGTGTTGGTGAAAATGGTAAAGATGTAGAGATCTGACTGATTGCAATAATTACAGAGGCATCACAATTACGTCAGTTGTCAGAAAAATTTATAGTATGCTCATTCTAAAGAGATTAGAGAGAAAGATTGATGACAAGCTGAGAGATGAACAAACAGGATTTAGAAAAGGTAGAAGTTGTACTGATCAAATTTTCATTTTGAGACATGTGGTATAGCAATGTGTAGAATATAGAAACCCCCTTTGGATGGCATTTGTGGACTATGAAAAAGGTTTTGATAGTGAGCACGGGCCAATTATGTGGAGAGTCCTGCATTATTATGGAGTTCCTTTTGAATATGTAAATTTGAATAATTTTGTTCATGAGCATAGCAAGGGTAAAGTTAATGTTAGTTGAGTCCTATCAAATGAATTTTGAGTGAACAGTGGAGTACTCCAAGGAATGTGTTGCCACCTATGTTGTTTATCTTCCTCATGGATTTTGTAATGCATAGAACAGTTGGGAATAGTGGAGAAGGACTGGACTAGATTATTAACAGGAAATTAGCTGGCCTAGAGTATGCTGATGATGCTGTCCTTATTAGCAGAACACCACAGGACTTGCAAAGCTTCCTTACCAGAATGCATGAAATATCACATGAGGTTGGAAAGAAAGAGAAGATGAGAATGGAATATGTAATGAAAGAAGAAATATCATTGGAAGGAGAAATGATTAATGAGGTGGAATCATTTAATGAGGGGTAGATTGAGATGGTTTGGGCATGCTCTTCGCACTTCCCAAGAGAGATTAGTTTACCAAACTTTCAACTGGGCTCCAGAAGGCACTAGAAGAGTTGGAAGACCTAGGCCTACATGGCTGAGGACTATGAAGCGTGAAGTAGGAGATGATGAATGGAGAATTGTTGATTTAAAAGCTAAAAATAGAGACGACTGGCGAAATCTAACCAAGGGCCTGTGGTCAATAGGCATAGGAGGAGATGGTGATGATGATGATAGGATTCGATGATGACACCATTGGGCATAGTCAGTCAGATGTTTTGCATTTATATACAGTAATGGTGAACACTGTCATCTACCTTTCTACTTGCAACAGTAGTCTATGGACTTGAACTTACAAACATCTTAGTTTGTCCTCACAGAGCTTTTAACTTTTTATTATAAATTCACCTTAGAGCATCTGGTTCTTTGCTTATCTCAGTCCTACGTAAAGTGTGACTGTATGGGTTTGTTGCAAGTCAAACATAATATTTTAAAACAAAAGTAATATTATCAATGCAAACCCATAATTGAGTATTTCAAAATTTATGCATTTACTTATTCAAGACTTCAAATGTTTGCAGATTACAACTCTGTTTTCAAAAAAGAAAAATTATAGAATAATTAAATAGTACTTTTCCCCCTTATTTTGCAAGGTAATGCATGTAATGGGATTTTGGGAGATTTCATTTGCAAATATTTGAAGTTTTCTTTATTTTTCATTTTAACAATTTAAGTCTTCCTCATAGTACCAAAGTAAGTATTCATGGAACTCAAATGTACAGCTACAATAATTAAATATGCCCCACCCCCCAATAAAAAAGAATAAATGAAATGCCATAAATGGCAAAATCATAAGGTAAGAAGATCCAGCAACTTGCTGTACTAGTTCCCACTTTATTGGCATGTCAATGGGCATGGTAAATCATCACATAGTTACACTTGAGTACCTTGGGTTTCATTGATAGAAGATAAGAAAAACGCATGTATGCTATGAAATATTAAAATGGTTTTTCTTACCATATATTTTTAGAAAGTTGTAACAAGCTTATTTTTAATTTCAAATTGTAGATTATTTCTAATGGAGTGTTTATTCTAAACTACCAGTTTTGGTGAAGCATCAATATTAGCACTGATGATAATCAATTATTATAATGCTGGCACTTGATAATGATTGGTATTTATGTTCTTATTTAATTTTGTTTACAGGTACCTCGTGTATTTGTGGCAGGAAACTGCATAGGTGGTGGCACAGAGACAAGGCAGCTCTACAAAGAGGGAAAGTTAATTGAACTTGTCGAACAGTGCAGAGTCAATTCTTAGGTATTTTACTTTCCATACCACTTAGAATTGGTTTAGTGTTTCTCCTTTTTATTTATAGATATTTGCAAATACTGTACAGTAAAAGTAATTTTCTAAGTGTCATGCTATGGTAGTTGAGTACTTAGAGTATATGGTGAAGCACTGACATATGTAAATCAAATACAAATTGGTAAGAAACTCATAGTTTTATACAATCCTAATTAGTGGTAAACTATTAGTCAAGGTATTTAGTAGCTAACCGTTGTGCAGTTGAGTGAAATGGAACTCGTGCAATCAATTGTGTCACTATGGGTGTGCCTGGAGAGGCATGTAACACCCCCCCCCCTCCCTCCCCCCATGTTTACTCATGATATTTCAGTCTCTCAGTTTTGAATCTTCCAGGATTATTTATAATTTACTTCATTATTGCTTCATATATAGTTTGTAGTGCAGTGTTGTCCAATTTTTATTTACTTTAGAGGCTTTTCATAACAATCCAATTGGAAAGTGCTAGCCACAGTTTTGTAATAGTTTGCAAGAAATCAGTAATTATTCAGAATCAACAGAAAAATAAAGGGATTTTGACGAAGGAAAAATCTATTTCTGGGAAGAGGCCTGTGACGGCTGGTGAAAAGGGTCCTTCTTACACTTTTCTAATATAAATCTTCCAAATATACTAGAGAAAGATAAAAGCATGGAATGCAGAGGTTCAACCCTCGCGCGAACACCTTGTAGGTGTCGTGTATTTAGCAAGGGCGTGTGAAACCACTATTCACAGGCTGTCTTCCATTTAGATAATCCCTTCATCAATGGGGAGGGCTGTGACAGGCCCTAGAGAACACAGTTGGACTACCCCCCCGACACCTACCACGCGCGCTCTCTAGGACATCCTTCTGCAAGAACATATGGCAAGGAAAAAAGGGGGTGGGTCCGTACCAAACAACCGGGAAGGGTTTCACCGGGCGTCACAGTCCTCTTCCCAGAAATAGATTTTTCCTTCGTCAAAATCCCTTTTCTGGGGCGGCCTGTGACGGCCGGTGAAAATGTACCAGAGAATGCCTTCCAAGCCCAATACAATAATAACATAATAAGGAGAAAACAAACACCATGTAAGCCAATAATATAATACTGTAAGTAAACATAAAATTACCAACTAGCCAAAGACAGAGGGGACGTAAGGCTAAAATAAATGAAGACAAGGAATCACCTGAGTGTCTAGTTGCAAAAGCTATCAATCTTACATGTCTAAGCATATCTAAACATTAAAGGAATGGTAATTACAATAACAGTTAAATCATAGGAATTAAACATGGTAAATAACTTAGGGCTAACGAACCACCCAGGAGAGTGGCGACGTGGTGTGAGAGGTGGGTAGGAGGGAGGAGAGAAGAGATGGAATAAAGAAATAATCAGAGTTTAATGGGGAAAGATAAGACTCCCCGCTGCAACCGTAGGGTATTTAAGGGCCTGTAAGTTCTTTAGATAGTGGCATTTGAAAACCATAGGAGATTTCCAACCCGTATATTTTTTAAGGTCATCAAAGTCCATGTTCTGGAAGTAATTGATTGAGGTAGCTATTGACCGTATATCATGAGCATGGGGAAATGATTCCGGGTTAGCATGTTTAATGAAGTAGAGGATTTGTTGTCTGATACCTTGAATGGTCATAGTACCCCCTTGTTCCCTGATAAATAAGGGGCCAGACGAGCGGGTGGCAGATCTAGCTAAATAGGTCCTGAGAGTAGTGACTGGACACAGCGAAGGATCCTGGGGAAGAGAGATAATCTTCCAAGGGGACCACCTATGTTGCGGGTCCTCATTTTTAGCTAGGAAAGCTCTGTCTGGAGAAAGCAGTACTTCGCCTGTAGGGAGGAAATCTATGTTTTCCGGGTTACGTGAGAGAGCTGCTAGTTCTGAGATTCTAGCACCTGAGGCCACAGCTGTTAGAAATAGTGTCTTCCTAAGCAGAGTGATATAAGAGCAGGTCTCATTGTCCGTGTCTGACGCAAGTTTGAGGACATTGTTCAGAGACCAAGAGACTTTTTGTGGCCGATCCAAAGGCCGAAGCCTAGCACATGCTTTTGGAATAGATGAGAAATAGGAATCCGCCAGGTTAATGTTAAACCCAACAAGGAAGATCTTCTTCAAAGCTGACTTGATGGTGGTTATAGTGCTAGCTGCCAGGCCCTTGTCAAATAGGAACCTAAAAAACGAGATGGCTAAATTCGCAGTCATACGAGTATGGTCTGAATTCTTTAGGAAATCTGCTAATTTCTTAACAGCCGAATCATATTGACGAATTGTCGAGTCCCTTTTGTCCGCTTCGATGAAGAGAACGTTTTCCGGGTCAATGTTTGCGTCTTTATGAGCTGCAAACTTCATGAAGTCCACAAAGTTAGGGTTTTGGCTATCCTTGAGGAATCTGACACAGTCTGTGTTTGGATTTCTTGAGTCAGTTTGGGGAATGCAATCCGGAAGGGTCAGAGTTTCAACTCGAGGAGGAGAGGAAACCAACTGCTCTTTGGCCAGTGAGGTGCTACTAAGGCCACTGCCCCCCGGAAGGAGCGTAGTTTGTGCAATACTTTCATTAGAAGATTCACTGGTGGAAATAGGTAAATCTTCCTCCAATGGTTTCAATCCAGGGTTAATGCATCTATGGCATAAGCCTGAGGGTCCATGTTTGGTGTCACATAACACGGAAGTTTGTGATTCATCTGAGTTGCGAATAGATCTACCTGGAGGCCCGGAACCAGCCTGAGTATCCACCGGAATGAAATTATGTCCAGAGACCATTCTGATTCCAGTGGTTTCGTCCTGGATAGTGAGTCCGCTATCACATTCTGGACTCCCGCTAGGTGGGTTGCTGACAGGAACCAGTTCTTTTCTGTTGCCAAGGCGAAGATAGTGACCAGGATCTGATTCAGGTTGGGCGACTTGGATCCTCCTCTGTTGATGCAGTGTACTACAGCTGTGCTGTCTGACACTACTCTGATGTGGGTCGACCTCGGAGGAGAGAGTCTCTTCAGGGTCAAGAACACTGCCATGGCTTCGAGAACATTGATATGGAAGTGTTTCATGGCGGGTGACCAAGAGCCCTGAAACATCTGGTGTTCGTAGTAACCCCCCCATCCACTCAGAGACGCGTCTGTATGAATTGTCACTTGTGGGGGTGGGAATTGCAGAGGAACCGATTTGGAGAGGTTCCTCGGTTCGGACCATGGCTGTAGTCTCATTTTCAAGACAGAGGGGATCTTCGAGACCTTGTCTCTTAAAGGTACTGTGGCTCTCTTTCTCCAAACTCGATTGATGTCTTTGAGTTTGGCTTTCAATAGTCGATCTGTTACTAAAGCGAATTGAAGAAGGCCGAGGATTCTTTCTAAGGCTCTTCTGGACACCTGTTTGTGTTTGAGAAAATTCTTGATCTTGGAAGCTATTTCTCTTACCTTTTTGAGAGGTAGAGACAGCTTGTGCCGTGCAAGGTCCCACTGTATGCCTAACCATTCAAAGCGGTCTGATGGTAGTAGGCGGGATTTTTGGAGATTGACCCGAAATCCCAGGTTGGCGAGAAAACAAAGTACTTTCTTCGTAGCTCTGTTGCATTCCAGGGCCGACCGAGCCCAAATGAGCCAATCGTCCAGATAAGCAACGATCTGAATCCCTTGGTTCCTGAGTTGTTTTAACACTGTCTCTCCCAGTTTCGTGAATATCCTGGGTGCAATGTTGAGGCCGAAGGGCATGACTTTGAACGCAAAGGCTTTCCTGCCTAGGCGGAAACCTAGGTAAGGAGAGAAGTTTCGAGCTATTGGTACGTGATAATAGGCGTCGGTAAGATCGATAGAGGTGGTGACGGCCCCACGGGGAAGCAGGGTCCGTACCTGAGAGATGGTCAACATCCGGAACCTGTCGCAGAGGATGTAAGAATTTAGCTTTGACAAGTCCAGGACCACTCTCAACGCCGACGAGCCTTTCTTCGGAACTGTGAACAGGCGGCCTTGGAACTTCAGCGATCGAACCCGTTTGATTGCTTTTTTCTTTAGTAACTCGGTGGTGTACTCTCTCAGAATGGTAGTGGGTTACTGGAAGAAGGCCACTGGTGGAGGAGGAGAACCTTGTGACCATTTTCACCCCAAGCCTTTGGAGACTATGCTGTGAGCCCACGGACTGAAGGTCCAATGGTCTCGAAAGTGGTAAAGTCTCCCCCCTACCGGGACTATATCATTGCGAGGGAGTGAATCTAGGTCCCTTCCCTCCTCGAGAACCCCTTGTCCTAGGTCCGCCTCGTTGACGGTGTAGCTACCTCTCTGGTGTCCACGAAAGGGAACTGAGGGTTCGTAGCTAGGGTTGTATGCGGGTGAGGGCATCCAAACGGGGTTGGGTTGGGTACCTGGGGGAGCAGTGAGGTAGACCACCTGTTGAGGGTGCTTCGGTTGTAGAGTCGACGAAGCAGCGGGAGACTGTGAAGACGAGTGGGTAACAGACGATTGATGGTAGTGACCTCGGCTCGTCTTGTAAGGGGCAAACCTCTGTTTCTTCCTGAAGAAGGTTTGCTTTTGAACTCCAACCCTCCTTTTGGCAGTGAGGCCCCACCTCGCTAGCAAATTTTGGTTTGCTCTCGCAGCGTCTTGTAGAACCTTGTTCACCTCCTCCTGAGGAAAAAGGTTCTTACCCCAGCAGGGGGAAGCTATCAGTCTGTTCGGTTCATGCCTGATCGAGGCCTCAGATAGAACGCGTTTCCTGCAACTAACCCGAGCCGAACAAAACTCGTGTAAGTCGATTTGGAAGGACAGAGACAGGTTCTTTGTGAATACCCGGAACAAGGTCTCAGTCGGATAAAGCGATGCTAAAGACTCCACGGAGGTAATGGAGTGGAGAGACCTAGTTAACCTATTCCGTGCCTCAAACTCAGTCTTGAGAAGATTTTCCGGTAATTTGGGAAGCTTCTCGGAAAACAGATTAGAGGCGCAGTCTGGGTCTAACTTCCCTACTGTGAAAGTAGAGGGGGCATCATCCCATATAGTAACGGTACTCGGGATGAGCATGGAGGTGGGGTCCGTCTCTTTAAGAGCCGGCATGGCAGAACCTTCTTTGATAGCTTGAAAAGTAAGACCTGCCACTTTATCTGTAATAGGCAAGGTAATAACTGGAGAAGCTGTAAATATGGTGTAGGCTCCTTTGTGTGGGGTGAGCTTGGAATTAGTGCACCCCCAGTCCGACAACGTCCTGGCCCAGAGAGCTTGGGCCTGCTCTTTCGGAAATATTACCGTTTCCTTCGGTACCTTGTCTAACCTAACCAAGGCATGTTCTTTCAATCGGATGAAGCCGTTGAATGGGAATTCTAGTCTCGGAGGGTAAAATTCTAGGTCCTCTAAAGGGCGGGTGCCTATGCCCTCCAGAGTTATGGCACCATCTATATATGGAGCATGTAAGGCAAACCTCCAAGGGTTGTTTTTATCGAAGGGGGTTAACTTCGATGCGTCTGGGGCTGAAGGAGGAGGCATCTGAGTTCCGGAACGGATCAGACTCGCCACCATATCTTTGAGCTCCGTCATAGCTCCTTGGTCTGTCCTAGACTGTTGTTGTAGATGCTGTTGTATCTGCTCTTTCACAATATCCCTGACCATGGTGGCGGATAAAGCGGGCTCCAGAGCCCGATCCGCTAACGAAGCCCTGGACTTAGCGGACTTCGACTTTTTAGGAGTCACGGTTTTAGGTACAGTAATATGAACATCAGGATCCTTTGAGGGTCCCGGGACCGGTGACACTGATATTGGCAAAGCTGAAGGCTTAAAGGTACGTAGTGGCTTCACCTTGGGTCGTACAGGGACGAAGGGACCTCGAGGAGAAGCCGTAGGTTTATCAAAGCCGTGAAAGGAAGCAGTAGAAGAAGGAGTGTGGGGTGAAAGGGGGTCCAAAAACTCATCACCACCTACCTGCTCATCCATGAGTTCGTCGTCCAGATCTAGAAAGGGCGCGTCCTCCATCAATAAAACCTCTTCCTCTGTTAGAATGGTTGCTGTAACCGCCTCAATTAACGGGGCCGCTGTCTCCGGTGGAACTGCTGCAGTAGTAGAGCCTGGGAATAGGCGAGAAGCCATGTCTCCATCAAGGAGATAGGGTGCGCCAGACGGCGCATTCCTCCCAAAACCTGACACCCAAGGACGGAGAGTAGCTCTTGCCTCCCGGAGAGATTCATCATTAGCCTGAAAGAGGAGAGGGGATTAATGATGAAGCAATAATCGATGTAAATATATAAAGACCAATTAATTCCTCGCAAAGGATATTAACAGGAACAAACTAGAACCAACTTACCTCCTCGCTCAGGAGTAGGGATGACAGCTCATAGCAGAGCATGCATGACTCCGGGAACCATACCATGTAGGGGGCTTGTCCCGGTTCCCGAGAGAAGGAAATGGCGCAATGTGCATGGGACCGGCATAGATCATGGCCCATGGGATCAGTAAAGGCAGCGGAGCAGCCCTTGGCAGCGCAGCGGACTTTCTGTAAAAGAAAGAAGACATAAGTCTGGATGTTCCTTGAGATTCTGGTCAGTGACATATGAATCCACAGAAAACAATTTTGATTTTAATTATGTGTGAGTACGAAATTAGCTAACAACTTAATATATTAAGAAAATATATTAATAACCAGTAACCATGTAACATGAAACTATAAACTTCATCGGTATCACATCGTTAATTCCGGTTTTGATCGTCTGATTGATCTCTGTTTGTACCGGAGATCCGGTGACAAAGGCCCGTCATCGTGATATCGTGACCGTCAGCGGTACGATAACATTAACCTCAATGCTGAATGTTTGGGTTATCTCCAGTGAAGCCGGAGATTCGATGAAAAAAGGGGCTCTAATAGTGTAATTGTGATCAAACATGACAAAGGTTCGTGTGCAAAAGGCCGCAGCCGGAGTCTGAGTGCCGGATTTCACCGTTGCACTCTAAATATCTGACTAGTTCTCACCCAATGAGTATCCATTATAGCGGAGTATAACTCAAGGCGGAGCTAAGGGTGTCGGCATAAAGCGACCCCAACTAATGACTCATACACTAACGTAACCTATTGATAGTGCTAGCTATATTAACAGTAACCACATCAATAAAACGTGAATATCATTAAACGTAATATCATCAACTCGGAGAATAAGAGGAGGCAGGAATAACTCGTGATCGTAAAAAAACGGAAAACGGGAAATCCACCTTTCTTACTCGAGCATAATAAAGAAAACGAGAGAAGGGGTAACTCGTATCTGTAGAACAGAAAACGAGCACTCTATGCTCACGCTCTCAAGGTTACATAATAAACCAACATCACACAATAATATGATTAGAAAAATAATAAAATTGATTGCTTTTTTCTTAGTAATTGTAATAACCAAGAACGAAGAATAACGACAACGTAACAAATAAACAAAGATATAGTCTAAAACGAGCACCTTCCTGAGGCGAGTACAAAACTATAACAAAGACTAAATCGCTATTCTTCGTAGGTCCAAATTGGACTTGCTAGCAAATAAATACCATAGTAAAAACTAATAATAAATAATGATAATAAAATTGGTCATATAACGTAAGTGATATAACCTAGATGACAGAGTACCAGATGGGCAATATTAACTTGAAAATTTACCGAAGCGAACAAAACCCAAAATGGCTGCCGATACCGAGGCAGGCCAATCGCTTCCAAAATTAAAATCCACAATACTGGAAACAGAACAAATGCCCGGTACTGCAATAAAATGTCAAAACAAACTATGGTACTTAACATTGGTAAAGGTGAAGTAGCAACGTCAGTCATGTTGAATTAACGACAAACACTTGTGAAAAAACACTGATCAAAACACTACCGACTTAGCTGGCAAGTCCAAAACAGAAGGATGTCCTAGAGAGCGCGCGTGGTAGGTGTCGGGGGGGTAGTCCAACTGTGTTCTCTAGGGCCTGTCACGGCCCTCCCCATTGATGAAGGGATTATCTAAATGGAAGACAGCCTGTGAATAGTGGTTTCACACGCCCTTACTAAATACACGACACCTACAAGGTGTTCGCGCGAGGGTTGTAACCTCTGCATTCCATGCTTTTATCTTTCTCTAGTATATTTGGAAGATTTATATTAGAAAAGTGTAAGAAGGACCCTTTTCACCGCCCGTCACAGGCCGCCCCAGAAAGTATTTTTCACCTATTTTGTTCAAGAATGTATCGTTTTTTCTAGTTTATTTCCTTCCTACAGAAGTATTTGCCTCTTATATTATGTTTTTTTTTTTTTTTTTTACATTTTTCTTTCAATTTATATATATTTTTTTCTTTAAATGGCACTGATACCATACAAGTTATGTTTGGAATAATAAACAAACACACATATGATACTCATTCATTGCATGATAAGAACTTATGTACATTTTGGTTAAAGGATGAATATTAAGAAATAGAATGTAATCACAACTAAATACTGAGCAACATGGAAGTAAGACTGCTGTTCTTTAACATTGTCGAATTGGAAATATGTTAGCAAAATCCGTGCTATTACATCTAATATATATATATATATATATATATATATATATATATATATATATATATATATATATGTATGTATATATATTGTATATAAATGCATCGTTAAGTTTATTGCAATTATAAGTCTGGATTGCTTATGGTAGAAAATACTGATTTGCATGTGTCGGTACTTACAATGAAGAGAATTTTGATAATAAAATTTCTTATTTCAATACTCACCTGATGTTCATGTTGTTTGTAACCCAGAAGCCTGGTTTGATCAACACTTGTAAAATTTTAAAATTTTCTCATTTCATTTCTCTTTAATGAATACATGTCCTTATCAAGGGAATGGAACCCTCTAGCAGTAAAGGTGAAAAGGCCTGGTTGGTGCTGTTCTCATTCTAGTCTCCAGTTTTGAAGTAAACATTATCCCTTCTCTTGATACTATGAGTCTCTGTGGAGAGTAGGCATGTACGCACAGTATGTATATGAATATCAGGTGAGTATAGAAATAAGAAACTTTATTACTAAAATTCCGTTAATTTCTATGAATCTCCCCTGAAGTTCTTATTGCTGACTCCCACACATGGTTGGAGGTTGGGTACAATTGAAGGAGAGTGATATTTTGAACTACAAGTAATGTAACAAGGTTAAAGGTTACTAACTTGGTCTTGGTTAATTGTGTAGAATACTTTGTAAGCCATTTAAATTACAGTTTGAAGCACGGTATTCTAGATTGTTTGCTAAGTAAATAGAAATAAAATACTGCTATAGATTGGCTTTTCAAGATAATGTTTTGTGCACACTGGCTTGGTATGCCATTGAGCTGTTGCCATAAACTTTCCAAAGATTTCTACAAAAAAATCAGTAAGTAATTGCACTCCTAATATCATGTACTAATGGCCACAAGTATTCTTCATCCCGATGATAGTTTATCTGGTAACACTTACACCTCCTGTCCAGTTGTAGGATATCCTGTCACCTCACCTCACTTTATTTTCTCATACTTATAGGTATTTACTTATCTTAATGGGATAATATTTGAATATTGCAATTTGTCCCTTCATTCAAGTAAAATGTTATGCTGTAATGCATTTATGAGTTAACTATTATTTAATTAAGAGAACTGAACTTCAATTACCATTCCACTCTAGCACTTCCCCTGTTCTCCATCCCCCCCACACACTCTCTCTCTCTCTCTCTCTCTCTCTCTCTCTCTCTCTCTCTCTCTCTCTCTCTCTCTCTCTCTCTCTCTCTCTCTCTCTCTCTCTCTCTCTCTCTCTCTCATTTCCTAGTATTTTCTTTATGCTTGCTGTCCCACCTTCCAATACCCTTCTGTTTTTACTATCGGCGTGGCTGTATCTCGTCATAAAACAAAAGCATTTTTATGAATATGTGCCACTTCAAAAAGAACTTCCATGTTGTGGCTTACTACCGACTTGGAACATTGTTAACATTGAACTGTGAACCATGAGCTACATATGATTCCTAATTCAACAAGAAAGTGTTTATTAGAAAAATCAATCTTCTTTCATAAATAGACCCCAGTAATAAGAAAACAAGATTGCTTGTTTCAAATATTTGATTGGATTTTAACCTTATGGGCTACCTGTTCTTAATTGTTTAAAGTAGTATTACAGAATTGCTAATTATATAAATAATGATTGATTATGTTAATATGTTACCATATGTTTTGAAATGAGTACCTAAATATTAGATTTATTATCCTTGAGTAGCAGAGATCTTAGGGCCTAAGCCCACCTACAGTATACTAGAGTGCTTAATTGCATTTTAACATGGTGATAAGCAACATGAAATTAGGTCTTCAGGAATGCCATGTTTGACAGTTTCCTGTATGGCTCTCAATGCATATCGCTATCACTGTGGAAATTCTTTCCACGCTTTATTTTAGTCAACCCCGTTATTCTATTTTTTATTTTTTGTTTGTTATTTTCTGGGTTTTACGCATCTCTTTTTTTCTTTTGTTTCCTTTGTAACCTTCATTATTATACCCTTAAATATTCATTGCTGCTAACATGTCCATCATTCCCCTGTAATGCTTTACCTTTCATCACCTCATTCCTCTGTAGATGATTTTCTCTCATTTCGTGAGCTCACAGTACATTGCTTGATGATGCAACCGACCGTCGACAATTTTTAAGAAAACAGCACTTGGTTGCGTTCTATTCCAAATACTCTTGAAGCTTTGGATGTTTAACCACAATTGGTTTGTATTCAAGTAACTCTTTAATTTATGTAACTCATTGATCTTAGCTTATTGCTTTTTACATCTCAGTACCTATTTATAAGTCTGTTTAGCTAGGATTGTTTTCTGTGTTATTGAACATCACTAAACGCCACTTAATTTTTTTGTATGTACAGTATATTAATTTTTATAAACCAGACAGTAGGATTTCTTTATAATTACTTTCCCCTGGAGTTTCAAGAATGATCCTTGTACAGGGTATTTATAAAAAGCACCCTTCAGCGAACCACGTACTCATGAAAATTTGAAGAAGAGTCGACCGGCTCAAACCAGCTCAGAGGCAGAAGCGTGTGAGCGGCCCACTTAAAAACCAGGAAGCGTGGAAGGCGGACGTAGGCATAGCCTCTTCATCTGAGACGTCGTTGTAACATAGGCGTTGGTTCGACTACCTGTTGGTCAACCATTTACTAACCAACAGTATGCCTTCCTTTGTGCCATTATTCAGACGATAAGCCTAAGAAGACAAAACACATCAGTGCAGAAGTGAAGATGCACCGTGTTGTTAACAGTTTACAAGATGCTTCCACTTCATCGTCTACAATCAACCCTCAAGAGCGTGAGTACAAATTAACGGTGCTCAACCTTGGCCAAGGAACTGTCCCCCCTTTTTTTTCTAGCCTTTATTTGACGATGTGCACATTTAGCTAGGAAGTCATGTTCAAACTGTCTGGTTTAATCATTCATGGCGTGTCCAATAACATAAGTTGTGTTCCCGTTTCCCTCTATCAAGTTTGAAAATTTTGCCCGAGAGGAAAGTGTTCAAAGTAGTGAGTAGAACTTTTGGTATTATTTCAGTCACCATTTTTACTTTCATTGGTTGATTAGTTATTTGATTATTGATTTACGATTTAATTGATTTAACCATTTTCTTGGCATATTTCATTTTTCATATGCCATGCGGTCTTTATTCAAATTTCAATTAGGTAGTTTTGCCGTTTTTTCCTGTGTCAGTTAGGTGAAAATTCCTGTTGTACTTTATGGAAATAAACGCCATTTTTAGGTTAAAATTATTAACTGTTTTTAACTTGACCTTTACATTTTGAAATGACTAAATGAGTTATCACATGAGGTGAGATATGACTGAAGGGTAAGTTTATATTTACGTCAATCTAAAGCTATCGGTGTCAATCCTTTATTGTAATGTTCTACGGTATTACCTCCCGGTGGTCCTTAGGACATCTTGACTTTTACAGTACAGGGGGTCCTCGGGTTACGACGCTGATCCGTTCTTAAGACGCGGTGTAACCCGAATTTCCGTGTAAGTCGGAACACCATAAATATACGTACTGTACTGTACTGTAAAGTATTACTGTATACTGTACTATAATAAAATGTATCAAATGACATAAAAACAATATTAGAAAAAGAGAAAACAATTCCTTACCACATGAATTAAAGTAAATATCAATAAAAAAAGAAAACAATTCCTTACCACATGAATTAAAGTAAATATCAATAAAAAAAGAAAACAATTCCTTACCACATGAATTAAAGTAAATATCAATAAAAAAAAAGAAAACAATTCCTTACCACATGAATTAAAGTAAATATCAATAAAAAAAGAAAACAATTCCTTACCACATGAATTAAAGTAAATATCAATAAAAAAAAAAGAAAAAAATTCCTTACCACATGAATTAAAGTAAATATCAATAAAAAAAGAAAACAATTCCTTACCACATGAATTAAAGTAAATATCAATAAAAAAAAAAGAAAACAATTCCTTACCACATGAATTAAAGTAAATATCAATAAAAAAAAAAGAGAACAATTCCTTACCTTATTCCTATGGTTGGCTTGCACACTGGAAGGGATGTTGCAAGGGACGGAGAGACTGGTTTATTGTGGAGAGGAAGGTGCAGAAGATGCTGGAGAAACTGGGGCAGGTGAATCAGGATTCTCTGGAAGTGAGACAGAAGATGCTGGAGAAGCTGGGGCAGGCGAGTCTGGAGGTGAAGAGCCTACAAGAGGTGGTGGAGAAGCTGGAGAAGCAGAGGCAGCTGAGGTTGATGGCAGAGGCTCTGTAGCAATAGAGGCAGCTGAGGTTGATGGTAGAGGCTCTGTTGCAGGCAAATCTGGAGTAGTAGAGGCAGCTGATGTAGAGGGTGCAGTTCTCTCTACTTTCTTAAAATACCGCTCCAGGTTAGACTGGACAGAGAGGATCCTCTTCTCATCCAAAATCTCCTTATAACACTGCAGTAAGTCCATGACACCTCTGGAAACCCTGGTGAACCTGTCCATGTTGGGATCTTGAGCCTCGAAAGTTGCCAATGCTTGTTGTATCTCGGCAAAACCTTTTGACAAGCCCTGCCTTGTGAAAGCCTTAGGGTCTGGGGTGGGGGCTTCTTCCTCTTCCTCTATGATCTGCTTCTCCAGTTGTATCAAGTCCCCAGCAGATAACTCCTCTCCATGAGATTCTAGCAGCTCCGTAACATCATCAACCTCCATCTCCAAATCGGTTTCCTTACTCAGGGCAACAATGTTCTTGATAACATGGTCAACTGTGTCCTCAAACCCATGAAAATCATTAACAAATTGAGGACATAGCTTCCTCCAAACACCATTCATGTTTGTAACCTTCACCTCCTCCCAGGAATCAGCAATGTTCTTAATAGCATCAAGGATGTTGTAGGACTTCCAAAAGTCCTTCAGAGTCAAGTCCTTCTTCGTTTCAGTTGCCTGTAATGCCATAGCAATTGTTCTTCGGAGGTAGTAGGCCTTGAATGAAGCAATCACTCCCTGGTCCATAGGCTGTAAAAGGGCCGTGGTATTAGGTGGAAGGTAAACCACCTTCACATTAGGGTGAAAGTCTCCCAGCTGGGCAGGGTGTCCAGGGGCATTGTCCAGCAATAGCAACACCTTAAAGGGGATACCCTTTTGGGCGCAATACCGCTCCACACTAGGTACAAAATGGTTGATAAACCAGTCTTCAAACACTGCAAGTGTCACCCATGCCTTCTTATTTGCCTTCCAAATGACTGGAGTTGATTCTTCCAAATTCCCTTGAGTGCCCTTGGATTTTCAGCCTGATAGACCAGCATGGGCTTCAGTTTGAAGTCGCCAGCAGCATTTCCCCCAAGAAGCAAAGTTAGCCTCTCCTTGCCTGCTTTATGACCGGGTGCTGACTTCTCCTCCTTTGCTATGTACGTGCGGTTAGGCATGCGCTTCCAGAATAAACCTGTCTCATCCGCATTGAACACCTGATAAGCAGAATAACCCCCCTCCCTAATTATCTCAGCCAACGCTTTAGGAAATTCACTTGCTGCTTTCTCATCCCCACTAGCAGCTTCACCTTGCACTTTAAGATTATGGTAATTGGCCCGAGCCTTAAATCGCATAAACCAACCCCTACTAGCCGAAAACTCTTCACTTTCACTTTCTCCCCCCCTTTCTTTTTTCAACGCTTCAAACAACCTTTTAGCCTTCTCTTGAATAACCATTAAGCTCACTGGAATACGCCGTTGATTTTGATCTTCCAACCAAAGCACTAATAACCTTTCCATTTCGATAATTAAACCACTACGCTGTTTCGTTATCACTGTTGCTTTCATTGGAGCAGATCCTTTTACGTGTTCAACAATGCGCTCCTTATCTTTAAGGATAGTAGCCACGGTCGAACGGCTAAGGCCAAGCGATCGGCCAATGTTCGTTGGCGTTTCACCGTTTTTAGACCGCTTAATAATGTCTAATTTCACTTCCATGGTGATGGCCTTCCTTTTCTTCGATGCACTACCATCAGAAGAATCTGCCTTGCGCTTTGGAGCCATAATGAAGGGCAAAACGTTAAAAAAAAAACGATCAAACACGTGAGAGAAAGAACAGGCAATCACAACCAAAAATGGCGTATGAGTGGAACTGAGCGACGCCGTCTTCCTCGCCCACAACCACCGCAAAGCGTATTCATCCACCGCGCGCTAGAAACTAGTTCGCAATTGTTTACGTCGCTTACGACGCTAACGGTGTAAGACGGAACGACGCTTAATATTATTTTTATATTTTTATGGGGCGCGTTCGTAACGGCGAAACCGCGTAAGTCGGGACCGTCGTAACCCGAGGACCTACTGTACTGCTCCCCCTAACTCTTTGTGAAACTGTCGTTAACGTAACTGATTCAGTCCAACCACACTTGATTGGGATTTACTATTCTGCGCCCTGGAGTAGCGTCTGAACATCAAGGTGATATCGGTGCCGACAGTCCCGGTATAGAATAATCTTTGGACTTAAACGTGTGTAGGGAAAGCAAACTGTCTTCGTTGCGGTTCTCTAGTGTGTCAAGTGCGAGAGTGTTGGCGCTCTATCCTTCAGGCTTGGGTCTGGAAATCAGAAACGGGGAGGCCTTTCCCGGAATTATTTCCCACACTTAAATAAATAACAGTTGTCCTTCGAACCGGATCTGACATCATTGATTTGTGGAATAATGAAATTTTAAACATTATAAATTCATTTTTAGCATTTTCGCTACATAAACATCACCCAGGTAAGTCGTACCTCAAAACCTCACACACTAGCCAATTTGTAGAATGATTAAGCCCAGACTTTGATAGGTAACGAGATGTACAGTGTTTTAGGACGTAATTTATGGTAACCTTTGACGAATAAAGGCACCTGTGTAACCAAGCGTTTTAGCCAGAAAGTTCTAACCTGAAGGAGAACTCAGGTTTTATTTTATTTTGTTCGGATCATCGGTATATGTTGCACGTTTTTCGTATGTACTGTGAGCTTTGGAGCTGCTATTTTGATCTGGTAATTTTTTCCCTTAACCATTAATTTATTTTCACGCTTTGGTTTACTGTTCCCCGTTATAGGTAGGCTACCTTTATCCTTGTCCTTTGTACCCCTCTCGGTGACCGTTTGTCTGTAACATTCTCTTTGTCGTGTATTATCTAAATTTGACTTTGTCTGCATAATTTTTTTTTTTTGTGTGTGTGTACCTTCTGTACCATCGTACACGTGGTCTTCCCAAGATGGCGGCCAAAGACAGTCACATTAAACTCCCACAGCAGGCTGTGGAGATGCCGACTACTTTAGACCTTAATGCTTGTCATGAAGAACAAACGCAAGAGTTCAGGTTCATTTACGAAGAGGCAAACATAACTCTGAAAGCTGTTTCCTCAATAGATTTTGCCTGTGCAGCCCCTGAGGGTTTAGAGCACTGTAAAAACAAAGTAAGTTGAGTTCTTGCGGAACTTAGGGACTTTATAACTTTGTGGAAACCTCATTGGAACAACCCCACTGTCCTGTCTAGTTATACCGATCTTGTCAGTTTGTTAACTGAAGCAGAAACGATGCACCTTCAACTTGTAACACAGGGAAAAATCAACCCTTCAAATCCCCCTCAAGCGCCTAACGCTAATCCTCAGTTTGTATGCGTCTCAGTCGCTGCAGATCCTGATCCCACTCCCTTCGATGGTCGTAGAGATTGTTGGGCCGGCTGGTGGAGTTTGTTTCGCCAGACGGTACATGAAAATTCCAAGTACTCTCCCACAGAAAAATACAAGATTTTGTTGCGTACCCTTGAGGGACCGGCGCGTAAACTTTTCGGTAACCAAGTGTGGACAGAGGGTCTGTATGAAAGATCGATAGACAGTCTTAAGCGAGAGTATGAGTCCCCCGTTCTGACTAAACACCTCTTGATAAATACCGACTGCCATTCCTTTTATTGTAGCCGATATGACTAAGTGTTTCCCAATGTTATCCCAATGTTATCGCAAGTTATCAGAATATTAATCATGCAATCTCCGGCATCTTCATTCTTTGGAAAGTTGAGTATTAATTCTTTCCTATGTGTAAAATTTGGCTCCCGTCTCACAGTTAAATTCCAATAATTTAAGTGTGTTAGGTTGAGCATATCCACGACCGGAGGCGGACATCTTTACGACCGCTGTCGCCATTATTATTGCATTTTATTTAGCTAGTAGGGCGACTTTCCCGGTATTTAGCTATGATATTAGCTAGTTAGGCAAATTATACAAGTGAAGATTGTGCATACAAATGGATTATTATTCCTCTTCCTAATATGTTACTTTACTTTTCGTATACAGTGGGGGCTCCGGCGGTAACAACCATGGCCATGGTTTCTACCGAAGTTAGGCTAGCCTAACTCGTATATGTATACGTTAGTAAAGTAATTCCCCATGTTTAACCTTGCCCTATCGTTCCTTATTAATTCGGATGGGGACATACATCCCATAGAATTTATGCATAAGGTTTGATTTATATTCCCTTTTAGAGAAAAGATGCTAAACCCTTCCTCCCTCCCTGAGCCGCCGCCATTGTAGGCGGCAACCGCCGGCTCTCCCCATCGCCGCCGAGTACTCCGGCTTTGGGGTTAGGCAGTAATTCAGGGTGTCCTGTCTTGCAGCCGACGATGTCGCCGGCAGGGGAATCTTTGTTCCTCTGCCGCCCACGATGTCATCGGCAAAGGAATTCATGCTTCCATAGTTCACAGTCAAAGGTAGGCGGCATGCCTGCCGCCACCTTTCTCCCCTGTGAATTATAAGACCCTTCCCCCTCCTCTCTCCGTCTTTTAGTGTCGGCCTAGCCGTCACAATATTCTTTTACCGGTGCTCAGAATGCATTGCCGGCCGAGACCCTACCGGCGGCGGTTAGGCAGCCGCCTCAGTCACCTTCCCCCTTATGTCCTTCCTTCACCGGAAGTGAATGTCCCAGGGGGAAAGATTGAGCCGGCCCTGACGGCTGCCGGTGGGAAACCCAACATACTTTTGAGAAATCTTCAGGCCTCCCTTGGTCCGCCATCCACAATTATTGCCGCTGGCAGGCCTTTTGTGGATGGATGGAAGCTAGAGTTAGATGGATTCTTATCCCTTCCGTTAGAATTCTCATTCTGGCAAGGAGACAGTAGGTGGCTTGACAGTCCTCCTACACTTCCAGTTGTTGTGCTAAACCATAACAATAGGAAACCCTCATGCCATAATACTTTCTCTCTCTCTATCAGTTAGTGCCACCAGGTACTAACCTAACCCCGGTAGTGTGCCGGCTGGACTACTATATATAGAATATACAGTAGTACATTTAATTTCTAACATATTCTACGTTCCCTATCACAGTCTATTGTTGGGACCACAATATCATGTTGAGGTTGAGTAATCCCTCAACACCCAGATGAATCCTTTGATCATCGGAACCCTAATAAATTACCGCTCAATATTAATATATTACAGGTGGATATAGTTAGTATAAACACTCGCTAACCCTAACTCTAAGTACTAGAGTTTCCTCCACCCTGTATTCTTCCTAACAAGGAACCTAAAATATTATTGTTGACGGAGGTCTCAGTAATTAATTGGGGTGGGATGCGTGGATATGTGTCTTTCCTATTTCCTATCCAGCTTACTATCCTAAGCTACCATAAACAACAGTAATTACTATTGATGATAAAAATTGTATGCTTTTATATCACGGATATAAAAACTATATACTCATTGAGCCCATTTTCTTTTACAGGAGGAGCCAATGTAGAAGTGCACAGCCTTAGCCGGCAACCACAAAGACAAAGACTCTTGTGGCTACACGAAGTGCAGGACTCGTCCCCCCTGCAACATCGTGTCGGGAGTCCTCAAGTATTGGGACCCGAGGGAGTGGCCCCACATGTTCGACCCTGCTGGCCAATGGCTTCGGAGAAGCTCCCTCAGTCAACATGGAGACTAGAGATACAGCGAGGGAGACCCTTTGCTAATGGGTAAGTAGATTCCAAAAGAATTTTCAAGGGACCGTACTTACCCGACGACTCCCTAAGGTACCTGCTGTTCCTCTAGGCTCTACCTAATGCAGTGGTGCCCCAGGAACAGGTCCAGTCTCTCCTCATACAAATGAAGATAGACGTGGACATAGACAAGGCACTAGAAGGCAGGGCATCCTTCAAGAAAGGACTTCAGAAGTGTTCATTGACACTGAGAAGGCCCTATTACAAGTAGGCCCTGAAGAAGACCTGGAACATCCACAAGTGGAGGAAGAAGGATCCGTTTCAATGGCAACTGAAGACCCTCATTTTGCCTGGACGGCATACCAACCTACGCCGTTAACCTCTTCAATCCCAACTCCATAACCACCAGCATAGGCCGTCTTGAACGAGGAGATCTTCACTTTGATTCAACGGATAATGAAGTTGTTCTAAAAGGTACAAGAGACGATGAGAGTATCACTCAGACTGCAACAGATACTATTGCAAGAGAGGATTGATCGCCCAGGACCTACCAAGAGCTCTACTAAGAAGCTCCTTAAGGTGCTGAATTTCTCTCACCGCTCCGAAACCAACCCCTGGAGGTATACGGAGCCTATGCCCATTATGAATGGGAAACTATTCGTCTCAGAGAAGTTGGGGACCAAACTGATTGAAGATCTTGAATTCTGGCCTAACTTTTCAGTTTACCCAGAATGCTACATGAGACTGCGGGATGAACATGCAACCCGTGAGGAAATGGTACCCAAAGAGGTCATTGTCCTCGAACATGACAAGGCGCAAGCCATCTTCCTGAAAACCTTGAAACGAGCCGGGTACACCAATTCCAAAGTCTCAGCATTGAGCAAGAGACATCCCACGTTTCGTGCTCCTTCCTCCATCTCTTTCCCCTGTTCGGAGAAAGCACTAGACTTTGCCGTCAAGGCAGTCGACAAGGGCAATCCTTGCCCAACCCTAGAGAATGCAAACCATTATCTCTAACACAACCTGCCTGCGAGGAGAAGTGGAAGGATGTCCGTCTAACCTTCTCCGTCTCTAAGTTGGATCCAGAGATAGCAGGCCAGCAGTCCAATGAGAACCTGCCAAAGTTGCCAGGCCATCTTCTAAGGAGGGAACAGGAGACGAAAAAGAGACTAGCAGCCTCTGTTTCTCATCAGATCTGCCTAGAAATGAGTGCAGATCTACAGAATGCCCCAGAAAGAATCATTTTCCTGGCTAGGTCCCACATGGGTACCCTTGTGAAAGACTTATATGCTTTCCTCAGAGTGAGGAGAGCCTGCAGAGAGTCCGTTTTGACCTCAGCAACCATAAGACATGAACCATGGAAACTGATTACCTCGAACATCTGGGGTAAAGACCTTTTTCCCACAGGAACTGGTCAAACAGATCATAGCCAGAGCAACCACAGAGAACGAGAACGTTCTCCAAAAGTGGGGCTTGAGCTCAAAGAGGAAATCTTCCTCAGACGGAGGTCCCCAGCCTAAAAATAAAAAGGCAAGGAGACCAAGCAGATCTGCATAACTTTCTGCTGTGACTACGACCACGAAGCCCCAGAACACTTTCCAGATGGTCCCTCAACAACTGGTGGCTCAGTCGCCAATCTTTGACCCCAATGTTGTGAGGCAATGGACTTCCTTTCACCTTAAGTCAGAAAGGAAATGTCCCTAAGAGAAGTTCACCCGGAGGTAACTCCTCCCGGGGCCGAGTAGGACATGGTCACGAAAACAAATCCACAGGACCCCACACCCAAAGAGGGGTTCCAGGTAGGAGGCAGACCGTATCACTGTCGGGATCGCGGGACCTTCAATCCCTGGGCCCACAGCTTATTAACGAATGGGCTCGGGTGGAAATGGAACAGAATTCCACCCCGTTTTCCAAAATTTTTCTAACACTCCACCCCCGCGTGAGAAGAATATACTTCAGAAGGTAAGAAGGAAAGCTAAGTCCATCAAATTCCAGGGAAGGCTGTTTTGTATTCCCAAGAAAGACTCAGTCATTCTAGACTTGTCTCCACTCAACAAGTTCATCGAGAACAAGTTCCGGATGCTTACTTGGCAACACATAAGGACCCTTCTACCAAAAGGAGCAAACACACCCTCAATAGACCCAACAGATGCTCACTGGCATCTTCTATTGAGCCACCCTTTCTCCTCCTACCTATGATTCATGCAACAGAAGAAGTGATTCTTCAGAGCAATGTCCTTTGGACTGAATACAGCCCGAAGGATGTTCACGAAGCCTGCAGACACAATCATCTAGCAGCTAAACTCCGAAGGAGTTCAATTACTAGCATATCTAGACGATTGACCAGTATGGGCAGCATCCAAGACTACTTCTCTGCAGGCAGCCAACAAGGTGATCCAGTCTCTGGAACACTTGGGCTTCAAGATCAATCGCAAGAAGTCTCGCCTTTCTCCATCTCAAAAGTTCCAATGGCTAGGAATCCAATGGGACTTGAAGTCACATCATCTCTCCATTCTATTCAAGAAGGGAAGAGAGATAAAGGGATCTGTCAAGAGACTAATCCGTCACAAGAGGATTTCAGAATGCCAACAGGAAAGAGTATCACACTCTCCAGTTTGCGGCAGTGACAGACCCAGTGCTAAACGCACGTCTAGAAGATGCGTCAAGAGTCTTGAGAAGATACTCATCAAAAGCTTGAAGAGATCAACCAAGGCTGGCCCCGACCCTATTGCGCCCGCTGTTAAGGCTGTGGTCAACAGCCAAGAGCCTAGCACGAACAATTCCCCTGCAACCACCACAACCATCAGTGGAGGTACACTCCTCCTCGAAAGGATAAGGTGGCCATTCTCACGAGAAAAAAGTGCAAAAGAATTGGTCATACCAGTTCAGAACCTTTCATGTCGACGTTTAGGAAGCTCTGACAGTTTACCTGACGTTGAAGAGACTATCCCCTCACAAAACAATCCACATCAGATTGGCCCTGAATGACGAAGGGATAGTAAAATGTATAAATACACAAGGTTCGAGATCATCTCACATAGGGCATATGATATTAGCCACCTTCCACCTGATAAGGAAGAAGGGATGGTACCTATTAGCAGTTCACCTACCTCGTTATGTAGCTCCTTAGATGGACCCTCAAGCAGAGGCGATAAATATCACGTCCCTCGAACGGAACAAGTGGAACCACATTTACCTGTTTCCACCAACCATCCTCCTGCTAAGAGTCCTCGACAAGCTAAGATCCTTCAGAAGGACAGCAACAGTAGCGGCCCCCAAGTTGCTCAAAAGCAACTGGTTCCCTCTAGTTCTAGAACTGAAATTGAAGCTGTTCCCTCTGCCGGACCCAGCATTATCCAATCTGGTCCAGAAGTCGACTGCTTGCACTTCATCCTTGAGAACCAACAACCTACGTCTCACGATTTTCTCGCCCTAGCGGCGAACAAAAGGTTTAGAATCTCTAAGAATAAAATTGACTTCATCGAAGAGTCTAAGTTAAGTTCGACCTGGAGAATATAGGAATCATCATGGAAGAATGGGTGTCCTTTATGAAATCAAAGGAACCGACAGAAATATCGATAGATTTTGGTCTAGTTTTCTTCATATTCCTAATCGAACAAGGCCTGGCTTCCACTACGATTACCTCGTGTAAGTCAGCCCTGGCTAAACTACTTCTGTACACCTTTGGAGTGGACCTCTCTAGTGAAATCTTTAATAAGATCTTAAAAGCATGCGCTAGACTCAAGCCAGCAACCCCTCCAAAGCCCATCATGTGGTCTTTGGACAAAGTCTTGCACCATGCTTCGAATCTAAACAATGAGAATTGTACTCTAGAGGATCTAACAGACTCAAGCCAGTAACCCCTCCAAAGCCCATCACGTGGTCTTTGGACAAATCTCGCACCATGCTGCAAATCTAAACAATGAGAATTGTGCTCTAAAGGATCTAACACAGAAAGTTATTTTTCTGTTTGTCATAGCATCAGGGGCTAGAGTTAGTGAAATAGTGGCCTTATCTAGAAATGAAGGCCATATTCAGTTCCTAGACAGGAGAACTGAACCTCTTTCCTGATCCTGCTTTTCTTGCCAAGAATGAGCTACCCACCAAGAGGTGGGGTCCTTGGAGAATCTGCTTACTGAGGGAAGATACCTCTCTGTGCCCAGTAGAGTGTCTTCAATGGAGGACAGCTCTTAGGGGGCGAAAACCTAAGGATCAAACCTAGCCCTAAGACAATTGAGAGCAGAGCTCACCTACCTTATTCGCAGAGGGGATCCTGACAGTACACCCGCAGGTCACGATCCAAGGAAAGTTGCTTCTTCGTTGAACTTCTTCCAACACAAGGGCTTTGGAAGACTCCGCTCATACACTGGGTGGAGTTCATCCACAGTCTTTTACAAACACTATACAAAGCAAGTACATGAAATAAACATATTGTGGTGGCGGCTTATAAAACCTGATGTCTAGCGCTGCGATGAACAGTGAACTGCTTTGGGACTTTCCAGTGCATCGGGTGCAGGGGTACATTTACCCTCGAGTGCAAATCACAACGATGATTAACACACTGTTCCATATAGGTGCATATATGACCAATAACACCAGTGCCGAGTGAACATTGGGTAGCGGTGTTCAAGCATTCCCAAAATCTGTACAAGTCAGTCAGATTTGGTTTCACATCTTTATTGAGTGGCATCATTCCTATGAAATTACATATTTTTCTTTTGAAAAGAGAAAATATGGAACCTGATGTGTTTTCAATGCTGGATCAGATTCATACCCTATTGTAACTACATTTGGTAATCTAGTTGCAAGGTAGGAATACTGAACGTATTTGCGCCTTATTGCTGCTATCTCAGTTACATACGAATAAAGCATACTAGAGTTTTAATTACAACCCTAGAAGGGTCCAACTTGAAATCAGTGTACAGATTTCCAAGGTATGTGAAAGGTAATCTTTAAGCTTTACCTTCCGTCCCTACAGAAAATCAAGCTGTGAATCCTTATTGTCGATGTCAACATTTTCCCTGCAGGGGGCAGGAAGCCCTAAGCTAGTTCAAAACTTAGTGGAAATGACAGATAACGGTAATGTCATATACAGGTCTAAGAGACCAAATAAGGACCACATTCAAGGTAGAAGGCACTTATACAAACCTACAGATTTAGTACTTTCAAGTAAATTCTCTGGTAAGCTTCCATCAGGACGACATGATTGAGCCCAAAACCGAAAAATCTATTTTTGGGTGAGATAGCCTTGTCGTACTGATGGACCCACCCTTTTTGCTAACCCCACCCGAAACTACTATATCTGCGGCTATTCCTGCTTAAACACAAGTAAAGGAATGGCGGCCGGTAGTAGTGCGGATAGGAGGTCCACCGGGTACCTAGATCGGCACCTTCTTTTGCCACTCTTCCCCCTCAAAGAGTTAAATCTATTCAGGGTAAAGATTGCTATGTGTCATATCTAAAAAATACGTCACCTGATATTATGCAATATCCTTAAATTTTTTATTATGGATAAATCGCACCAGGAGTTAGAATTCTGGAGACCTTCGGTTTATTTCTCTGGGAGTATCACTGTAGCAAATATCCCTTAGAAAGGCTACCTAAAGGAACCTTCCATCAGGACGACATGGCTATCTCACCCAAAAATAGATTTTTCACTTTGCACCAAATGAGTTATATATATATATATATATATATATATATATATATATATATATATGTATATATCTACTGTATATGTGTGTGTATATATATATATATATATATATATATATATATATATATATATATATATATATATATATATATATGTGTACGAAGCTGTTCTAACATAAGTAGATTATTTTATTCACGTATTTCATTTGTGTATTTAAGAGATGTGTAGCCAGCTCATAAGGTGAGTTACACTCATGTAGAATTAAGTAAATGCATGTAAATTACATAAGACTGTCACCATTCATATAGTTATATTTTCATTCAGTTCCATATATGTAGATTTACGTCATTTTAAAGAATTAAATTTTCATCCCACGTAGTTTTGTCACGAAGTCTTATGTATACTTGTTTAAAGGTATGCTGTATGACACACGCTAGGGATTGCAGCCTGTTTCCACGTAGTTGGAAGTTGCATGAAGGTTCTAGACTAAAAATTATTCTTTTTTTTTTCTTGTTATGAGAGGAGGTGGGCGGAGTTAGCCGAGAGTGTTGCCTCGTTGGGCGACGAATAGACCTTACTTCAGTCTGCCAAGTTGGTAACCTTGACGCTGCTAGATCCATGCCCCCACGCTACAAGAATGCTTAACTAGAAGTTTCTTGAGTGAATTAGATGATATCAATGCATAGGAAAGAGATATCCAACCTGGCCCTCTGAAAGAACCAATGACCAACAGTCCTCTTACCAGCATCTATCCAGCCACTACGTATTTCCTCTCACACGTGAATAGTAATTTCTCTCCAACGTATACCGTGTACAGTATAGTGTTGCTCAAACATGGGTGATTATTGTGTGTTAAATTTGAAAGTGAAATGTGTTAATGTAAGTACATTTTACAAGATAAATTTTTTTGTGACTGGCCTGGTGAGATTTGGTTAAAAATTGAAGTGTATTTATTTTTGCTTAACCGTTCGGTAACTTTGTGTGAGCCCGAAGGACGTAAGAGTAACTAACGTATATGTAACTGTAATCTCTGTTTATTTACTATAGTGTTAAAGTGTCATTTTTTTTTCATTAATGGTCAAAATTAAATATTTTCATAAATTAGTTTCTGGTGAAACAAGTGATTTTATAATTTTTGAAGTGTCAGTTTGTCTTAGTCTAAGGTCTAGTTCAGATTTAAAATTCAAGTGAATTATTTTTGGTATTAATTTTTAGATATTTTTATAGAATATATGTATGTATATATATATATATATATATATATATATATATATATATATATATATATAATATATATATATATATATACATATATATACAGTAGGGTCCCGAATTATGCGAGAATTTGGTCGATTAATGACCTCGTGTAAATGGAAAATCGCGAATTTCGAAACACACAACTAACAGAAATAATTCCATTGCGGCCATGGCAACCAGCAATTTGCCTATTCAAATGTGTTTACTACCCATTTCCAATACTTTCTTTGTACTATACTGTATTTCTTTATAATATCAAATTGTTCTTGTAAATAAATAAAACATTTAATATACTTTAAAGTTCTAATAACTTGAAAAATGGTTAAAATTACAACCAGGATAAGTGTAAACACCATATATTTCCCGTTATAACACAACCCAAAATACAGACAAATTTTAATGTTTGTCATATCTATTGTATAATACAACTGGTGAATAGCAAAACCATCACTCTATAGACTAGCTTGTTGTATGATTGAAAATCCAGAATTATCAAAATAAAGGCGATTTTATATCATGCGTTTCCTAAACATGCTAAAAAGCAGAATAGAAAACGACAACCAATGTTTTGTTTACGTTTATCTCTGATCACAACGAAGAAACAGACGCATTTATACATCTGTGTTTTTGAATTGACAGCAATTTTACCAAGTATAGATTATATGTTGAATTTGTTATTACCAATGTTCTAATTATTTTTTATTAGAACTTTCAAATAAATGAAATGAATGCCATTTATTAAATGTTTTTCTTTATGATGCCGCCTGAAACGGAAACCTTCCATTTGTTTACGCTCCATCTTCGATCATAATAAACAAACGAATGCATTAAACACACATGATCTAAAAAATTTACGGGCTGCCCAGCGGCAAGAGCCCGTGTCTTACATAAGGTAAGGCGATCTACACACACACACACACAAGTCATAACTAATGATATTACAAACATTTAGTAAACATTATGTTATTACAAATATTTTACTTACCGTATCCATATAAATTCCTAAATTCATAGCAAAGCTGGAAATTTTTTTTTCCTTATGCGTTTAATCCACAATAGCAAACTGCCGCTAATGACAGAGTGATAACTTACGATAATTCTAAACTGTTACGAAAGATAATTGTCCTTTCCATATCCAAAATACTTTTCCTAACTTCAGTTATAAGTCAACTTGTACCCACCTCAATTATGGATCCATATGCAAAAAAGGTAAAAGAAGAAAGTACTAGGCCTATTTTTAAAGTCACCGAACAATTAGGTTACCGCTATAACGTTCGATGTGTGTGAGAGAGAGAGAGAGAGAGAGAGAGAGAGAGAGAGAGAGAGAGAGGGGATGGTTTTAAAGTACTAAACAATAAATATGATAGGTTATAACACATTGGTGTTTATGTAATATTAACTGTATAGATGGTTTGAATAAGTTAAGGAATGGTGTAAACAATTCTTTGTTATTGTATTCGTGCGGAAGCTAGACATCAGCTGATGTGATCACAGCCAAAAGTAAAACAAAAATAAGTTAGCAATACTCGATTTTTAAAACACACCCGAAATTTAACAACATAAGTACATGTTTTATTATAGCGCAATTGACATTTAAAGAGTAAAAAATTTTCTGGAATAGAATGGTGTTTCCTAAAAAATAGTGGTTTGCGGACGAAATCGGTTACCGTATTTTAAGCTATGATTGAAATGGATGTATACACGGTATAATTTTTTCGTTTTGTATTTAATTGACACTTCAAGAAAACCGATTTTGGTTTCTTCATCTATTTGTAAGTATTGTATAACGAGAGAGAGAGAGAGAGAGAGAGAGAGAGAGAGAGAGAGAGAGAGAGAGAGAGAGAGAGAGAGAGAGAGAATCAGCTGTTGTAATTGAATGTCGTGTTTTTGTTTCGTGTACCTCCTGAAGCGAGGAATTGATCGCCACAACTAACAATATTCATGTTAATTTCATTCTTAAACTCAAGTTGCCATATGTGAACTATGGTTTTATTTCTTACGGAGAGAGAGAGAGAGAGAGAGAGAGAGAGAGAGAGAGAGAGAGAGAGATTTCTGCCATCAAATCTCTCGCTCTCTCTCTCTCTCTCTCTCTCTCTCTCTCTCTCTCTCTCTCTCTCTCTCTCTCTAGATTTTATTTTACCGTCTACTCTACAAAACCAATGTTTGCAAATCAAATGTATACTGTTTAAAATATGACAAAATATTGACGACTCGTTACCGAAGTTTAGGCTATTCACTGCCGATAAACGAACCCAGTCTACTCGTGAAAACCTTGAACGCCCAGAGGGAAAAATAAGGCTTTTAAATATACTGTACTAAACAAAAATAATGCTTTAATATACCATCATTAACACTACCATTACAATTATCGTAAGGTTGGAGAAAGATAAAGATTGCCAAGAACGTAACCACATTTCTGTTTACATTTTGTCAGCTGGACTCGCACAGTTAACAGTTGATTTCATTGTTGATGTGGAATTTTATCCTTAAATAGGCTATTCATTATGAAATTATGTTAATGAAATGTAATGTTAATATTGTTTTGTAACATTTATTATAAATCACCGTATTTAGGGCTACCAATATACTTAAAAAGACAATAGATTTGATACATTTTGTAGTGCTTGACTGGCGAACTTTGAACCGAGCTCTGAGCATAGTACACAACTCCCAGATGATAATATTTGATAATATATATGAACACTGAATATCTAAAGGTCTCGTTATGTTGCACTACAACCAAACTGGGTGATTATATTACTCTTAACAGGAACTATTCTAAAACCAACCTCTTACTTCGATAAGTCAGGGGATACGGGCAAAGCACTGAAACAATTATTGGTGATATAAATAATACACACTTTACAAATATATATATATATATATATATATATATATATATATATATATATATATATGTATATATATATATACAGTAGGGTCCCGAATTAAGCGTGTTCGAATTACACGATTCCCCTTTTCCGCGATCGCTATTTTTCAAAAATAAATTTTCGGATACAGAAAATTTATTTTTGAAAAATAGCGATCGCGGAAAAGGGGAATCGTGTAATTCGAACACGCTTAATTCGGGACCCTACTGTATATATATATATACATATATATAATATATATATATATATATATATATATATATATATATATATATATATATTTGTAAAGTGTGTATTATTTATATCACCAATAATTGTTTCAGTGCTTTGCCCGTATCCCCTGACTTATCGAAGTAAGAGGTTGGTTTTAGAATAGTTCCTGTTAAGAGTAATATAATCACCCAGTTTGGTTGTAGTGCAACATAACGAGACCTTTAGATATTCAGTGTTCATATATATTATCAAATATTATCATCTGGGAGTTGTGTACTATGCTCAGAGCTCGGAGGTTTTCTCTCTTATATAATGCAATTGTTTTATTATGTGTAATTATGTTTTTGTGCTGTAGAACGAATTATACAAATTACAGTGCATTCTTATGGTAATATTTACTCCAACATACGATTGTTTTAACATACAAAGCAGGTCCCGGAACAAATTAAGATCGTATGTAGAGGTTCCGCTATATATATGTATATATATATATAATATATACAGTATATATATATATATGTATATATATATACAGTATATATATATATATATATACTGTATATATTATATATATACATATATATAGCGGAACCTCTACATACGATCTTAATTTGTTCCGGGACCTGCTTTGTATGTTAAAACAATTGTATGTTGGAGTAAATATTACCATAAGAATGCACTGTAATTTGTATAATTCGTTCTACAGCCCAAAGACATAATATATATATATATATATATATATATATATATATATATATATATATATATATATATATATATATAAAAGTTTGGGTGAGTTTTTTTCTGCGTGTTTACTCTTTAATATATCACTAGTTGTCTTGACTACAGCATATGTTTGTTAGTGCAGTCGAAGGCAGCACAAAACTGCAGCAAACTAACAATAAACAATGGTAAGAACTGAATATCCACCGAGCAACCCTGATTAAGTTCCCGGGGGCAAGATGGGTGCCGCCTATATGTACATACTGGATCTATTGTAAGATATGTCTGTATTCTGACTGCCATAGAAATTAGTAATACTAATAATAATCAATTTTTTATTATTATTTTTGGCATTCTCATCTATATGAAAATAATAAAAAACTTAGCAAATCATATTGGTACGTGAATATAATTATATTATTTTCATTTTATTAATATTCTTCCCCCTTCATTTATAAAGGTATGATCTCACAATTATCAAGAATACAGTGTTGCTGTGTTTTGATATATGTTTTTTTTTTCTACTGCTTCTTCTCCTCCTCCTCTTGCCACTGCTGCTGCTCTTTTTTTATTTTATAGTCTTGTTATTTTTTTTCTCATCTTTTCGCTGCTGCTGCTTCTCCCCCACTTAAAGCAGCAGCAGCAGCAAAACTTTAACAAAATCCAAGAGATGAAAAAATAAAAAATAAAAAAAGCACCAACAACAAGAGGAGAAAGGGAAGCAGGAGGAACAGCAGTAGCAGCAAAAAAGTTAAAAAAGCTAAAAAAAAAAATACAAAAACTATAAAATCCAAAATAAAAATATAAAAACTACAAAAAAAATAAAGGAGCATCAACAACAAAATTAGGAGAAGTAGCAGCACCAAGAAGAAAAAAAAATCCCCTAGAAAATAAAAAATTTATAAAATAAAAAATATAAAAACTATAAAATCGAAAAAAAAGATAAAAACTAAAACTGAAATAAACAAAAATAAAAAATATGAAACCGAAAAATATACAAACTATACAATAAAAAATATAGAAAACTATAAAATTAGAAAATATAAAAGCTATAGAATACAAAAAAATATTAAAACTATAAAATCCGCAAAAAATATTAAAACTATGAAAATCCTAGAAAAAGGAAGCAGGGGCATAAAGAGGAGAAGCAGTGGCAGCAGCAGATATATAGAATAAATATCCAAAAAATAATGAAAACTATAAAATAAAAAAAAATATAAAAACTATAGAATAAAAAAGAAACATAAAAACTAAATTCTGAAAATATATAAAAACTATAAAATAAAAAGAAATATAAAAACTAAATTCTAAAAATATATAAAAACTATAAAGTAATAAAAAATATAAAAACTATAAAATACTCCCCAAAAATATAAACTATATAATAAAAAATATATAAAAACTATGAAATGGAAACCATAACATGAAAAAATATATATATGAAAAAAACCTTTGAAAATCCAAGAAAGAAGAAGCATGAGCAAAAATATAAAATGTAAAAAGAAATATGAAAACTATAAAGTGGAAATTAAAAAATACACAAAATATGAAATAAAGCAATTATAAATACTTTAAAATCCAGAAAAAAAAACAAGAATTATAAAATCCATGAAAAGAAAAAAGCAGGAGCAAAAGGGGAGTAAGGGAATCAACGGCAAAAAGATTAAAAAAAAAATGAAAAAAAATATAATTATACAATCCATAAAATTATAAACTATGAAATCAAAAAATAAAAATAAAAAGAGGAAGAGGAAGAGCAGCAGGAGAAGGAGCAGAAACAAATATATAAAGTAATTATCGGGAAAAAATATAAAAACTATAAAATCCAAAAAAAAATTACACTAAAATCCAGAAAGATATAAAAACTATTAAAGTAAAAAAAAAAAGCATAAACAAAAAGAAGAGAAGCAGTAGCAGCAACAAATTTTGAAAAAAAAAAAAACGCCTATGATATCTAGAAAGAATAATGAAAATTATAAAATCAATAAAAACGAAGTATACTATGAAATCCAAAGAAAATATAGAAACTATAAAATTAGAGAAAATATAAATACTAAAAAATCTAAAAGCAAAAATATAAAATGTTCTAACATCCCCTAAAAACAGCTAAAAGACGAAGAGGAAAATAGGCGGAGGCTAAAAATATACAAAAAAATATATAACTATAAAATCCAAAAATATGTATGAAAATATAAATTAAAGAAAATATTAAAACTATAAAATCCAAAAAAAGACAGAAACAAGAGGACGACGACAAGCAGGGAAAGAAACCGGAAGAGAAGCAGCAGCAGCAAAAAAAAAAAAAAAAAAATCATATGAATACTATAAAATCCACAAAAAAAGAAAGCAGCAAAAAGAGGAGGACAAGCAGGAAGAAAAACAGCAGCAGCAATAAAAAAAAAATTAAATAAAAAAATAAAACTTCCATATGAATATGAAAACTATAAAATACACAAAAAAAAAAAAACAAGCAGCAGTAACAGGGGGAGGAGGACAAGCAGGGAAAGCAGCAGCAGCAATAGAAAAAAAAATAGATAAAAAAATAAAACATCCATATAAATATGAAAACTATAAAATACACAAAAAAAAATAAGCAGCAGCAACAAGAGGAGGAGGGCAATCAGGGAAAGAAGCAAAAGGAAAGCATCAGCAGCAAAAAAAAAAAAAAATAGAATAAATAAGTAAAACATCCATATGAATATGAAAACTATAAAATCCACAAAAAAGAAGCAGCTGCAACAATAGGAGGAGGACAAGCAGGGAAAGAAACAGGAAGAAAAGCAGCAGCAGCAAAAAAAAAAAAAATATAAAAAAATTGATTTAAATATGGAAACTATAAAATCCACAAAAAAGAACCAGCAGCAACAAGAGGAGGATGTCTAGGAGGAAAAAACTCAGGAAGAGAAGCAGCAGCAAAGAAAAAAAAATCCATATAAATATGAAAAACGATAAAATCCACAAAAAAAAAGCAGCAGCAACCAGAAGAGGAGGTCAAGCAGGGAAAGAAACAAGAAGAGAGGCAGCAGCAGGAAAAAAAAATCCATATAAATATGAAAACTATAGAATCCACAAAAAAGAAGCAGCAGCAGCAATATGAGGAGGGCAAGCTGGGAAAGAAACAGGAAGAGAAGCAGCAGTAAAAAAAAAAAAATAAACAATAAATAAAAAAATCCATATGATTATTAAAACTAAAATCCGCAAAAAAAGAAGCAACAGCAACAAGAGAAGGAGGACAAGCAGGGAAAGAAACAGGAAAAGAAGCAGCAGTAAAAAAAAAATTTAAAAAAAAAGATCCATATAAATATGAAAACTATAAAATCCACAAAAAACAAGCAGTAACAACAAGAGAAGGAGGACAAGCTTGGAAAAAACAGGAAGAGAAGCAGAAGCAGTAAAAAAAAAAAATCCTTATAAATATCAAAACTATAAAATCCACAAAAAAGAAGCAGCATCAACAAGAGAAGGAGGACAAGTAGGGAAAGAAACGGGAAGAGAAGCAGCAGCAGTAAAAAAAAAAAAAAAAATCCATATAAATATCAAAACTAAAATCCACAAAAAACAAGCAGCATCAACAAGAGAAGGAGGACAAGCAGGGAAAGAAATGGGAAGAAAAGCAGCAACAGTAAAAAAAATCCATATAAATATGAAAACTATAAAATCCACAAAAAAGAACCAGCAGCAACAAGAGGAGTAGGACAAGCAGGGAAATAAACAGGAAAAAACCAGCAGCAGTAAAAAAAATCCATATAAACATGAAAACTATAAAATCCACAAAAAATAAGCAGCAGCAACAAGAGGAGGAGGTGAAGCAGGGAAAGAAACAGGAAGAAAAGCAGCAGCAGTAAAAAAAATCGATATAAATATGAAAACTATAGAATCCACAAAAAAGAAGCAGCAGCAACATGAGGAGGAGGTCAAGCAGTGAAAGAAACAGGAAGAGAAGCAGCAGCAGTAAAAAGAAAAAAAAATCATATAAATATGAAAACTATAAAATCCACAAAAAAAGGAAGCAGCAGCAACAATAGGAGGAGGACAAGCAGGGAAAGAAACAGGAAGAGTAGCAGCAACAACAGCAGCAAAAAATAAAATAAAATAAAAAACGGATTTTGAGCGAAGCGAAAAATCTATTTTTTGGGTGAGATAGCCATATCGTCCTGATGGAAGGCTCCTTCAGTAGCTTCCTAAGGGTATATATGACTACAATAGATATTCCCAGAGAATTAAACTAAAGGTTTCACAGAATTCTAACTTCTGGCGCAAGTACCCATAAGGTTTCCCTTTAGGATATCGTATAATAACAGGGACGTATGCTTGACACACCACATAGCTATCTGCACCCCACATAGCATTTACGCTTCGAGGGGGAATAGTGGCAAGTTATAGGAGGAGCCGTTACAAAGTTCTCCTCCTCCGTTACTGTTTCGGTACTCGGCGGCGTCAACATCCGGTCGCCATGTTGGCCGCCATCTTGGAAGATGCCGCCGTCGCGCACCATTGTTATTCCTTTCGGCGTTTATGCCAGCCTCCATGATACAATAAGATTGGGAGGGGCCTGTCAAAGCCGAATAGAGAATAAGGGCGGGTCCATCAGGACGACATGGCTATCTCACCCAAAAATAGATTTTTTGCTTCGCTCAAAATCGTTTTTTTGGGCTCAAGCCATGTCGTCCCGATGGAAGTGTAACAGAGAATTAATGTATCGTGGATTTTTCCCCTTTTTTGTAGTGCCTTTCGACTTCTAAACAATATTCCTTTGGTCTGATGACCGCAGAGACCTGTGTCATATCCGTCACATGCCACCTCAGATAAGCATATACCATGTTACTGCTTCCTGCCCCCCTGGCAGGGAGGTCCTAAATGGACAGAAGGAACATTTTGAAGTTGCTTGGTAGAGGAACTCAAATAGTCTCGGAGATACCTGTCGGTCCCAGGGCCAGATAGAGGAGGTAAGTATACTTGTGTTGGAACAAGTTACCTTAATCTAGATGAGCATGCATCAACAGAACAAATTTATAGCATTGTTCATAATAATATCAAAACAAAGGGTAATAAAAGTTTGTAACAGTATTTTATTTCATGAGAGAGGGCGAAATGAGACACACAGGGTAACCTAATACTCTTTTATTCATTAAAACAGGATTAGCATGAAATAGGTAAACATTTTTACAATAAGCAATGCAATTAAAACATAGACTAAAGACATCAAAAGAAGTGGGTGTGGAATCTGAAAAGGAAAACTTACTATTACACACATAAGTTTCAGAGGAACTATAAAGTCTTTCAAGAAAATCTTATATACACTTCATGTTGAAACATGTGGCAC
The DNA here is from genome assembly GCF_036898095.1 of Palaemon carinicauda. NCBI lineage: Eukaryota > Metazoa > Arthropoda > Malacostraca > Decapoda > Palaemonidae > Palaemon > Palaemon carinicauda. Next base: position 98,963,309 of record NC_090739.1, on the reverse strand, counting down.
ACGTGTTACAGTCTATGTTACTTCACCTTGTAAAAGAACAGTCTTTAGCGTCACTAGGTGGCACTTAAAATCACTATGTTTCACACTAGGGTCAACACAGGCACCCGTGGAGTTAGAGTCCCGAATAACTCACTGTTCTACGCAGCACTAAGCAGCAGGTTTTAGCACACTACCTGCTGCCACCACATGGCGCCGCAACTCTTGCACCTGCTTTGCGTAGTGTTTGAAAAACACTCTTGAGGATTTCCAGCCCGTGAAAGAACGAAGACTCTCGAAGTCCATCGTCTGGAAGAGATTCAGGGAAGAGGCGACTTTCCTGGGATCATGACCTGCGGGTGTACTGTCAGGATCCGCTCTGCGAATAAAGTAGGTGATCTTTGCCCTTAGTTGTTTGAGTGAAAAATCAGACCTTGATGTTTCTCCTTTAAAGAGCTGTCCTCCACCAAAGTCTGAAGTTCTTCGAAGATAGACCTTTAGACTCTCCACTGGGCATAGAGAGACATCTTCCTTCAGGGGACAGATTCTCCAGGGGCCCCACTGTTTGGTGGGAAGCTCGTTCTTGGCGAGAAGCGTTGGGTCAGGAAAGAGGGTAAGTTCACCTGTGTCAGCAAACTGTATCTGGCCCTCTTCTCTTGATAAAGCCACAATCTCACTGACTCGGGCTCCCGAGGCGAGAGCAAAAAGGAAAATAACTTTTTGAGTTAAATCTTTCAGAGGGCAAGACTCGTTGTCCAGACATGAGGCAAACTGGAGCACTTTGTCGAGAAACCAGGAGATAGGTCTCAGAGGAGGTGCAGGACGGAGTCTAGCACATGCCTTAGGCAGCTTGTTAAAGATGTCGTCGGACAGGTCGATCTGGAAGGCATAGAGTAGTGGTCTTGTCAAGGCCGATTTGCAGGTAGCAATCGTGTTGGCTGCCAAGCCCTGTCCATGAAGGTGAATAAAGAAGGACAGACAAAAATCTATAGAGATTTCCGTAGGATTATTAGCCTTGACGAAGGACACCCATTTCTTCCAGGAAGACTCGTATTGCCTTCTGGTAGATTTAGTTTTGTATTCTTCTAGGAAGTCCAAACTTTTCTTCGAGATCCTAAACCTCTTCTTAACGGCTAGGGAGAGAAAATCATGAGATTTAGTTCTCAGGTTTTCCTTGATGAAGCGAAGACAGTCGACTTCTGAATTTGCTGGGATAGAACTGGGTCCGGCAGGGGAATTATCTTGGGTTGTAACTCCAGGATTAGAGGGAACCAGTTGCTCCGGGGCCACTTGGGTGCCACTAGGGCTGCTGTTCCTTGGAAGGTTCTCAGCTTGGTGAGGACTTTCAGCAGAAGGTTGGGTGGAGGGAACAGGTAAATCTTGGACCATCTGTTCCAATCCAGGGACATGGCGTCCACTGCTTCCGCTCTGGGGTCCTCGTAAGGGGCCACGTAACGAGGAAGTTGTTTGTTGTCGCTCATTGCGAAGAGGTTGATCTGCAGTTCCGGGACTTGGCGAGAGATGAAGGAGAATGAGTCTGCGTCTAGGGACCATTCTTACTCTATCGGGGTTGTCCTTGATAGAGCATCCGCCGTCACGTTGTGGAATCCTTGAAGGTGAACTGCTGAGAGGTGCCATCTCTTCTTGTCTGCAAGGCGGAAGATGGGCAGTAACACTTGGTTGAGTTGGGGTGATCTTGAGCCCTGACGGTTGAGACATCTGACCACAACGGCACTGTCTAGAGTTAGACGGATGTGGGACGAGGGTCGTGCAGACAGCCTCTTCAGAGGAAGAAGGACCGCCATGGCCTCCAAGAAGTTGATGTGGAACGTCTTGAATAGGGGAGACCATGTTCCTTGAACTTGTCGTTGAGGGGAGTGACTCCCCCATCCTTCTAGCGATGCATCCGTGTGGATAACGACCGACGGAGGTGGTGGTTGAAGGGAAACTGATCTCTTCAGGTTCTTTGCCTCCAACCATGGCTTTAGGAGTGAACGAAGCCTGGTTGGCAGAGGTCTCTTGAGATCTCTTCGAGCGATGGATGCGTATCGTCTCCAGACTCCCGATGCATCCTTTAGCTGTGCTCGTAGCACTGGGTCTGTCACTGAAGCGAACTGGAGGGAGCCGAGCACCTGCTCCTGTTGCCGTCTTGAAATCCGTTTGGATTTTAGGAGTCTCTTGACAGATCCCGCTATTTCCTTCCTTTTCTTCGGAGGGATGGAAAGACGGTGTGACTGAAGGTTCCAATGGATTCCTAGCCATTGGAACTTCTGAGCTGGAGAAAGTCGAGATTTCTTGGTTTTGATTTTGAAACCCAGATGTTCCAGGAATTGGGTCACTTTTCTTGAAGCTTGCAAGCATTCTTCTGAGGATGCGGCCCATACCAGCCAATCGTCCAGGTAAGCCATCACCTGGACGCCTTGAAGGCGTAGCTGTTGGACGATCGTTTCTGCGAGCTTTGTGAAGATCCTTGGAGCTATGTTGAGCCCGAAGGGCATGGCTCTGAAGGCGTACTGCCTTCTTTGAAGCCTGAATCCTAGGTAGGAGGAGGCCTGGCGATTCATTGGAATGTGCCAGTAGGCGTCCGCCAAGTCTATCGAGACTGTGAATGTCTTTTGGGGCAGTAGGGCTCTGATGTGCTGAAGAGTTAGCATCTTGAATTTGTTGTTCACGATGAACTTGTTGAGAGGGGACAAGTCCAGAATGACTCTGAGTTTGTCGGAGTCCTTCTTGGGAACACAAAACAGTCTTCCCTGGAACCTGGTGGACTTTACCCTCTTGCTCACCTTCTTGTTCAAGAGTTCTTGGACGTATTCTTCCAGGACGGGGGTGGAGTGTTGGAAGAATTGATGAAAGGTTGGAGGTGGTGTTACCCAGCTCCACCCTAGTCCGTTCTTGATGATGCTGTGAGCCCAAGGATCGAAGGTTCAGTGATCCTGGAAGAGGCGGAGTCTTCCTCCCACTGGAAGCATTTCATTGCTTCTGGTTTCCTAAGGGTTTGCCACCTCGGCCGCCTGCTCCCCTCCCTCCTCTCCCTCTGGAAGGACGTCGAGAGGAGTCTCTGCCGGAGCCTCTATCTTTGGGACGAAAGGTAGTTGACTGTCTTTCATAAGCAAGTGTGAAGACTGGTGACTGAGCCACCACCGGCTGAGGGACCAGCTGAAAGGTCTGTTGGGGCTGAGCTACCAACTGGGGAGTAGCGGGTGCTGGAAATTGGTTCTTAGCCTGACGCTGCTGAGGCCTAGGCTTGTTGGACTTCTTCTTAGGTTGGGGGCCCTCATCCTGAGAAGATTTCCTCTTTCTAGACATGCCCCACTTGTTGAGAAGGTTCCGGTTCTCTGTGGCGGCCCTGTCTATGATCTCTTTCACGAGATCATCAGGGAAGAGGTTTTTCCCCAAAATGTTGGAGGAGATCAGTTTCCGGGGTTCGTGTTTGACGGTAGCGTCCGTAAACACGAATTCCCTACAGGCTCTCCGAGCCCTGATGAAGCTGTAGAAGTCTTTCGTCAGGGTGGCGAGATGGGTCTTAGCTAAGACCATATACATATCTGGGGTCCGAGTGTTCCCGGCCATTGTCTCCAATTGCACTTGGAGGGAAAGGGAGGCGGCCAGTCTCTCTTTCGTATCCAGCTCCCGACGCAGAAGGTATTCGGAGAGCTTATGGAGGATCTCATTAAACTGACGTCCTGCTACAGGTCAGCCTCCAACTTTCCTACCGAGAAAGTTAACTGGATGTCTTTCCAGTTCTTGTCGTCAGGAGGTAGGGCGAGGGAGAGGGGCCTACATTCCTCCAATTTAGGGCAAGGTTTCCCTTCCTCCACCGCCTTCAACACTGCCAGCAAGGACTTTTCGGCAAAGGGGAAGACCATGGTGGCAGGAGCAAGAAAAGATGGATGTTTCTTGCTAAGGGCCGGCACCTTAGAGTTGGTGTAGCCCTTGCTTTTAAGGTTTCCGGCCAAAAGAGACTGAGCCTTGGCATGGTCAAAGACTAGGACCTCCTTAGGCTCGGTTTCCTCCTTGGAAGCTGGCTCGGACTTGAGACGGATGTAACAGTCCGGGTACGACTCAAAGCTAGGCCAAAACTCCACCTCTTCAAGGGGACGGCGCCTAGCTTGTCATTGACGAAGATTCGTCCACTTGTGATTGGCATGTGCTCGGCAAGGGGAAGATCCTTGATGTTGATCTTCTTGACCGACTGCTTCGACAGACGGAGAATCTCCCTCTTGAGGTCCTCTTGTCCTCGTCGGAACCTCTCATCCAGGAGGGCCACTAGGGCCTGGAGACTGTCCTGGTTCTCTAGTAACGACGGAGTAGGAGTAGGCGTAGACGAAGTAGAGGGGACGAGTTCCGTTACGGCAACGGAAGTGACAGAGGGGGCGCGGGCGACTTCGCCCTCGGAGTCCGGAGCCTCCACATGCTCCTCCTCTTCTCGACCCTCGGCCATCAGGGTCCTTTTGGTGGTGTCTGATACCTCCGACATCTGTTCCACCTCATCAAGATGGAAGTCTTGCTGTGCATCCGAAACGTCAGGTTCGACCGTCAGCTGGACGCAGGGGTTCTCGACCTTGGGGATGACAGCATCCGCAGATGCCTTTGGGAAGAGCAAAGCTCTCATCTTCTCACTCGGGAGATAGGGCCCCGTGGCGTTCTTTTGGAAACCATGCACCCATTTGCGCAGTTTCTCTCGGGCAACGTCCCTGGCCTCCGCAGAGGGAGGGTCCTCGAATGCCTCGTGGAGCAGGTCCTTGCAGACGGTGCAGACCTGCGGGTCCCAATACCGGAGAGTCCCCTTGGTGATGGAACAGCTGGCGTGGGTTCGGCACGCCAGGTGGCCGTAGAAGTCCGGACGCCGAACGCTACAGAAGGCGCTCTCACACCGGACATAATCCTCCTGTAAAAGAAAGGGGGAATGAGTCTGCGGAAGTCATATACAATGACTTAAAGTAAAGACTTAAAGTAATATTAGATTAGCATTAAAGTTATTTAACTTAATATAAGATTCCTCTTCTTGTGTAAGCTTAGGAAAAGAAGCAGAAAAGACACATACATGTGCATCCCGCCCAGCCAATTGCCGTGACCCCACACCAAGACTAATTCTTGGGGCTCTTAAAGAGCCTAAGAGATGGAAGAGATATCCACAACGGATTAAGCACTAGGCTTCCTCTGGAGAATTAGTCATGGTGAGAGGGGGGAAACTGAGTTCATTCAGTTTAGGATAAAAAGGGGGGGAGAAATAATCCCTCCCTATTCAGATAGGTCCCGGCAAGGGACTGCGCATGGATGCACAGAGTATGCTGGAAATGTTTTTACTGCATAACTATACATCATAGTTTTTTGTCTAGGGTAAGTACTGTACCATAGATATACTGGCTATCATATATAGCTATTCAATAGTCGCCGCCGGCACCAGGCCGGCAGGGGAGAGGTGACAGTCCACTAAAGTAATATGATTAGGTGGCCCCGGCAGTGTGGTGGCATGCCGGAAACGCACCGGTCACTGGCGAATCTCCATCGAGGGTGGGAACCCCCTCCCTGTCATCAATCTATGTGGCAGAGAGAATAGGAGCTTCTGGATGATGGCAGATCGGCGGCACGTCGGCAGCCTCCGGCAGTCGGCAAGCGACCGGCGAAGGTATTCCAGCACTGGTGTCAATCAATTATACAGAGTGGATACTAGGGTACCCTGACAGGTGTTGCCGGCAGGGTAGCGGCAGTGGACGGGCACTGATAGGTAGAGAGAAAGGGTAGGGGAAGAGGCAGGGAAGGGTAGTTTGTTACCCCGACCTCGTCTTCCTCCGGAAGGAGTGTTCAAATGAAAGAGAGAGGGCAATCTTTCATCCAGCCGCAACAGAGCTGGCAGTCGGCAGGAATTACGGGTGGCGGCCCAAGGGAGGACCGAAGAAAACTCTAAGATAGGGAGGTCCCACGACGGCAGACCGATTCACTAGGCTATCCCATAGTTCGACTATATGCGGGAAGCGTAGCAGCTCGGACTAACCCACGAAGGGACCAAGCCGAACCCACAACCCACTGGCACACGGTGGAGTTGTAGGACGGCGGACAGGGGTGTGATGGCTAGTCCAACACAAAAGGACAGAGGGGGGTGGGGCGAGGGTCCTGAGGGGGAGCGTGGGGGAAGGCGTAGCCTTCACCAACACTCCAGGGGGCGGGGGGGGGGTTCTGTTCCAGAACCAGCCCTATCCCAGGTGTAGGAGACTTCATTCTCCAGCCTAGGGTAGGTTAGTTCAGAGAAGGTACAGCACTAGTATACTGTCCTAAACTATAAAGAAACAGAATCCCCAGGCCTGCCTAACCTGGGCTAGGGAAGCGAGTCCCGAACCAGGGAAGGCAGGTGTAGGACAGGTCGCTAGGCCACAGGGAGGAAAGGGTCGAAACCCTACCAAGTGTGGACCAGGGGGAAAGGCAGAGCCCTTCCACCTTCGCCAACCAGCAAGGCCCCAAAAGGAGAGTTCATTCACCTAGAGGGGGAGCTGGGGGCGAACGACTGGTACTCTGAGGTTCTGTCCCAAACTCAAAGTTCATGTGCTATGGCTAGGAGTGGGGAAAGAAAATCCTAGCCTAACCTTACTCGAATGTGATTCGAGGTAAGGAGGGCTAGAATGTAGCCTAGGCTACCTCAGAGGGAGGAGATACCTTGGGTAAGGTAACTGGGGAGGATAGGAAGTATACCACGGCCCTACGTTAGGTTAGGGCAAGGGAGTCGACTACCAAGATCACCGAAACCCTTAGTATACTTGCTCGAAGGCAAAAACATATGTGCAATCACTAAATCTTATATGTATAAATGCCTAAAATCTCCATTTCATAAATTAAAACTAGGAACACTCGTTATATCATGCATGAGAGTAAACAAAAACCACTTAGGCTATCGAGTCTAGGGGCTAGGCTAGAACACTAGCCTACGAATCGGCTACCTATGCTTGCCGAAAAAGGGTACTATCTGGATAATATAACCAATTCCTAGCAATGAAGACTAAATAACTAATGCTAATAATTAGTTATAAGACCGGGTAAGGTTGTTCTGGCTAACTAAATAAGGCATGCGAGGCGAACAACAGCGTCCGACATGACGCCTCCGGTCAAGGCACAGCTCCGCCACAAAACACGGTATTTTAAGATAAAAAGGCGTTACTTTACGGCTAGAGCTTATTTATACAATACAAGAATATGTTACTCAACTTTCCAGAAGAAGGCGAGGCTGAAGATTGCGACATACTGGCTCACTTAGCGAAAAACTGGGAAAAGCACCTTGTCATAAATGCTACATGTAAAGGAATAACAATGGCGCGCGACGGCGTCGTCTTCCAAGATGGCGGCCAACATCCGGGCGCCATGCCCGGATGTTGACGCCGCCGAGTACCGAAACAGTAACGGAGGAGGAGAACTTTGTAACGGCTCCTCCTATAACTTGCCACTATTCCCCCTTGAAGCGTAAACGCTATGTGGGGTGCAGATAGCTATGTGGTGTGTCAAGCATACGTCTCTGTTATTATACGATATCCTAAAGGGAAACCTTATGGGTACTCGCGCCAGTAGTTAGAATTCTGTGAAACCTTTAGTTTAATTCTCTGGGAATATCTACTGTAGTCATATATACCCTTAGGAAGCTACTGAAGGAGCCTTCCATCAGAACGACATGGCTTGAGCCCAAAAAATCCATATATACAGTATGTATAAAAACTATAAAATCCACAAAAAAAGAAGCAGCAGCAACAAGAGGAGGAGGACAAGCAGGAAAAGAAACAGGAAGAGAAGCAGCAGCAGCAGCGGCCAAAAAAAAAAAAAAAAAAATCCATATAAATATGAAAACTATAAAATCCACAAAAAAGAAGCAGCAGCAACAATAGGAGGAGGACAAGCAGGGAAAGAAACAGGAAGAAAAGCAGCAGTAGTAAGAAAAAATCCTTATAAATATGAAAACTATATAATCCACAAAAAAAGGAGCAGCAGCAACAAGAGGAGGAGGACAAGCGGGGAAAGAGGCAGGAAGAAGAGCAGCAGCAAAAAAAAAAAATAAATAAATAGATAAAGAAAAATAAAAAAATCCATATAAATATGAAAACTTTAAAATCCACAAAAAAAGAAGCAGCAGCAACAAGAGGAGGAGGTCAAGCAGGAAAAGAAACAGGAAGAGAAGTAGCAGCAGAAAAAAAGGAAAAAATAAATCCTTAAATATATAAAAACTATAAAATCAAAAAAAAAAAAAAAAGCAGCAGCAATACAAGAAGGAGGACAAGCAGGAAAAGAAGCAGCAGCAGCATAAAAAAAAAATCCATATAAATATGAAAACTATAAATTCCATAAAAAAAGAAGCAGCAGCAACAAATGGAGGAGGACAAGCTGGGAAAGAAACAGGAAGAAAAACAGCATCAACAAAAAACTAAAAAATCCATATAAATTTAAAAACTATAAAATCCACAAAAAAAAAAGCAGCAGCGACAAGAGTAGGAGGACAAGCAGGAAAAGAAACAGGAAGAGAAGCAGCAGCAGCAAAAAAAAAAAAATAAATAAAAAAAATCTATATAAATATGAGAACTATAAAATCCAACAAGAAAAAAAGGCAGCAGCAACAAGAGGAGGAGGACAAGCAGGAAAAGAAATTGGAAGAGAAGAGCAGCAGCCAAAAAAAAAAAAAGGTAAAAAATCCATATAAATATAAAAACTAGAAAATCAATAAAAAAGAGAAATGTAGCAACAAGAGGAGGACAAGCAGGAAAAGAAACCGGAAGAGAAGCAGCAGCAGACAAAAAAAAAGTAAAAAATACATATTAATATAAAAACTATAAAATCCACAAAAAAGAAGCATCAGCAACAAGAGTAGGAGGTCAAGCTGGGAAAGAAACAGAGAGAGAAGCAGCAGCAGCAAAAGAAAAAATAAAATAAATAAATAAATAAAAATCCATATAAGTATGAGAACTATAAATTCCATAGAAAAAGAAGTAGAAGCAGGGAAAGAAACAGGAAGAGAAGCAGCAGCAGAAAAAAAAAATCCCTAAATATTTAAAAACCACAAAATCAAAAAAAAAGAAAAAAAAAGAAGAAGCAGCATCAATACGAGGAGGAGGACAAGCAGGAAAAGAAGCAGCAGCAGCAAAAATATCTATATAAATATGAAAACTATAAAATCCATAAAAAAAAAGAAGCAGCAGCAACAAGAGGAGGAGGACAAGCAGGAAAAGAGACAGGAAGAGAAGCAGCAGCAGCAAAAAAAAATAAAAAATCCATATAAATATAAAAACTATAAAATCCACACAAAAAAGCAGCAGCGATGTCGTAAATTTTTCTCCGACTTATTGAAATTAATGATTCTAGGCCTGATGGAATGGGCCGATGACAAGACCTTGAAGAGGTTTGCTTTCCAAAACTATTCAGGATTCAATAAAATATGATCCCAATTTTAAGTTTATTACAAAAAATAATCATTTGATTAAGAAAACACACACAATAACACTTCAGGCAAATGGAAAATTAAATCTGTCACCCTTAGGGGGTCTGCAACATGTGCTCATGAAACACAGAGTCCACATTGGACTAAATAAGACTAAGTTTCGAAAGGATAACAACAAATCTATGGTAAATCACATACCGAAGCCTACAGGCATTATTTGAGGCATAAAACTAATCCCCAGTCCCAGGGATGACAATTTTACAGATCGATACAAATTTACATACACAGACTCACTAAAGAACCGACCTGGTATCACGGTAGCTAGGAGCCAGAGACGGAGAGACTAACAATATAGTAACACTTACTGGGTTGGATCTTTAGGCAGGAATGAACGAGCGTCGTGCTGGACAGCTCCGAGGAAAACTACGCTCTCCCGCGCTAACTAAAGTGTCCTTGTAAGATGTGCGGGAATTCTTACGTTATTTATTCAATAAGGGGTTTGATAAAGTTTCTTTATTGACCACAAGACAGAGAAACAGTCAAAGTCTTATGTCAGATCAAAGGGTAAACTTAATACTTCGGCTGAAGGCCATAATTTGCCATAATCCAACAAACTAGAGAACCCTTGGCTCTAAACATATACATCGATATTTTTGCCATGGTAAAACAATACAATATAATTTTCGTAATTTGTAAATAATAAAAACTTCGTCTCTCTGACACCCGCTCCTTCCCCTCCAGGTGGTTGAAATTTATGCCACAATACCGTCAAGTATTGGACAGCACTCATTCGCAGAAACGCCCGCGAGATCTTCCAGTCCTACCCTAATTTAACACAACGTTCGTGGAGTTAATGGCGGGGATTTCGAATGATCAGTTCGAAACTCCCGACAAGCGACAAGAGGAGGAGGACAAGCAGTAAAAGAAACAAGAATAGAAGCAGCAGCAGCAAAAAAATAAAAATCCATATAAATATAAAAACTATAAAATCCAAAAAAAGGGAAGCAGCAGCAACAAGAGGGGGAGGACAAGAAGGAAAAGAAACAGGAAGAGAAGCAGCAGCAGCACAAAAACAAAGTAAATATAAAAAAAAATCCATATGAATATAAAAACTATAAAATCAACAAAAAAAAGAAGCAGCAGCAACAAGAGGAGGAGGACAAGCAGGGAAAGAATCAGGAAGAGAAGCAGCAGTAGTAAAAAAAAAATCATATAAATATGAAAATTATAAAATTCACAAAAAAGAAGCAGCAGCAACAAGAGGAGGAGGACAAGCAGGGAAAGAAACAGGAAGAGAAGCAGCAGCAGCCCAAAAAAATATACAAAAACTCCATATTAATATTAAAACTATAAAATCCACAAAAAAGAAGCAGCAGCAACAAGAGGAGGAGGACAAGCAGGGAAAGAAACAGGAAGAAAAGCAGCAGCAGCAAAAAAAAAAGAAAAAATCCCTATAAATATAAAAACTATAAAGTCCATAAAAAAATGAAGCAGCAGCAACAAGAGGAGGAGGACAAACAGGATACCAAAAAAAAATTTAAAATTGTAGAAAGAAGCGGCAACAAGAGGAGGAGCAGCAGCACCAGGAGCAAAAAGATGAAAAAATCCCCCCAAAATATAGAATCTATAAAATCCAGAAAAATAAAGAAGCAGCAACAACAACTGGAGAAGGAGATGAGATGCTGCAGCAGAAAAAAAGATAAAAGAGGTAATAAAAAAGTAATAATACAATTGATGGGCTTCCCATTCTGTAGGAAGCGACGTATGGTGTACACTTCTGTCATTTCTTCGGCTAATGAAGGGTCACTTCCACAACATATCGATTGACGAGATATGTAGGGAACTTACGGGGCCCTTTTACAGCATCCTGAACATCTAACACAATTGACAGAATCTCACCACCCTTGACCCAATTTATGATATCCAGGCGATGCGTCGATATGTATACAAATCGAGAAGTGACCGCAGACATTTCAACTTCTGCTAATTCCTGATCGAGGCTGAACATATCGGTAACCTCCGATAGCCAGCGAAGCTTCACATTAACCCCCAGATTCTCCCTAAAAAGAAACTTTATGTATTCAGCACGAGGCGCCAACGCAGGGAGAACAAGTTTTGTAGCCTTGGTAGGTATACTCTGAATAGCAGGTCGAGTCGGAGAACGATCTAGAACTTCACTGTGAGAGGGAGAAGCATCACACTTTGTAGTTTTAGCAGCAGGGGATGATGGTTCATTACTGCTATCCGAATCATGCTCCATAAATCATTTGTTGGAGATAGGGGTATGGTCCATCAGGCTAGGGGCTGCACAAGCAGAGATCAACTTATGAAATTCAGTAAAGATAAGTCGTGGCCAGTGTTCCTGTGTAAGCAGGTGCTCTTCAGCATTATCATCACTTAAAGCTAGGTCCTCCTCAATATCAGCAAGAGTAACAGGTACTGAGAATTCAATAGTCGTTATCAAATGGTGTTTTAACAATGCCCGGATCCGAGTTCGTTTCTCTGGTACAGTGACGTAGCCATGACGAGGATACCCATGTCACACACAGCACTGCGCATGCACGGTTTTAGAAAAAGGTTGAACATGGTGTATGGCCAAGTGAAGATTTTTAATCCTAATTAAAGTTTAAAAGTCCAAACACTCGTAAACACACCAATAGTATAGGAATGATCACAGCTTTCATTCAATTCAAAGTGATGTAGCTCTTTGTATCTCCTAAATAATCGAGAAAGTTTGCAGAGCACTCAAAGCGTTTGTTGACAAACAAAGTTCAAAGATGGCGCTTAGCAGGAGGAGAAGTAGCAGCAGCAAGAAGATAAAAAATTCTAAAAATATATAACTATAAAATCCCCACAAAATATAAAAACTATGATAGAAAATGAAAACAGCAGAAACCAGAGGAGGAGAAGGCTGAGGAAAAGCAGCAGCAGCAAAAAAAAAAAAAAAAAAAAAAAAAAATCTATAAAATTCAAATAAAAGAAGTAGCAGTAACAAAAGGAGGAGGAGAAGCAGTTGCAAAATGATAGAAAAATAAAAAGATAGGTTTTAAAAACTATGAAATCTAAATAATATAAGCAGCAGCAACAAGAGGAGGAGGAGAAGCAGAAGCAGTAAAAAGATAAAAAAAGATATAGAAAATATACAAAAACTATAAAATGAAAAATAATAACTATAAAATCCCCCGCCCCCAAATAAAAGCAGCAACAACAAGAGAAGTAGAAGCAGCAACAGCAAAAATATAAAAAAAAAAAATCGAAAAAGAATGTAAAAACTATTAAATCTAAATAAAAGAAGCAGCAGCATCAAAAATAGAAAAAGTCTCATGAAAATAGAAAAATTATACGATCCAAAAAAACAAGTAGCAGCAACATGAGAAGAAGGAAAGGTAGCAGCAGCCAAAGGATAAGAAAATCCCCCTAAAATAGAAAAAAATATAAAAATAATGAAATCCATAAAAAAGAAACAGCAGCAAAAGGGGAGGAGGACAAGCAGGAGGAAAAGCAGCAGCGACAACAAGATAAAAAAAGAAAAAAAAAATCTAAAATTTGAAGACTATGATATCCAAAAAAAAAATATAAAAACTATAAAATCCACAAAAAATATAAAAACTATAAAATAAAATAAAAATAAGTGGTAACAAGAAGAGGAGGAAAGGCTAGAAGAGAAAGAGGAGAAAAGGCAGCAGCAAAAAAAAAAAAGAATAAAAAATATAAAAACTGTAAAATCCCCAAAAGTATAAAAACTATAAAATCCACAAAAAAAAAAAAAGAAGCAGCAGCAACTAGGGGAGGAGGAGAAGCATGAGAGAAAGCAGGGAGGGATAAAGGAAGAGAAGCAGCAGCTGAAAAAAAAAATCCAAAAATATAGAAAAATACGAAATTCAAAAAGATATAGAAACTATGAAATCCAAAAATATATAAAAGTTATCAAACCCACAAAAAATAAGCAGTACCAAGAAGAGGAGGACAAGTAGGAGAAAAAGCAGGAAGAGAAATAGGAGAACTATAAGAAGAGAAGCAGGAGCAACAATATATATATATATATATATATATATATATATATATATATATATATATATATATACATACATATATATATATATATATACATACATATATATATATATATATATATATATATATATATATATATATATATATATGTAGATATATATAATATATATATATATATATATATATATATATATATACATGTATATATATAAACATATATATATACATGTATATATATATATATATATATATATATGTATATATATATATAAACATATATATATATATATATATATATATATATATATATATATATACATACATACATACATATTTATATAAGGGACAGCAACAAGAACAGGATGAATGGCAGGAAGAGAATCAGGAGAAGCAGCAGTATAAAAAATTTAAAAAAGAAACTAAAAAAAGCTATAGAAGCAGGAAGAGAAGCAGCAGCAGCAGCAGCCCAAAAAATAATGAAAATATAAAAACTATAAAATACTAAAAATATATAAAAACTATAAAATAAAAAAAAGTAGCAACAAGAGGAGGAGGAGAAGCAGGAGATAAAGAAGGAAGAGAAGCAGCAGCAACAAAAAGATAAAAAAAACAAAATCGAAAAAGATATAAAACTATAAAATCCAAAAAATATACCATGAAATCCCCCCCCCCAAAGAAAAAAAAAAGAAGCTGAGGCAACAAGAGGAGGAGCAGCAGCAGCAAAGATCTGAAAAAAAATCCAAAATGAAAAATATATAAAAAGTATATAATCCAAAAGAAAACAAATATAAAAGCTTTAAAATAAAAAAAGAAGCAGCAACGAGAGGAGGAAAAGCAGGAGCAACAAAAAGATGAAAAAAAAAATTAAGAAAATATAAAAACTATAAAATCCCAAAAAAAATATAAAAACTATAAAATAAAAAAGAACAGCAACAAAAGGAGGAAGAGAAGCAGCATCAACAAAAAGATGAAAAAAAAATATAAAAACCATAAAATACCCTCCGAAAAAGAAGCAGAAGCAACAAGAGGAGGAAGAGACGCAGGAGGCGAAGCAGCAGCAGCAAAAATATGAAGAAAAAAAATCCAAAAAAAATATAAAAACTTCAAAATACCCCCAAAAAAGAAGTAGAAACATGAGGCGGAGTAGAAGCAGCAGCAGCAAAGATCTGAAAAAAAAATCCCCCCCAAAAATATAAAAACTATAAAATCCTAAAAAAAAGTATAAAAGCTATAGTATCCAAAAAAAAAAAAAAAAGCAGCAGCATCAACAGGAGGAGGAGAAGCAGAAAGAGAACCGGGAGGAGAACCAGCAGCAGCAAAAATATAGGAAAAAAATTCAGAATAAAATTTAAAACCATAAAATCCAAAAAATTAAGAAACAGTAACAAGAGGAGGAGGAGAAACAGGAAGAGAAGCTAGATGAGATACAATAGCAGCAAAAAGGTTAAAAAAAAAGAAAAAATATGAAAACTATAAGATTAGAAAAAAATGTAAAATCCAAAAAAAAAGGAAGGAAGAGAAGCAAGAGGAGGTACAGCAGCAGCATAAATATATAAAGAAAAAACATAAAAATGTAAAAACTATAAAATTAATAAAACAAAAACTATAAAATCCAAAAAGAGAAGCAGCAACGACAAGAGGAGAAGGAGATGTAGAAGGAAGAGCAGGAAGGGAAGCAGAAGAAGCAGTATTAAAATTATAGAAAAAAAAATACAAAACTATGAAGCTAAAGGAGATATAGGAGCGCAAAAAAGAAAAAAAAAACTATAAAATTGAAAAAAAAAATAGAAAAACTATGAAATCCAAAAAAGGAAGCAACAACAATAAGAGGAAGAGGAGAAGCAGAAGGAGAAGCATCAGCAGCAAAAATATAAAAGAAATATAAAAACCATAAAATCCCCTAAAAAATATTTAAAAACTTTAAAACCCAATAGGAAGAGGAGAAGGAAAACCAGTGGGATAAGCAGGAAGAGAAGCAGTAGCAGGAAAAGAAAAAAGAAAATAATCCCGAAAAAATATAGAAACTAAAATTCCCCCAAAAATAGAAAACTAAAAACCCACCCAAAAAGGAGCAGCAACAAGAGGAGGAGGAGAAGCAGGAGGAAAAGCAGGAATTGAGGCACGAGGAGAGGCAGCATAAGTAAAAAGATTAAAAAAAATCACTCCAAAATATAGAAATTATAAAATCTCATATATATGTATATATATAAATATATATATATATATATATATATATATATATATATATATATATATATATATAGATATATATATATATATATATATATATATATATATATATACATATATATATATATATATATATATATATATATATATCTATATATATATATTATAAAATCCAGAAAAAAAATAAAATCTATAAGATAAAAAAAAAATATTCAACTATAAAATCCAGAAAAATATAAAAACTATAAAATTCCAAAAACAAAGGAGCAGCAACGAGAGGCGAAGGAAAAGCAGGAGGAGAAGCAGCAGCGGCAAAATTAAATTAAAAAAAGATCCAGAAATTAAATATAAAAAGTAAAAGATCCAGAATAAATATAAAAAAATATCAAACCCCAAAAAGGAGCAGCAACAAGAGGAAAAGCAGCGGCAGCCAAAATATAAAAAAAAAAAATCCAGAAATTAAATTGAAAACTATAAAATCCAGAAAAAAATATAAAAACAAAACCCGAAAAAGGATCAGCAACAAGATGAGAAGCAGGAGGAAAAGGAGGAAGAGAAGCAAGGGTAACAGAAGCAGCTGCAAAAATGTAAGAAAAAATCCAGAAATTAAATATAAAAACTATAAAATCCAGAAAAAGATATAAATCCCCCCCCAAAAAAAAAAAAAAAAAAAAAAAAACAATGGAGCAGCAAGAAGAGGAGGAGGAAAAGCAAGAATAGAAGCAGCAGCAGCAAGAAAGATGAAAAAAAATTCCCCCCCCCAAAAAAATATAAAAACTACAAAATCAAAAAGAATATGAAAACTATAAAATCCAGAAAACAAAATATAAAACCCAAACAAGAAGGAGCAGCAAGAGGAGGAGAAACAGGAGGAAAAGCAGGAAGTAAAGCAAGAGGAGAAACAGCAGCAGCAAAAATATAAAAACAACAAAAGAAATATAAACTTTATAAAACCAAAATAAAAGGAATTAGCAGCAAAATGAGGAGAAGGAGAAGAAGGAGAATCAGAAAAAGAAGCTGGAGGAGAAGCAATGGCAGCAAAAAAAAAAGAAAAAAATTAAATCCAGAAATAAAATATAAAAACTATGAAAAATCTGTAAAAAAATATAAAAAACTATAACCCCCTCCCCAAGAAAAAAAAAAAAAAAAGAGGCAGGAACAAGAGGAGGAGGAAAAGTAGGAAAAGAAGCAGCAGTAGCAAACATATATGAAAAAAAATCAGAAATAGAATACAACTTAAATATGGGGAAAAAATATAAAAACTATAAAACCCTCAAAAAAATAAGGTGCAGTAACAAGAGGAGGAGAAGAAGCAGGATGAAAAGAAGGAAGAGAAGCAGGAGGAGAGGCAGCAGCAGTAAAAATGAAACATAAATCCAGAAATAAAATTTAAAAACTATAAAATCCCGTAAAAATACAGAAACTATAAAACCCCCAAAACATGAGGCACTCATCTGAGCTCCTTATAAGTGGTTTTAAGAAGCCAATAATGTTGAAACGGAATGCCATCCCAAGGGCCAGGGGAATGGGATGTATATTAGGACCGAGCACCTTGCTTCTCATAAGTCCTGCTATCAATGTGGATGTCATGAGATTCAGGTAATAAAAGTTTGTGGCAGGCATAACCATTTTTATTTGTGTTCGATCTACCGGATTCCAGACATGGATGATTCTATCTTCGATTGTCTTCTTACCATTATGGCTAAGATACAGGAAGATGATAGAAAGGCTTCTTTTGTCTTTGTTGGTGATTTTAATGCTCACCATAGGGAGTGGTTAAGTTCTATCTCTCCTACCGATCACCATGGCTTAAGAGGTTTAGACTTTGCCTCTGAATCAGGCTGTGAGCAAATCATAAATGAAGCTACTCACAGGTCTGGTAATTGCTTGGACCTCGTATACACTGACTCCCCTGGCGTTATAACTAGTAAGGCTGGTTCTCCAGTCGGGACATCTGATCATGCCTTGATTTCATTATTAGTGAAGACTGAGCAGCCTGTCCCTGATATATCATATTCTTGTAAAATTTATATGAAATCCCAAGCAGACTGGAATGGGATTTTGCATGATATTTTGTGCTTGAATTGGTCACAATTATATAATAGTGTAGATCCTGTTGTCCCTTTGAATGAGAATCTAGTCAACATAATCGATAGGCGTATCCCTTCTCGTGTGCTAAGGTACCGAGTGAAAGACAAACCGTGGTTCAATGATGATTGTAGACGTGCTTATTTGGAGAAGCAGGAGGCCTATCACCTTTGGAAGGGTAACAGATCAGATTTGATCTGGAACAACTATACTCAGCTTCGAGCTTTTGCTCAGAGAGTTTATGCCTCAACTGAAAAGGAGTACAATTTAACCATAAAAGAAACCCTTTCTGGTACAACTCAGGAACATAAATGGTGGTCTACCCTTAAATCTGCACTCTTTGGTGTAGATGCAACAGTTCCTCCTTTACTTAAACCTGATGGCTCAGTCACTTAGTGTCCAAAGGAAAAGGCAACCCTTTTGGCTGATGTTTTTGACAGTAAACAGAGTAATGAAAAACTTGAACTTCCTCATTCCTGTTTTCCTGAGGCTAAACTAACTAGTTTAGCTTTTCGATCTCGTGAGATTAAAGCTCTGCTGATGGACCTTGATGCTTATGGAGGTGTAGACCCAAATGGTATTTTTCCTTTGTTTTTTATAAAGACAGCAGATTTCTTAGCTCCAAAGTTATCTGTTATTTTGCGCCAGTTAGCAAGAAGAGGAGCTTTTAGCACTTGTTGGAGAATTGGTAATGTTACTCCTCTATGTAAATGTGTTTGTGGTAGCTCAAGTCCCACTGATTACCGCCCAATTTCCATAACTCCCATATTATCTAAAGTTTTTGAACGTCTTCTGGCAAAACGTCTTAATAGGTTTGCTGAAGGTAATCATCTACTCCCTAGTCTGCAATTTGGTTTTCGTGAAGGCCTTGGAGCATGTGATGCCCTTCTTACAATCTCCAATGCTGTACAGAAGTCCCTTGATTGTGGCCAGGAAGTGCGTATGATTGGCCTTAATTTTAGTGCTACCTTTGACCGTGTAAATCATGAGGCCCTTGTTTTCAAACTGGAACGGTTGGGAGTGGGTGGGTCGTTTCTTAGCGTTATTACTGATTTTTTAAGTAATAGATCTCAAAGAGTTGTTGTTGACGGGCACCATAGTGAGTATAGGAATGTGATATCCGGTGTTCCACAGGGTAGTGTTCTTAGCCCATTACTTTTCATACTATATACACATGACATGTGGTTTGGCCTAGAAAACAACCTTGTTGCATATGCAGATGATGCTACTCTCTTTGCATCAATTCCATCCCCTGAATGTAGATCTGGGGTTGGTGAATCCCTTAATAGAGATTTAGCTAAAATTAGTGCATGGTGCAAATTATGGGGTATGAAGTTGAATCCTAACAAAACTCAAAGTATGATTGTAAGTAGGTCAAGGACGGTGGCTCCTCAACATCCGGATCTCAGTATTGATACTGTTTCTTTAAATTTGTATGACTCTTTCAAAATTTTAGGTGTGATTCTCGACAGCAAATTTACTTTTGAGAAACATTTAAGGTCTGTGTCTTCTTCAATTGCACAAAAAATTGGCTTATTGAGAAAGTCTTTTAAGATTTTCGGTGATCAATCTATTCTGAAGAAGTGTTCCAATTCTTTCATTCTACCTTGTTTTGAGTATTGTTTTCCTGTCTGGTCTTCAGCTGCTGATTCTCATCTTAATTTGTTGGTCAGAAATTTACGGTCTATTAAATTTCTTATTCCTGATCTAGATATTAATCTCTGGCACCGTCGTTCAATTAGTTCATTATGCATGTTGCATAAGATTTTTCATAACTCTGACCATCCTTTACATTCAGATCTCCCTGGACAATTCTATCCTGTTCGTAATACTAGGCAGGCAGTTAATTCTAATATCCAGGCCTTCTCCATCATGAGGCTCAATACTATGCAGTACTCTAGAAGTTTTATTCCAGCTGTTACCAAGTTGTGGAATGATCTTCCTAATCGGGTAGTTGAATCAGTAGAACTTCAAAAGTTCAAAGTTGGAGCAAATGCTTTTTTGTTGACCAGGCTGACATGAGTCTTTTTATAGTTTATATATGACATATCTGTTTTTGACGTTGTTAATAGTTTATATTTGACATATCTGTTTTGACGTTGTTACTGTTTTTAGAATGATTTATTGTTAATTTGTTCTCTTCATTTATTTATTTCCTTATTTCCTTTCCTCACTGGGCTATTTTCCCTATTGGGGCCCCTGGGCTTATAGCATCTTGCTTTTCCAACTAGGGTTGTAGCTTGGATAGTAATAATAATAATAATAATAATAATAATAATAACAAGAAGAGGAGGAAAACCAGGAAGAGAAGCGAGAGGAAGAGCAGCATCAAATGCAAAACTATAAAAAAAAAAATCCAGAAATGAAATATAAAAACTATAAAATCTGGAAAAAACATATAAAAACTATAAAACCCAAAAAATGAAAGAGCAGCAAGAAAAGGAGGTGAAGCAGGAGGAACAGTAACAAAAGAAGAAGGAAAATAAACAGCAGCAGCAAAAATAAAAATAAACAAATCCAGAAATAAAAGGTAAAAACAATAAAATCTCGGAAAAAAATAAAACTAAAAAAAAAAAAAAAAGAAAGAAAGGAGCAGCAACATGAAGAGGAGGAGAAGCAGCAGCAGCAAGAATATATTAAAAAAAAAATCCAGAAATAAAACATAAAAACTATAAAATCCAGAAAAAATATAAAAACTATAAAGCACCCCAAAAAGAAGCAGAAGCAACAAGAGGAGAAGGAGAAGCAGCCGCAAAAAGTTAAAAGAAAAAAGATATCCAGAAATGAAATATAAAAACTATAAAACTTCCATAAAAGGGAGCAGCAACAGCACGAGGCAAATAATGAGAAGCAGGAGGAAAAGCTGCAGCAGGAAAAATAAAAAATGAAATAAAATGTAGAAAAATATGAAAACTATAATATCCCAAAAATATAAAAACTGTAAAAAACTAAAAAAAAAATTTAAATCCAAAAAAATATATAAAAACTATACTATAAAAAAAAGAAGCAGCAGCAACGAGATGAGGAGCAGCACCAGCAAAAATGTGAAAAATATCAGAAATAAAATATAAAAACTATCAAATCCGTAAAGAATATAAACTATAAAACCGAAAAAAGGAGCAGCAAGAAGAGGAGGTGCAGAAGCACCAAAAAGATGAAAAAAAAAATATGAAAACTATAAAATCCAAAGAAATATAAAAAACTATGAAATAAGAAAGTATATATAAACTACAAAATAAGAAAAAAATATCAAAACTGTAAATCTTAAAAAAAAGGAAAAGCAGTAAATGGAGGAGAAGCAGGGAGGGAATCAGGATGAGAAGCACCAGCAGCAAAAATATAAAAGAAAAAAGTAAGAAAAAATATAAACCTATAAAATCTAGAAAAAATATAAAAACAATAAAACCCCCCAAAAATTGCAGCAATAAGAGGAGAAGGCGAAGCAAAAGGAGAAGCAGTAGCAGCAAAAAGAGAAGAAAAATCCAGAAAAGAATATAAAACTGTAAAATCCATAAAAATTAAAACTATAAAATCAAAAAAGAATAAAAAAGCAGCAACCACCAGAGGAGGAGGAGAAGCAACAGAGGCAAAAATATATGAAAATAAAGCAAATTAAATATAAAGACTAAAATCCAGTAAAAAATACAAAAAAAAATAAATCCCCCCTCCAATAAAGAAGCAGCAACGAGAGGAGGAAGAGAAGCAGGAGGAAAAATAGAAAGATAAGCAGGAGGAGAAGCAGCAGCAGCAAAAGATAAAACTATCCAAAAAAATATAAGAACTATAAAATCTAAATAATATATAAAAACTATAAATCCATAAAGAAAAAAGCGGCAACAAGAGGAGGAGGAAAAACAAGAAGAGAAGCAGGAGGAAATGCAGGAAGAGAAGCAGCAGCAGCAAAAATAAGAGAAAATCCAAAAAAAATATAAAAACTATAAAATCCAAGAAAATGAATTAAACATCAATAAAATCCAAACAATATAAAAACTGTAAAATAATGTAAAACTAATATAAAAAAAAAAGCATCAGCAGCAACAAGAGGAGGAGGAGAAGCACGAGGAAAAACAGGAAGATAAACTTTAAAATTGAATATATATATATATATATATATATATATATATATATATATATATATATATATATATAAAATTGTAAAATATACAAAAATATAAAAACTATTGAAAAAAAAAGCAGCAGCAACAAGAGGAGGGGGAGAAGCAGCTGCTGCTTTTTATTGGATTTCACAATTTCTATATATTTTTGGGGGGGATTATATAGTTTTTATATTTTGGGGGCATTTTCTTATCTTTTTGCTGCTGCTGCTGCTTCTCCTCCTGCATCTCCTTCTATTCCTCCAGATTCGCTTCCTGCTTCTCCTCCTCCTCTTGTTGCTGCTGCTTCTTTTTTTTTTTTTTTTTTTTTTTGAGTTTATAGTTTGTATACTTTTTTTCACCTTTTGCTGCTTCTGCTTCTCCTTCTCCCTGCTACTCTTCCTTCTCTTCTTACTGCTGACTCTTTTTTATTCTTTTCTTTTTAATTTTGTAGTTTTTTTGAGAGGGGGGGATTTTTTTCATTTGCTGCTTCTGCTTGTCCTCCTACTTCTCCTCCTGCCTTTCCTGCTTCTTCTGCTTCTCCTCCTCCTCTTGCTGCTGCTGCTTCTTATTTTTTTCATAGTTTTTAATTTTTTTTTCTTATTTCTAATCATTTTGCTGATACTGCTTCCCCTCCTGGTTGTCCTTCTGCTTCCCCTCCTATTTTTCATCATACTTCTCCTGCTTTCCCTCCTGCTTCTTCTCTTGCTTTCCCTCCTGCTTCTCCGCCTGCTTCTCTTTCTGTTTCTCCTCTTGCTTCGCCTCCTGCTTCTAGTTCTGCTTCTCATCTTGCTTCTCTTGCTTCTGATTCTACTTTTCCTCCTGCTTTTCCATCTGCTTCGCCGCCTACTTCTCCTCCTGCTTCTCCTCCTGCTTCCCCTTCTGCTTCTCTTGCTCCTCCTTCTTTTTTTGGGGGAATTTTATAGTTTTTATTTGGGAGAGGGGATTTTTTTATCTTTTTCCTACTGCTGCTTCTCCTTCTACTTCTCCTCCTGCTTCTTCATCTGCTTTGCCCTTACTTTTCCTCCTGATTCTCCTGCTTTTCCTCCTCTTTTGTTACTGTTGCTTCTGTTTTGGGGAGGATTTTATAATGTTTATATTTTTTATAGATTTTATATTTTTTTCTTGGGTAGGGGGTGTTATTTGCTGCTGCTGCGGCTTCTCCTCCTCTTGTTGCTGCTGCTTTTTTTTTGGGGGGGGGGTTTCATAGTTTTCATTTTTTTTCTTATTTTTAATCTTTTTGCTGCTTCTGCTTCTCCTATTGCTTTCTCTCCTGCTTCTCCTTCTGCTTCTCATCCTCTTCTTGTTGCTGCTGCTTTTTTTATTGGATTTTATGATTTTCATATTTCGGGGGAATTTTATAGCTTTTAAATGGGGGTGGTGTTTATTTGTTGCTGCTGCTTCTCCTGCTCTTGTTGCCGCTGCTCTTTATTGAACTTCATAGCTTTTTATAGTTTTCCTGTTTTTTATATTTTTGCTGCTGCTGCTTCTC
Organism: Palaemon carinicauda; assembly: GCF_036898095.1. NCBI lineage: Eukaryota > Metazoa > Arthropoda > Malacostraca > Decapoda > Palaemonidae > Palaemon > Palaemon carinicauda. Next base: position 98,940,046 of record NC_090739.1, on the reverse strand, counting down.
CTGTTTTTCTTCATCTTCGTGTTGCTGCTGCTTCTTTTGTTTTTTGGAGCTTTATAGTTTTTATATTCTTTTTTTTATTTCTGTATTTTTCCTGCTATTGCTACTACTGCTTTTCTTACTCCTCTTGTTGCTGTTGTTTCTTTTTATCCATTTTGTATTTTTTATATATTTGGGAGGGGGATTTTTTTTTTTGCTGCGACTTCTCCTGTTTCTCCTCCTGCTTTTCCACCTGCCTCTGCTCCTCCTCTAGTTACCGCTGCTTCTTTATATATATATATATATATATATATATATATATATATATATATATATATATATATATATATATATATATATGTATGTATGTATATATTTTTTTTTATCTCTTTGCTGCTGTTTCTTCTCCTCCTGCTTCCCCTCCTCTTTTTGTTGCTTCTGCTTCGTTTTTGGGGGGATTTTCCTCCTGCTTCCAATTGCTTCTCCTCCTTCTTCTCCTCCTCTTCTTGTTGCTGGTGCCTCTTTTTTTATTCTATAATTTTTCAAATTTTTTGTTATTTCATGGGCTTTATACTTTTTGGGGGAAATTTTTATCTTTTTGCTGGTGCTGCTACTCCTCCTGCTTCTCCTCCTCCTCTTATTGTTGCTGCTGCTTTTTTTTATTCCATAGCATTTATTTTTTACTTATTTTTAACCTTTTTTGCTGCTGCTCCTTCTCCTGTTTTCTTCCTACTTCTCCTCCTGCTTCTCTTTCTGCTTCTCCTCCTGCCTCCACTTCTGTTTCCCCTCCTGCTTCTCCCTCTTCTCTTCTTTCTGCTGCTTTTTTTGTGGTGATTTTTTAACCTTTTTTCTGCTGCTGCTTCTCCATCTACTTCTCCTGCTTCACCTCCTACTTATCATTCTGCTTCTCCTCCTGTTTCTCTTCCTGCTTTTCCTCCTCTTAATACTGCAGCTTTTTTTATTTCATAATGTTTATATTTTGGGGGGATTTTATAGCTTTTATATTTTTAGGTGGGAGTTGTTATTTGCTGCTGCTTCTCCTCCTCCTCTTGTTGCTGCTGCTTTTGGGGGGGAGGGGAGGATTTTACAGTTTTTATTTTTTTCTTGTTTTTAATTTTTTTTCTGCTGCTGCTTCTCCTCCTGTTTCTCCTCCTCTTGTTACTGCTGCTTTTTTTTTTTTAAATGTTTATATTTTTGGGTGCTTTTATAGCTTTTATATTTTCTAGGGGGGCCCTTATTTGCTGCTGCTGCTCCTCCTCCTGCTTCTCTTCCTCCTCTTGTTGCTGCTGCATTTTTTTGGGGGGGCGGGGTTGGGATTTCATAGTTTTTATTCCTTTCTTGTTTTTAATAATTTTGCTGTTGCTGCTTTTCCTCATGCTTCTCCCACTGTTTCCCTCCTGCTTCTCCTCCCCTTCCTATTGCTGCTGCTTTTTTTTCATAGTTATTATTTTTTACTTCTTTTTACTGTTTTTGCTGTTGCTGCTACTTCTCCTCTTAGTCCTCCTGCTGATCCTCCTGCTTTTCCTCTTCCTCGTGTTACTGCTGCTTTTTTTATATAATTTTTGTATTTTGGAGGGATTTTATAGCTTTTATATTTGCGGGGGATTTATTTTTTGTTGCTATTTCTCCTCTCCTTTTGTTGCTGGAGCTCTTTATTGGATTTTCCAGCTTTTTATAATTTTTCTATTTTCTATCTTTTTGCTATACACTATACACGTTTGAGAGAAAGCACTATTCACTGACTAGATGCTGGTGAGAAGACTGTCGGATGTCGGCTTTTTTGGAAGATCACGCTGGATCTCTCTTCCTATGCGTTACAATGTCCTATATCTATTATCCTTATTCATTCTGGAAGTTTTCCAGCTAATCATTCTCAAAGCGGGGGGCCAGGTCCAGGCAGGCCCTAGCAATGTTAATGTTGCCAACTTTTATGTTTTGAAGTATGGTTCATTGTCACCTGACGAGGCAATCCACTCAGCAAACTCCGCCCACCTCCTCTCATAACGTTGAAAAAAAAAGAATAACTTTAGTTTAAAACCTTCATGCAACTTCCAACCACGTGAAAACATGATCCAATCCCTAGCATGTGTTATACAGTATACCTTTTAACAAGATTACTTAAGACTTATTAACCAAACTATGTGAATATATATATATATATATATATATATATATATATATACATATATATATATATATATATATATATATATATATATATATATATATACATATACATATATATGTATATATATATTGATATTATTATTATTATTATTATTATTATTATTATCATATGATGATGGCTCCCTTGTTCTGGGCACTATAAATATATTATACCATGGCTTGTGACTTGGAACCAAACATATAATATTATATATATTACGACTGGCAAGTTAATCAACCTCTCGACTTCCAAACTCCTTTTTTTTTTTGCTTTTGCATTAAAACTGTTACACTTTAAAACATTATTACACGAATTTTGAGACAGTTAAACAACTCCCAGACAGCAATATATAAAACACAGATTATCTAAAGGTCTTTTAAGTAACACTCAAAACTAAACTGGGTAATTACTTTTAAGTATTATTATGACTTATTGTGGTTCTTAACAGGATACGAGCAGAATCTGGTTCTAAATAAGGATGATTGGAATAATACACTCTTTACAAAAATAAATATATTCTATATAAATTACAACACTTTGAAAGAATTTACATTGTAACAAAACAAATCACTGGAAAAAATTAAGTCTGAACAAAACTTATATTGAGACAAAAATGTTATGATCTGAAAATTATATATTACCTTGACTTGAACTATAATATCTGAATAAACCTTAGACTAAGAAAAGAAATAATCCAATGTAAATTATACAAAACTTGAAATTAAATCTGAATTATACAATATTCAAGTTTGACACTTAATGATACATAGATAACATTACGAAATCTATCCTACCTACTGGGTCATTTACAAAAACTCACCCTAATACAATGAATTCAAAGTCACCATTTCGTCTTGCATATCTTTTCGACACACGATTTGCTTTGGGGCAAAGAGTCACTTAAGAGAGGACACACCAAACGTACTGAACACTTTCAAAAACAATTCATTTGGTTACGTGCGAGAGTGTGAGAGGTGAGAAGAGGCTGTCTTTGGTCTGTAATTCTCTATCTCTATCTGGGTAACCTAACCTTAGTGTCACCTTTTATATGAAATCTAACTGCTTCCCAAAACTTCCCCAAGATTTGGGAAGCCTTGGTGAGCTGGCAAAAGGCGTCATAGTTGCCAAGTATTACTCTCCCGAATGCTACTCTTGTACTCTTGCCACGCCAGACGGCTCTCACAGTCAGCTTGCTCTGCCCACCCTTTGTCCCAGAAATAAAAAAAAGATAACATCCTATCACCAGGCTCGTCACAAAATTCCTAAAGCACATGTTACTAAACATTCTCTCTTAGACATGATGCAATACCTCATAAAATAAAAATAACATTGCCTAAGGCCTTGTTCATATCTCGCCCAAATCCCACAACACTCAAAAATAGTTTATGTAAGACTTCGTAACAAACATACGTGAAATGGAAGTTAATTCTTAAAAAACAATATAAATTTACATACACTAACTTGAAAAAAGAATACAATGAAATTCACGACGAAAGTCTTACTTAATTTACATCAAATACTTACATCTACATGAGAGGAGCTCATTTTACGGGCTGGGTATCAGCTCTTCAATGCACAAATGAAATATAAATATTATGAATAAACTACTGTATTTACTCTACACTATATACATACATATATATGTATATATATATATATATATATATATATATATATATATATATATATATATATATATATATATATGTATATATATATATATATATGTGTGTGTGTGTGTGTGTGTGTGTGTGTGTGATTATATTCATATAAAGCTGTTCTACATGAAAGTAGATCATTTTGTTCACATATTTCATATGTGTATTTAAGAGATGTATAGCCAGCTCATAAGATGGGTTCCACTCCTGTAGGATTAAATAAATATATGTAAATTACATAATGCTGTCGTCATTTATTTAGTTGTATATTCATTCAGTTCTGTATATGTAAATTTACATTATTCTAAAGAATTAAATTTTTATTTCACATTATTTGGTTGCGAAGTTTTTTATGTAAACTTGTTAATAGGTATGCTGTGTGACACACATGAGGTATTAAACGCTAGGGATTGCATCATGTTGGTTGGAAGAGGCATAAAGGTTCTCGACCAAACTCATTCTTTTTTTTTTTAAGGTTATGAGAGAAGGTGGGTGGAGTTGGCTGAGGGGATTGACATCGATAGTCAACGATAGAACCGTACTTCCAACGACCAAATTTACAACTGCCTCGTTGGCAACACTGTCGCCTCTTTGTGAATGTTTTGCCTGCAATCAGCTGGAAATATCTAGAATGACTTAGGACAACATATAAGGACCTGCCACTGCTTTGGAGAGAGAGATCCAGCTTGACATTCCAACAGAGCCATACTTACGACCGTCTTCTCTATCCAGCCACTAAGTGTTATCTCTCAAACTTGTATAGTGCTTTTAAACATTGGAATTATTTTGTGTTTGATTTAAAAGAAGTGAAGTGAATTTGTAAGTACAGTTTATATTGTAAAGTTATTTGTTTTAGTGCTCGGCCCTGTGTGATTTGGTTAAAAAGTGAAGTGTATTTATTTTTGCTTAACCATTCTGTATCCTTGTGTGAGCCCCAAAAGTCGTAAGAGTAACAGTTACGTATATGTAAGTGTAATTATTTTTTATTTTCTATAATGTTAAAATTTCATTTTTTCATTAATTGTCAAAATTAAATATTTTCATGTAATAATTTCTAGTGAAACAAGTGATTGTATTATTCTTGAAGTGTCATTGTGTCATAAGTGGTAATTTTGGCATTATTTTTTAATTGTTATTTTTTTATAGAATATATATATAGTTCTCGGTAAAAGTAAAGTACTCACCCAGTTTTGTTTTGAGTGTAAAGCAAAGAGACCTTTAGATATTCAGTGTTTATATACTGTATATTAACTTCTGGTAATTCTGTATTATTCTTGGACTCGGAGGTATTCTCGCGCATATCAGATTTGTGTAATATAACGCAGATGAGTATGGAGCTCGGGATTTTACGTAATTCACTAGTCGTAATAATGATAATTATATATATATATATATATATATATATATATATATATATATATATATATATATATATATATATACAAAGACAAATTATTTCCGATCTAATACTGCAGTAAATTTCAACGCCCCCTCCCTCTCTCCTGGTATACAGTATGCATGTATCAACGTCTAATATAAATATCAGTATCATTCAGTTTTTATGTTTATTCATGATCTGTTGGTGTGCATATTCCTGTTACTAATATAGCTACTTGTGTTTACTTTCCTGAATTTAATTCGATTTGACCATTTTAAGAAGATCAAAAAATGTGTTGGAACACTTGTGAAGTGACAATGGAATTTTCGAGGGAGTAAGATCAATTCTCAGACATTTTGGTAGGGCTTTTTTATCCGTTAGCTTTGGTTCTGGTCAGTATTTGAGGCAAAAATCCTATTTATTGAAAGTGGAATCTCAAATGGGATTACAATATAATTTGGTTGCTACAATTCTTATTCAGTATCATTTGTGATATTTAAATGTGATATGATTAACAACTCTACGTGGCATGAAAACTCCATAATTCTTTAATTGTTCAATAAGTTTACTGTTTCTCAATCTAATGTCTGTTCTAAACAAAGCTGAGGTTTTAATTGGTGAGGTAACTTGTTTCATCACAAAATAGTATGATAGATAGGATAAAAACGAAAAAAAAAATGAAAATCTTCAAAGAGATAAAAACCAAGCTTTTCATCTGCGAAATGTCTAATGTGAAGAAATTAACAATGTTTCCTGATATAAAGCTCGGAATTTACAAAAACCTTCAAACTTTGATAAAACTAAAACTGAATAACCAACATCTTCCGTTCTATAGTTGCTACAAGAAGAATGTAGTAAAAGAGATGTGGAAGACTGAAATTCTCTCTCTCTCTCTCTCTCTCTCTCTCTCTCTCTCTCTCTCTCTCTCTCTCTCTCTCAAGTGGTAAAAAGTCATTTTATATGACTTGGAATTAAGAGATTGTGTTTCTGATATGAATCAAGTTGAAAGATGTTAAGAGACTGGCTACAATTCCATGAGTCAACAGAAGGATGCAGGAGCTCCAATAATTTCACATATAACTCGGAGGTAATTAACTGATGAGGTTTCCTTCTAATGCATACTCCTATACTAAAAGTAATTGTAAAGATTACTGAGGAAATGTTTCATAAATTTTATCTTGATGTTGTTATTGCATAAGTCATATTCACCTTATAAATTCAATTATAAGGAGAAAATGGACCCTCGGCTGCCTTAATTAGAGAATAAGTGAAGTAAGGTTAAACATGCAATGTTAAACGAATATTCGACACAGAACGCATATAGGCGGACTCTCAACGATCGCGGAGAACGGAATCAAGGTGATCTCAAAGTTCTGAAATAAAATCATTGGAAAAAGATTCAGGTGATGAAAGGTAAAACAGTACAGGAGGATGAGTAATACATGATCAGAACTAAATATTAAGGGTATATATGTAGAGGGAACAGAAAAAGAAATTGAAAGCATAAAATACAATGAATGGAAAATGGATCAATAGAAAACGAGAGGGTAACTAAATTAAAGCATGGAAAGAAGTTCCACCACATATAAGAAAACTTTGCAGAAGACAATTTTCTGTGCTTTCTATTTTGTGCTGCATTGTTTTTTATTGTGATATCATAATTAGATATGGCAACAGAATAATCCAGATTTTTTCACATTTGTTATAGATAGCAGCTTCGCATTTTGAAGGAGCGAGTCACATTATCTAACAGTCATCCAAAGAAGACATTTTTTCACTATATAGATGTACTGGGAATAGTAGTGTTCATCATATAACCAAGTTAATAATTGAAAGTTCTTTCTACAGTATGTGATTTTATCACTTGTAAATCATAATGTTAGGGACTTGATTTTCCTTTTTTTGAAACGTTACTATAAAAGTTATTTCATTCCGAGCGGGTATAACCTTGGTTTCAAACAATGGAACAGTGGTTATTGTTTGTCACATTAGAGTTACTAGTACCGCTCTCCCTGAAAAAAATCCTGAAGAATATTCTAAATTTCGATATCAAACTCATTGAGGAAACAGATAGAACCCTGACTATGTGTTACACTCCAAATTCAGAGCATCTCGTGTCACTCAAGCACCTGAAGGTACAGTATGAATAGTAGGAACTTGTAATTCTCTTTGGTTACGAACAGGTCCATTTAGAGATTCGAGACTAACTCAGGAAATTCCCAAAAAGAGCTTTGAACCAAGGTCAACTCTCTATAAAGAAATGTCTGTCTATTTAGGGTGTCCACCACAGTATTGAATGATCCGGACAAATGAAATCATGAGAGAAACTCATTCCTCTCCTAAAGAAACCTCATAATTGGAAGAGTCACTACACTGAGAATCCTCGAGCAGGATTACTCCTTCCTGAGCCATCAAATACCTGCCTAATTGTCTATGAAAATCTTTATACAAGCGTTCCTTCTTGGACTGAGCATTTTTAATGTCAGGAAGATCATCATCAGTTCCAACACATTTATGTGAAATACTGTAAACTGAAGGAACTATTTTCCAGAACGCATGAATCTCCTCTAAATGACCTCCCTAACTCGAGAAGGATGCCTCTGTTTGAAGGATCATGGAAACCGGGGGAGGGACCAATGGGACTAATATAGAAATGATATGTAACGGGCCCATGGCCTGATAATTCTTTTGTAACACCTGGAAAACTAAGCCATAATGTCTCAAAACCCCTTGTAGGTCAATCTTTCCCAATTTAGTTCTTCCAACTTATTCTTTAGCACCGGGTCGACTAAATGAGACAAAATGAAGAAGACACAGGATGTCTGTTGGAGAAGCAGTTTGAAAGAAAGACTGACCTTGTTTAAAATTCTTTTCTGACAAGCTTTTGTTAGACTTAGACTGGTTTTGATATATTCCAATGAAGATCTAGTGATTGAAATACCCTTCTTGGAATTAATCCAGATTTTGTGAAGTTGATCAGGAAACTTAGTTCCTGAAGAACTTGTAAGACTTGATTTGCCTATTTGTACCATAGGTTTTTCTCTGTCTATGTCAGCCATTCGTCTAAATAAGCTATGGTCAAAACTCCGTGCAGCCAAAGGAGTTTGATGACTGGTATGCAAGTTTTTTAATACTTTTGGGATGACAATGAGGCCAAAGGGCCTTGTTTTGAATCTGTATACAAACCTCCTGACCAAAAACCCTACGTAAGGTTGGAAGAAGAGAGCAGAAAGGACAAGCCAATATGTGTTATTTAGATCTATAGCACAGATCCAAGGCCTTAAGTAGAAGACAAAAATAATTGGTGCAGTAATTGTCTGACATGCATAATGGTTGTAATTTGGATGCACCTCATCTGATATGATTGTTGAGAGAAGACAGGCCGAGAAGATCACTCTTCTATCTGAGGTACCATTCTTTGCTATGCTGAATAATCTTGTGTAATTTTAAGAAGCTACACTTTTCCATGACTCCTTTTTTCAGCATCTCACTTGAAACGGAGTAGAGTTCACGAGTCTGCTTTTGTGAAGAACAGTGGTGTTGAAGTGGTGTTTTTGACATCTATAACCAACTGAAACCTCATGAGACTATGCTATGTACCTATGATGGCAATGACACCCCTCAACCCGAAGTCTCTCATTGGTGAGATTCTTTGCTTCTACGCAACTGACTAACCCCTCTGTTTCCCTTGTTCCCAGTAGCCTCTGCTTTTATGAAAAAAAAAAAAAAAAAAAAAAAAAAAAAAAACTAAATGACCAGGGATTTTGGCTTTGCAGCCCATGTCCATCCCAAGGGAACTTTGATGTAGGAAATGGCTTGGAATGGGAAAAGGGAGATGTCCTCTTCAAGAGTCGCTTTTGAGCCTGGTGCTGGTACTTACAGGCTGCAGACTTAGGATAGGAGGTCTCCTTCCTCTTTTGGAAGGACTGAAAACCCTTCCTTCATTTCTAGTAGTGAAGTGGCCATTGCCTCCGCATTGGCTTTGGCCAGCTCATGGTACCTAGCCTTGAATTTTGCTTAAATAAAGTTCTGTAAGGCCTCATAGGTAGGCTTATAAAGTAGCTTTGCTATAGCAGATGTGGCCGACTATGACACCCTAATGGCCCTTACTTCCAAAGAGGACATGACAGATACTAAGTTGAAAAGAGTCTGCCAGGTACTGAATTCTGCAGTCCTAAATGGTCACCCAATTGGTTGTTACCTACTTGATCATCCCACTATTTAAGGAAAAAGACCATGAAAATCTACAATCTCCAAGAATCGCACAAAGTAAAATCTCCTTTAAGCAGCACCTCCCTCATTTATTTGGATGCTATCTTCACCATGTTGGTCAAAAAGGAGTTTTTTTTTTTTTGTCTGGTACTGACCATCTGACCACAGGAGCATCAAGCAAACTGTGTTACACTACTGCCTCTGCCGGTGTATTTTAGGATAACCTCTTTTAGGGTTAGCAGGAAACATACCTTGAGAGACAGATCTTTAAACTTTGATTCGGGTAATACAGAAAGGTTCCCATGTTCGATATCCTTCAACGGCAAGTCCGTACCTTTGTGTCATAAAATAGTAGACACAGGCCAGAATGCACATCCATCACGGATTGATAAGGGTTTTTCACAAACTCTCCCTCCTCTACATCCATGGAGGAAGTTGGCTATATCGCCTCCCTCCCCCCACTACACCCACAAGACTTGGTTCATAAAGAAGAATCCTCAGTGGAATCTTCCCAGGAGCATGATAACTCAAAGGTCCAGCCACTGCCTGATCCATGGGCTTAGATGGAAAGAAAGCACACAGAGGACAGAAACTTCCGGGAAGGAGAGCACCTTAAATGGTCTGACCATAGAGGGAACAGATCGAAGCCGCAACTATCTTAACAAATACCCAGGCATTCACTGGAGATGCAGACGTACCAAATCCGGGCAGACCAGTATCCTGCCAAGCATAACCTGGGGTCGGCACCTGACCCACAGGGTAGACTAGCCCTAAGGGTAGCACTCAAGGGATAACTCCTGGGGAACACTGAAGCATCCACTGAATACCCCATAGTTAAGGATCTGAGTCATCCTCTAACCCAAAACCCACAACTTTGAATGGGGCATGGTCCTCCTTGACCCGTTATCCTAAACAACTAATTGCTACATCTGGGATTCCGGGGCAGTTGAGATCTCAAAGGTCCTTGCTAGATAAATACTAAGCATACCCAGCGATCTTAACAAATCCTTTCACCCTCATTGAATGGAGATAGGCGGCACTATATCTCAAACTTTTTGCAATTGGATCCCAGTTCCAGGCGGAATAGATCCACTTCAAGTGAATAGAACAGTTGACAGAGTCCCAGATCAGATTATCACATCCGTCTGGGGAAAAAACTTGATTTTGCTTTTATTCATCTGAAATAAAACAGAAATTTAATTGAAAACTTCAATTATTTCCATATCACCCTTAAAAAGTCACTGGTAGGAGAGAGCTTGCTAATCATATAGGATTCACTCGTAACCCCCTTCCTCCTTTCAATACTCATATTAGATGAATATGGAAAAATGAAGATAAATCTTCCTATTAGGCCAAGCAAAGAGGCTTTCTAGCCAAACCCCCAAACTCTTGAGCATTGCAGGAGAGGAGACAACAGACCCATCTTCATAGCTATCCGTATATACACACACGTAGTTCTGTATGTGAAAATGCTAGGCAGAAACTGACTGATGGGTTAATTACTTGTCCAAAATAATATTCTTATTACAAAATATCACCGGGTTATAAAACTACTATATAGGCCAATGATGCGATATAGCCCACATAACCAACAATGGGTATGCTAAAAATCAGAAATATCAAGATATGATAATAATACACTTGGATGGTTTTTCGTTCTGATAAAAGCAAAATCACGATAAATAAGATAGAATTCTTTAGCATTCAAATATTTCATGCTGTAGTGCAGCTGCTCTAGGACTACTTTGTTTGTAAGAGAGGAGCAGCAGCCCAGAGACAAAGGTCTTCGGTGATGGTATTGCCTTGCCTGGGTGCAGTTCCATTACAGGCCATCTCTCCAAGACTCAAAGAAAATAACACACATAAAAACAATGCCCATACCTGGATGATAGAGCTCTAATGTTCAGACACTACTCTAGGGTGTAGAATAGTAAATCCCAATCACGTGTGGTGGGACAAATAACATTAAGAAAGACAGTGATACGAAATGCGATGGGGGGTTGAGTAGTATTCTACTGGTTAAGGGTTCTAAGTACTACTGGGAGGCAATACTCTAGATTCAGAATCTAGAGTATTGCCTCCTTTATATATAAACTTACACAAGATGTGAAGAATTACTATCACTTCATTTTTATTAATTTTTTATTTTTATTTATATTATGCATGATTTATTTTAGTTACCTTTTCCGTGTTCTTGTTTGTCTCTTGCATGATCTATTTTAAGTTTCTTTTCTATCCTATCTATCGAGGTTCTCTGCTCGTGACATCACGCCAGGTAGATTTTTACGGTAGTAATTAGTGGCGTATTCTAGGATATATTATTTACTGATCATGAAAATAATTTCTGCATCAGGATTTATATCTATTTTATTTACATCTCTATGCATAATTTTCAATCTGCTGATAAAGAATTTTAAAATTCGATATGCACAGTCTTTGCCAAAGTTTCTTTCATTAAATCCGTTGTTATATATGGCAGCCAGTTAGGTTTTATTTGTAGGTATAGTCTTTGGAGCCACAAGATTGCTCCTTATAATTCACATGGATACCCTTCAAGACTTCTGCTTCTACAGAGAGATTGATCACATTTTACTATTCGGATATGGCACCCCAAGACTGGGTAGGCCTAGAATTCCATGCATTGTTTTTTCTTTTATCTGTTTGGATAAACATGTGAATTATATGGACCCATATGATTCATCCTCAGTGGACCTCCCCACCTCATGTATCAAGAAGCCCCTTGAATCAGTAGCAGCAGCAGGGCTCCATTCATCCCATATTCACCGGGTAACAGAAGTCACGAAGGCGGGCTCAATAGAACTAAAGGTTTTGCCCTTTTCAAGTAGGCTACTGAGACTGAATCACACTGGAGCCATGGTATCAAAATCTACATGAGTTAAATTGGTGTCAACATGTGGCCACAATCCATATTTTTAATTAAGCTAAACTCCCACATGCAATTTTTTCATCGAACGACACTTATTGTTGCCAGATACCTCCAGAAAATTTAACCATCAGTAGTGAAAAAGGTACAAGCAACATGGCACCAAGAACGTGCAAACGTTGTTTGAACGTCGACCGGCAATAGGAAACATTGATCGTACATGTTGCACAATGATGGCGACATTGCGGGAACATGTGCACAGCCATCAAATGCCTGTAGAGCGACTGATGACAGACGGTACGATCGCAAGAACATTGAGTGTCAGGTGTGATATAAGGGGGCACTGAACCAAAACAAGCTGACACCCTCCGTGACAGCCGGACACTGGAACCACACCCATAAAGACCCTACAGCAGGAACTTCCCTGCCATGGTGCAGCAGATCCTGGACCTGGACTTCCTCTTCATGGAAGCTATATTCCACTGAAAGAGGGAGCATGAGCAGAATGCCACTTTGTACAATTAAAACTACTGGCAAGAAACCCTTATATATTGAATTGTCAAAAAATAATTTGCTGATTCTCTCTCTCTCTCTCTCTCTCTCTCTCTCTCTCTCTCTCTCTCTCTCTCTCTCTCTCTCTCTCTCTCTCTCTATAAGAAAAGATTCCATATGATTACAGTTCGGACATTTTTTCCTCAGAATAGCATCCTATTTCAGAAGCATTTGGACTGGACTCTCTAATGTTCTTCCCCTGATTTGAGCGAGGACAATTGCGTACTGGACATTTGCGTCCCGGACAGTTGTCTCCCGGGCAATTGCGTCCCCGGACAATTGCGTCCCCGGACTTTTTCGTCCCGGCAATTTGCGTACCTGTACTTGTTTTTAGTGACCAAGTAATATTTGTTAAAAGATACGGAAGTGACTCTCTGTCTATCTGTATGTCTGTATACATGTATATATGTATGTAAGTATGTATGTATGTATGTATGTATGTATGTACGTTATCGCTCAATTACAGAACTACTAATTACTGTATATAAGATATACGGCACAAAACCACTGAAGTACAGAACTGAAAATTACTGTACTTAACTATCATTTTACTTTTGTGTTTACGTAGACCTTTTGAAAACAATTCCTGATTTCTGTAGAAGCAGAAGAGACATTTAGTTCAAGGAAGTTTAACCTTAGTTTTCTTTTTGATTTACTTCGGTTACATAGTTGCGAGTTGCTAAGCTATTTTTTTTTTTACTTGTGTAATATATTGTATAATTTCATTAATTTCTGGATTTTTTTCTAACGAGAAATAAGATGGTCACTATTCGCCTACAGTCATTCATTGATCAGTACAATTCCGAAAACAATTTTTTTTTCTTACGAGGAGTTGCTCCTAACATGCATACCTTTTAGGTATGAGCTTAAAAGTAGCCATCCTAAGTCATTATTAAAAAAGATATGACCTAATCTTTTTAGGTTGATAGAAAATTCATGGTTCATACATATGTATAAAAATTTTCAATTTTATAAAGTTTTAAAGATGATAAAACGTGCAAATGAAATATTGATGTCCATATATATATATATATATATATATATATATATATATATATATATATATATATATATATATATATATATATACATATATATATACAGTATATATATATATATATGTATATATATATATATGTATATATATATATATATATATATATATATATATATATATATATATATATATATATATATGTCCTTTTATGTCCAATGTGGCTAAAGGTATAATTATTGTCAAAGCATGAAGTAAGAATCCAAATTATTTGATGCCATTAAAACATATGCATATTCAGTGTGGATAAAGGTATAAATAAAATTACTGTGTAAAAGTATAGAGTAAAGGTAAAGATAAAAAGCTTTATAGAATCAGTAAAACACACATGCAGGTACGCAAATGTCCGGGACGCATATGTCCGAGGACGCAATTGTCCGGGGACGCAATTGTCCGGGACACAACTGTCCGGGACGCAAACATCCAGTACACAAATGTCCTAGAACCTCCTATAGAATAAGTAAAGAGGTATCAGGAGAAGTTGGTGCCAAGTTGCAAGATCAGGCTGGCCTCCCACTTGCAATTTTTACGTGCGAACCTGCTAGCACACCAAGTGGTGTGGGACGTTCGAATATATTTGTCGTGGATATGTTTGTTCCGTGTGTTGCTCCATCGATTTTGGTCCTTCTGAAATTCGCAAGCCTTCAAATGATGTCATTCTTTATTCTCCATTTGTCATTCAATGCGTCTTTCGAATGCCTGGTTTTCATAATTGTATGGCAAAGATTAAGGTCAAAGACGCCCCATGCCCCACGAAGATCCATGTATGCGCGCGCATGTTGTCAGCCACCCTAGGAGATTCATTATGAACAAAGCGCTCATATTACGCTATTACATTGAGATCTGTTATTTTCCTGGAGACAACTGATATCAATCAAGCGTTATGCGACGAAAAAATCGCAAGTGGAAGTCTATCATTACTTGGCTGAATTCATTTAACTATAGATTCACTGTGTGCCCTAGAACTATGGGGCGTGAGTGCCAAGTTTGTTGGAACTTTTGTGTCCATTGTGCTGTGTTGAGATCTTTATGATATATTTGATCTATTTTATAATCTTAGTGGATATCAGACATGATTTAATCAGTCGCCGTCCATGAATTGATTAACCTCTTTATTTACATGATAATCAACTAAATTTTTTCTATGAATGCTGTTTGACTAAGCTCAGTGAAGATGGGATGAAGGGAACCCTTCCATTGTTGCTGCTACTGCACTAGTTCATGGGGCTTCCTTGTCTGCAGAATGTCCGAATTGGAAAATGATTTACAGAAGACGGGATATGTAGGTCTCCCAAAGTTGGTTCGTGTCACATTGGTTACAACAGAGGTCACGGCTCGAATGAGTAATCACTCATGTGTCCTATGCAATCAGACGGGTGAAGCCGAAGAGACATATGGCCATGCAAGTATGAGGTGCCATGTCTGATCAGAAAATATGATTAATCTCTCTGTAGAAGTAGAGGTCTTGAAGGGTATCTGCTATAAAGAATACAAAGGATAATCTTACAGCTCCAGGGAAATATACTTGCAAATAAAACCTAACTGTCTGGTATATACAATGATTAATTGAATGGAAGAAAATGGATGTTAGAATTCCTAGAAAACACAGACTTGAAATTATGCAGATATAAATAGGAGAGATATAAATTCTAATGTGCAACTTACAATCGATATCAACAAGTGATTCATCTTATAATATGATGCTTAAAGAAACGCAAACCATTGAACCATTTCATACGGACATCAAAAGACTCATGAAAATCTCCCTGACGTGACATCACAAGAACCAAATATCGACAGTCAGGATCGATAGGATTAGAAAACGGAAGGTAAGTAATCTCCAATAAATCATGCAAAGGATGAATGAAAATTAGATAATGGAATATAGGATAACTAGAATAAATCCTACAAATGATAAGAATATGAGATAGATAAAGTGTAACGATAATTTTTCACAAAACAAAAAACCTCTTGCGTACAAATCAAAGTCTTCGTTAGATTTCAAAAATTTACATTTATATAGTTTTTGCGTATGATGTATTTCTTTTAATTCTTCTTAATTTGTATGTTGTCTGGAGACATTAAGCAACATCCAGGGCCAGTACATACTAGATGTCGTCAGTGTTGTCTACTGTATTATAATATTTGTGGCCTTCAGGCAAGTATTCAAGACCTTACAGTTGCGTCCAGACATTATGATATTCTTTTGTGCTCAGAAACTTTGGTTTCTAATAAGACACTCATCTGAGCTCCTTATAATTGGTTTTAAGAAGTCAATTATTTTGAAACTGGATGTAATTCTAAGGGCTAGGGAAATGACAGTGTATAGTAGGACTGAGTACCCTGCTTCTCATAAGACCTGTTATGAATGTGGATGTCATGAAATTCAGATAATAAAAGTTTGTGGCAGGCATAACAATTTCTAGTTGTGTTCGATCTAACAGAATCCAGACATAAAAGATTTTGTCTTCGACTGTCTTCTTACCATTATGGCTAAGATACAAGAAGATGATAGAAAGATTTCTTTTATCCTTGTTGGTGATTTCAATGCTCAAATAGAGAGTGATTGAATTCTGTTCTGCTTACTGATCACCATTACTTAAGAGCTTTGTACTTTGCCTCTGAATCAGGCTGTGAGCTAATCATAAGTTAAGCTACTCACAGGTCTGATGATTACTTGGACCTCGTATGCACCGAATCCCATGGCTTAATGACAAGTAAGGTTGGTTCTCCTAAAAATCATGCCTTGATTTCATTATTGGTGAAGACTGAGAAGTCTGTCGCTGATGTATCATACTCGTGTAAGATTTATATAAAACCTCAAGCAGACTGGAGTGGTATTTTGAGTGATCTTTTGGCTTTTGAATTGGTCACAATTGTATAATACTGTTGATCCTGTCTTCTCTGAATGAGAATCTAGTCAACATGATTGATATGTGTATTCCTTCTCGTGTGCTAAGGTACCGAGTGAAAGACAAACCATGGTTCAATGATGATTGTAGACTACTTATTTGGAGTAGCAGGAGGCCTATCATCTTTGGAAGAGCAACAGATCAGATTTGACTTGAAATAACTATACTCAGCTTAGAGCTTTTGCTCAGAGAGTTTGTGCTTCAACTGAAAAGAAATACAATTTAACTATAAAAGAAACCCTTTCTGGTACAACTCAGGAACATAAGTGGTGGGCTACCCTTAAATCTGCAATCTTTAGTGTAGATGCAATATTTCCTCCATTACTTGAACCAGATAGCTTTGTCAATCAGTGTCCGAAGAAAAATGCAATCCTTTTGACTTATGTGTTTGACAGTAAGCAGAGTAATGAGAAACTTGATCTTCCTCATCCCTGTTTTCCTGAGGCTAAACTAACTAGTTTTGCTTTCTTGATCTCGTGAAATTAAAGCTCTCTGGAAGGACCTTGATGCTTATTGAGGTCTAGACTGAAATGCCTTAGCTCCAACGTTATCTGTTATTTTGCGCAATTTAGCAAGAAGGGGAGCTTTTGGCCCTTTTTGGTGAATTAGTAATGTTACTCCAATATGCAAATGTTTTTGTGGTAGCTCAAGTCCAACCCATTACCACCCTATTTCCATAACTCCTATATTATCTAATGTTTTTGAACATCTTTTGGCTAAACGTCTAAATAGGTTCTCTAAAGGTAAAATTCCATAGTTTGCAATTTGGCTTTTGTAAAGGCCTTGTAGCATGCGATGCCCTTCTTACAATTTCCAATGCTGTACAGAAATCCCTTAATTTTAGTCAGGAAGCTCGTATGATTGGCCTTGATTTTAGTGCTGCCTTTAAGCGTGTTAATTGTGAAGCCCTTGTTTTCAAACTGAAACAATTGGGAGTGGGTGGATCTTTTCTCAGCATCATTATTGAATTTTTAAGAAATAGCTCACAAAGAGTTGTAGTTGATGGGCACTATAGTAAGTATAGGAATGGGATATCTGGTGTTCCTCAGGCTAGTGTTCTTGGCTCATTACTTTTCATATGATACACATGATATGTGGTTTGGTCTAGAAAACAAGCTCGTTGCATGTGCAGAGGATGTTACTCTCTTTGCATCAATTCCATCTCCTGAATGTAGATCTGGGGTTGCTGAATCCCTTAATAGAGATCTAGCTAAAATTGGTACATGGCACAAATTATGGGGCATGAAGTTTAATCCTATCAAAACTCAAAGTATGATTGTAAGTAGGTAAAGGATAGTTGCTCCTCAACATCCGAATCTCAGCATTGATAATGTTTCTTTAACTTTGTATGACTCATAAAATTTTAGGTGTGATTCTCAACACCAAGTTAACTTTTGAGAAACACATCAGGTCTGTGTCTTCTTCAATTGCACAAAAAAAAATTGGCTTATTGAGTAAATGTTGTAAGATTTTCGGTGATCAATCTATTCTGAAGTATTGTTTTAATTCTTTCATTTTACCTTGCTTCGAGTATTGTTCTCCTTTTGATCTTCAGCAGCTGATTCTCATTTTAATTTATTGGACAGTAACTTACAGTCTATTAAATTTCTTATTCCTGATCTAGATATTAATCTAAGGCAACGTTGTTCATTTAGTTTGTTATGCATGTTGCATAAGATTTTTCATAATTCTGACCATCCTCTACATTCAGATCTTCCCAGGCAGTGTTACCCTCTTCGTAATACTAGATATGCAGTTAGAATCTAACAGTCAGGCCTTTTCCATCTTGGGGCTCAACATTAGAGTATTCTAGAAGTTTTATTCCAGCTATGACCAAGTTGTGGAATGATCTTCGTAATCTGATAGTTGAATTGGTAGAACTTCAAAAATTCAAATTTGCAGCAAGTGAGTTTATGTTGAACAGGGTGACATAAGTCTTTTTATAGTTTATATATGAAGGATCTGTTTTAATGTTGTTACTGTTCATAAGATGTTTTGTATTTGTTGTTCATTACTTCTCATATAGTTTATTTTCTTATTTCCTTTCCTCACTATGCTATTTTTCCCTGTTGAAGTCCTTAGGGTTATAGCATCCTGCTTTTCCAACTAGGGTTGTAGCTTACCTAATAATAATAATAATAATAATAATAATAATAATAATAATAATAATAATAATACCAATCAAAGATTTCTGACCTCCACCAAAGGTTAATCGTCCATAGCCTAAGATTATCTGTGGTGAAAAATCCGTCGAGTATTTTTGACATCTTTAAAATGGCGAAAAAATGCATATCCGGATCTAGAATCCGGATCCGTATCATCCAAAATGTAATGGTTGTCCATGACCTTAGATAGTAGGTTGGCCAGGGTAAAAGCCACCCGTGGAGATACTACAACTAGAGAGTTTTGGGGTCCTGTGACTTGCCAGACAGTACAATATTGGATCCTTCTCTCTGATTACGGTTATTTTTTCCTTTACCTACATATACACCGAATAGTCTGGCCTATTCTTTATATGGTTTGCTCTGTCCTCATACACCTGACAACACTGAGGTTACCAAACAATTAATCTTCTCTCAAGGGGTTAACTACTGCACCACTGTAATTGTTCAGTAGCTACTTTGCTCTTGGTAAGGGTAGAAGAGACTCTTTAGCTATGGTAAGCAGCTTCTCTAGGAGAAGGACTCTCCAAAATCAAGCCATTGTTCTCTAGTCCTGGGTAGTGCCATAGCTTCTTCTGTACCATGGTCTTCCACTGTCTTGGATTAGAGTTCTCTTGCTTGGGGGTACAATCGGGCACACTATTCTATCTTATTTCTCTTCCTCTTGCTTTGTTAATTTTTTATAGTTTATATAGGAAATATTCATTTTAATGTTGTTACTGTTCTTAAAATATTCTATTTTTCTTTCTTTCCTTTCCTCACTGGGCTATTTTCCCTGTTGAAGCTGTTGGGCTTATAGCATCCTGCTTTTCCAACTAGGGTTGTAGCTTTGCAAATAATAATAATAATAATAATAATAATAATAATAATAATAATCTATCTATTGTGAAAAATTTGTCAATATCCGTCGAGAAGTTTTGATGTTATCTTTGAAATAGCGAGATATACAAATTCCGGATCTAGAATCCGGATCCCCAAAATTTAACGGGATCGCTCATAACCTAAGATTTATCTGTGGTGAGAATTTCGTCAAAATCCGTCGGGTAGTTTTGACGTAACCCTGTCCACAGAAACACGAAAAATATAAATCCGGATCTAGAATCCGGATCCGAACTCGTATCATCACCAAAATTTAATGGGGTCGTTCATGTCCTAGGGTCTATCTTCGGTGAAAATTTCGTCAAAATCTGTCAAGTAGTTTTGACGTAATCCTGTCCACAGACACACAGACAAATAAATAAACCGACTAGATCACAAGGCCTATTTTGGCAGAGGTAGTAAATGATCGAGAAAACACAACTCTTTATTGAAAAGTGGTAAATAGCCTGGTATATCTTGTAGTAACAATGCATGCTTATTTTGGTATTTTGTGTCTTTTTATATGATAACGTATGCATGTTTTTATTTGTTGAAATGACACATGTGTTGTTTTTTTTTTTTTTTTATTAAGGCCCTATACGTTATCATACCAATCAAGCAACGTTGAAACAAGTTATTAATAGAAAAAAGGTTATTCAATATATTCACTTTAAGAAGATTAAGCGGTATGTGTTTTAAAAATGTTATTCAGTGACAAACATGATTGCAAATAATTGTATAAGATAAATATATGTAGCCTTCAGAATGGAATGACAACAACAATCTGAGTTTTTTACCAACAGT
>NC_090739.1:98881929-98909429 GCF_036898095.1 Palaemon carinicauda | reverse complement strand
CCTTCTGCTGCTGTTGCTGAGCAAAAGTCAGACTTGTTCTTTCTATATTTGTCCACCTGATGAAGAAATAGTACGAGTGAATCTTCATCAGGTATCAAAGCATGCTAGACCAAGTCAGACTTCTTCCCTCTACTGCTTTTATCACTGCTGCTGCCGCTGCTACTGCTGCTGTTGCTCCTCGTCATTTTCCTCCTACTACTGTTGCTGCTCGTCCGCCTTCTGCTGCTGCTGCTGAGGAGAAGTCAGACTTGTTCTTTTTACATTCGTTCACCTGATGAAGAAACAGTAGAAATTATTTCTTATCAGGTAACAAATCATGCTTGACCAAGTCAGACTTCTTTCCTCAGCTGCTTCTGTCGCTGCTGCTGCTGTTACTCCTCGTCCTTTTCCTCCTACCACTGTTGCTGCTTGTTCTCCTTTTCCTGCTGCTGCTGAGGAGAAGTTATACTTGTTCTTTTTACATTGGTCCACCTGATGAAAAAAAAGTACAAGTGGATCTTTATTAGGTAACGAAGCATGCTAGACTAAGTCAGAATTCTTTCCTCTGCTTCTTTTGTTGCTGCTGCTGCTGCTGTTCCTCTTCCTTTTCCTCCTACTACTGTTGCTGGTCATCCTCCTTCTGCTGCTGCAGCTGAGGAGAAATCAGACTTGTTCTTTCCACATTTTTCCACCTGAAGAAGAAACAGTTCAAGTGAATCTTTATCAGGTAACAAAGCATCCTAGACCAAGTCAGACTTCTTTACTATGCTGCTTTTTTTTACTGCTGTTGCTGATGCTGCTCCTCGTCCTTTTCCTCCTACTACTTTTGCTGATTGTTCTTCTGCCGCTGCTGATGCTGAGGAGAAGTTAGACTTGTTCTTTCTACATGTGTCCACCTGAAGAAGAAACAGTACAGGTGAATCTATATCAGGTAACAAAGCATGCTAGACCAAGTTAGACTTCTTTCCTCTGCTGATGCTGCTGCTCCTCGTCCTTTTCCTCCTACTAACATTGCTGCTTGTCCTCCTTCTGGTGCTGCTACTGAGAAGTCAGACTTGTTCTTTCTACATTCGTCCACCTGATGAAGAAACAGTACAAGTGAATCTTTATCAGGTAACAAAGCTTGCTAGACCAAGTCAGACTTCTTCCCTCTGCTGCTTCTATTTTTGCTGCTGCTGCTGCTCCTCATCCTTTTCCTCCTACTACTGTTGTTGCTTGTTCTTCTTCTGCCGCTTCTGCTGCTGAGGAGAAGTCAGACTTGTTCTTTCTACATTTGTCCACCTGATGAAGAAACAGTACGAGTGAATCTTTTTCAGGTAACAAAGAATGTTAGACGAAGTCTGACTTCTTCCCTCTGCTGCTTTTGTCACTGCTGCTGCTGCTGCTGGTCCTTGTCCTTTTCCTCCAACTACTGTTGCTATTCGTCCTCCTTCTGCTGCCACTGCTGAGGAGAGGTCAGACTTGTTCTTTCTACATTTGTCCACCTGATGAAGAATCAGTACAAGTGAATCTTTATCAGGTAACAAAGAATGTTAGACCAAGTCGGACTTCTTCCCTCTGCTGCTTTGGTCACTGCTGCTGCTACTGCTGCTCCTTGTCATTTTTCTTCTACTACGGTTGCTATTCGTCCTCCTTCTGCTGCTGCTGCTGAGGAGAAGTCAGACTTGTTCTTTCTACATTTGTCCACTTGATGAAGAAATAGTAAAAAGTTAATCTTTATCAGGTAACAAAGTATGCTAGACCAAGTCAGACTTCTTTCCTATGCGGCTTTTGTCGGCGTTGTTGTTGCTGCTCCTCGTCCTTTCCCTTCTACTAATGTTGCTGCTTGTCCTCCTTCTGCTGCTGCTGCTGAGGAGAAGTCAAACTTGTTCTTTGTGCATTTGTCCACCTGATGAAGAAACAGGATAAGTGAATTTCTATCAGGTAACAAAGCATGCTAGACCAAGTCAGACTTCTTTCCTCTGCGGCTTTTGTCGACGTCGTTGTTGCTGCTCCTCGTCCTTTTCCTTCTACTAATGTTGCTGCTTGTCCTCCATCTGCTGCTGCTGAGGAGAAGTCAGAATTGATCTTACTTCATTTGTCAACCTTATGAAGAAACAGTACAATTGAATCTTTATTAGGTAACAAATCATGCTAAACCAAGTCAGACTCCTTTCTTCAGCTGCTTTTGTCGCTGCTGCTGCTGCTGCTCCTCGTCATTTTCCTCCAACTAATGTTGCTGCTCGTCCTCCTTTTGCTGCTCCTGCTGAGGAGAAGTCAGACTTGTTCTTTTTACATTTGTCCACCTGATTAAGAAACAGTACAAGTGAATCTTTATCAGTTTACAGAGCATGCTAGACCAAGCCATACTCCTTTCCTCAGCTGCTTTTGTCGCTGCTGCTGCTGCTGCTGCTTCTCGTCCTTTTCCTCCTACTAATGTTGCTGCTCGTCCTCCTTCTGCTGCTAATGCTGAGGAGAAGTCAGACTTGTCCTTTCTACATTTGTCCACCTAATGAAGAAACAATACAAGTGAATCTTTATCAGGTAACAGAGCATGCTAGACAAAGTCAGACTTCTTTCCTTTGCTGCTCTTGTCGGCGTTGTTGCTGCTGCTCCTCGTCCTTTTCCTCTTACTAAAGTTGCTGTTCGTTCTTCTTCCGCTGCTGAGAAGTCAGACTTGTTCTTTCTACATCTGTCCACCTTATGAAGAAACAGTACAAGTGAATCTTTATTAGGTAACAAAGTATGCTAGACCAAGTCTAACTTCTTTCCTATGCTGCCATTGTTGCTGCTGCATCTCTTCGTCATTTTCCTCCTACTACTGTTGCTGTTTGTCCTCCTTCTGCTGCTGCTGCTGAGGAGAAGTCAGACTTCTTCTTTCTGCATTTGTCCACCTGATGAATAAATAGTACAAGTGAATCTTTATCAGGTAACAAAGCATGCTAGACCAAGTCATACTCCTTTCCTCAGCTGCTTTTGTCGCTGCTGCTGCTGCTGCTGCTTCTCGTCCTTTTCCTCCTACTAATGTTGCTGCTCGTCCTCCTTCTGCTGCTAATGCTGAGGAGAAGTCAGACTTGTTCCTTCTACATTTGTCCACCCAATGAAGAAACAGTCCAAGTGAATCTTTATCAGGTAACAGACCATGCTAGACAAAGTCAGACTTCTTTCCTTTGCTGCTCTTGTCGGCGTTGTTGCTGCTGCTCCTCGTCCTTTTCCTCTTACTAAAGTTGCTGTTCGTTCTTCTTCCGTTGCTGAGAAGTCAGACTTGTTCTTTCTACATCTGTCCACCTTATGAAGAAACAGTAAAAGTGAATCTTTATCAGGTAACAATGCATGCTAGACCAAGGCAAACTCCTCTCTTCAGCTGCTTTTGTTGCTGCTGCTGCTGCTGCTCTTCGTCATTTTCCTCCTAATAATGTTGCTGCTCGTCCTCCTTTTGCTGCTGCTGCTGAGGAGAAGTCGGACTTGTTCTTTCTACATTTGTGCACCTGATGAAGAAACTGTACAAGTGAATCTTTATCAGGTAACAAATCATGCTTGACCAAGTCAGACTTCTTTCCTCTGCTGCTTTTGTCGCTGCTGCTGCTGCTGCTCCTCGTCATTTTCCTCCTAATAAAGTTTCTGCTTGTTCTCCTTGATATAATATGCAAGAGGTTGCAGTGATTAAAAGTCAGGTCTTGATGGCTTGGGTGCTAGGTAGAGACTGCCCTTTATTCATAGCTACATGGGACTACATGATACCACATCCCCCTTATCACATACAAAGCATTGATTACACATAATAACTAATCTGGCATGTAAGTACAAAGAAATAAACGATGAAAGTTCCATATTCAAACGTATTCCATTGTTTTCATCCCTTCACAATAAACATGCATAGTACAATTTGTGATTGTGGATAGTAATATAAACATAATAGCTATTATCTTTGCAGACTTTGGTCCGAATAGTGTTGGTTACAGCAGGGCAGTCATAAATATGAAAATAAGTGGCAAATTATAATTTTTTTTTTTTTTTTTTTTTTTTTTTTTTTTTTTTGATGCAAAAAACAACAACACCCAAAATATATTAAAACAAAATGGAAACCTGATACACATGTAACGAGTGTTCGAAATGGAGCCTGTTCTCCAGTCCGAGACTCGCAAATTTTCAAATAAAATTCATTATTCTGAATCACTTATCAGTCCTGAGACTGATAACTTTTCTTGGGTTTCAAACTCTGGTAACGACCTCTCAGAATTTTCGGTCATGAAACGAGGGGGGGGGAGTTGTATATTATTATTTAACTTAACACTTTATGGGAATTTACGGTATGTGACCGCATTACTTTCAATATATCTGGATGGGGTTTTCACCAGCCGGCCTGACTTGGTATACACCGCTGTCGGGTCTGTAGTGTTATCACTAGTTGCGGGTCTTTGGTGGGTTATTTCGGTCTCACTAGGTGGCGGCAGCGATATATCGGCGGGTCGTGGTGGAGGCTGTGCTGATGATGTTGGAGCCTGCTGCCGGGTGTTGGGCGGTTCTGTGTTTGTCGCGAGCGGTGTTGGACGGATGTGGGACCGGTTCCTCCTGAGGCACGCTCCGTTTTGGGCTTCCACAATGTATGATTGGGGTTCTTCTGACTTACGTACCACTCTGCCTGGCACCCATGTGTGGCAGGCCTTGTCGAATATTCGGACTGGTTGTTCGGGTTGGAGGTCTGTGAAGTGCCGTTGTGTCCGATTTGGTCCTAGGCGGTCCTGGAGGTGGTTGCGGGTCGTGATGTGTGCGAGATGTGGTTCGTATCTGCCTGGTAGGTCAGTGGTCACATTGCGACCAAACATGAGCTCTGCGGGGCTGGTTGTCTTATTGTCGATCGGGGTGGCCCGTAAGTGGAGTAATGCAGTATGCATATCACCACCTGTCTCAAGGCATTTTTTGATAATCGCCTTGCATGTTCCAACTGCGCGCTCCGCGAGGCCATTGGACTGAGGGTAATGTGGGCTTGATGTGATGTGCTCAATACCCCAGGCTTTTGTGAAGTCCCTCATGGCTGCTCCCGTGTATTGAGGTCCGTTGTCTGAGACCAGGGTTTTGGGGCATCCGAACAGCGAACACAGGAATTTGAGGTGGTTGGCCACACTTTCAGATGACAGGTTTTTTAGTTCGGTGACTATCGGGAATTTTGTGAAATAATCAGTTGTGATCAGATATGTCTTGTGGCCAATTTGGAAGATGTCCGAAGCGACTTTGAACCAGGGCATTGGGGGAATGTCATGATGCGTGGTTTCACTAGGACTTTGCTGGGGCTGGTACTTCTGGCATATGTCACATGCCCTGACCTTGTCCTCTATATCCTTTGCAATGTTGGGCCAGAATACACACTCCCGTGCCAGGGCTTGTGTTTTTGTGATCCCTTGGTGGGACCGGTGGAGCTGGTCCAGTATACGGCCTCTGACCTCTTTGGGGATGATAACTTGTCGCCCTTTGAATATGACTCCGTCTTCCACGGCAAGGCATTCTCTGTATGAGAAAAACTGGCGGATATCGGGGTGACAGCCTTTTACTGAGGTAGGCCAACCCTCGATGATAGTATGCTTGAGAGTGCGCAGCACTGGGTCGGTGTCAGACCTATGGCGGACCTCTTCCAAAATCTGGGGACCAAATTTTATGAGTGCAACTGATATCACATCGATGTCATCTAGTTCCAGTCCGTCCACTCGTGTATCCAAAGGGATTTCCTTGTCATTTTGTGGGTTAGGAAGGCGTGATAGGGCGTCGGAGAGTACAAGGGTTCGTCCTTCCTTGTACTTGACCCTCATGTCATACCCCTGCAGTTTCAAGAAGAGACGTTGTAGTCTAGGTGGGGCACTGATCAGTGGCTTCTCCCAGATATTAACGAGGGGTTTGTGGTCGGTGACAGCTTCGAAGTCTCTTCCGTATAGGTAGGTATGAAATCGTTGCACGCCGTGTACTAGTCCAAGGGCCTCTCGCTCGATATTGCTGTAATTTGCCTGCGTTGGTGTCAGGGCTTTGCTGGCGAAGGCTATTACCTTCCCGTCTTGGGTGAGGGCCGCCCCGAGGCCTTTTTGCGATGCATCGACTTCAAGAGTCACGGGTCGAGTTGGGTCATAGTAAGACAGCGTGCTTGATGGTGCTATTTGGCGTTTCAGGTGTTGATAGGTGGATTCATGGTCTTCTTCCCATTGGAAGGGCACATCTTCCTTGACCAGATCTCGAAGTCTTTGTGACTGAGCTGAGTAATGTGGTACATAGGGGCTGAGGTAAGTCATTACTCCCAGGAATCTCTGTAGTTCCTCTTTATTGGAGGGTGACGGCATGCTATGCAGGTCGTGTACCTTTGACGGGTCTGGCATCATGCCCTTGCTGGTATAGCGTGTTCCGAAAAACTCGATTTCTGGTTTTGAAATGGAGCATTTCTTCGAGTTTAGGCTGAGTCCGTGTTGAGCTGCACGCTGCATGAACCCCATCAGGTTTTTGTCGTGTTCCGACTGGTCTTTCCCACATATTGCCACGTCATCAGCGATGCCAACAACACCTGGGAGATTCTCGATGATGGAGTCCATCCTGGCTTGAAATATGTCCTGGCTTACATTCAGCCCGAATGGTAGCCTTGTCCAACAATACCGGCCGTGTGGTGTTCGGAACGTTGTCAGTAGTTGTGAGTCCTCGTGTAGCGGTATACTCCAGTAGCCTGCTTTGGCGTCTAGCTTGGAGAACACTTTCGCTTTGGAGAATACCGGGTTGATCTCTTCTAGAGTGGGAATCTTGTGGGGACATCTTTTGAGGTTTTGGTTGAGCCGCTTGGGGTCCAGGCAGATCCGTAGGCTTCCATCGGGTTTTGTGACATACACAAGGCTGCTACACCAGTCTGTGTGTGCCGTTACGCGTCTGATAACCCCCTCTTTCTCCATAGTGTCAAGCTCGGACTTGATGCGGGGCTTCAGGTGGATACTCACCTTACGGGGCGGATCACAGAAAGGTATCGCGTCATCCTTGAGGTGGAGCATCGCGGGCTCTTTTAGTTTGCCGATACAGTCAAACTGTGCTGGGAATTGCGCTTTTAGTTGTTCGACTGACCTAATAGGGCCTTGTTGGCTTGGTTGCTCAGGTATTCCAGTAACGTCGTTGACATTGATATCCACAATACCAAGTTTTTGGCATGAGGGAAGGCCAAGTATGGCTGGACCAGACACATCAACCACGAAGAACTTTTCTTGCGAGAATGCTGGGTTGCTGAGTTTGCGGACGCTGAGCATTAGTGACCCTAGGCAGGGAATATTGTCGCCACTGTATGATGTTAGTCTTACTGACGGTTCTGGGGATAGTACGAGGCTGGTGGGTGCATCACCAAACATTTGCTTGTATGTCCGCAAGGGCAGCGTATTGCCACCGGAACCTGTGTCGATTTTGAGTTTCAGGGGCCCATAGGCTGGGGGGTTTTCATGCTTGACCATAAGCTTTGAGAATGCTTCTCGTTTCGGTGCCACTCCTATGTCGGATATCGTTATCATGTCGAAGTTTGGCATATAATCTGTTTCTTCATCAAGATTAGGGTTTTCATTAACCATGACTTCGTGTTGCCTGTGGTTAGGAGCCCGATTCGGCCGTCGGTAGAAGCGCCCTCTTGTCTTGCTCTGACGTTGTGTCGGCTGCATGTTGTCTCCTGGCATTGTTCTGCCTCCATCAGTTTTGCGGCACATCTTTTTCCAGTGCCCTTTGATGCCACAACCACTGCATCTGTCATTGTAAGCGGGGCATGACCTTATGGGATGGCTAAGCCCACAGTTCCAGCAGGGATTGTCCGTGGTTTGTAGTTTGTTCCGTGGATCGTTGCTTTCCCTTCGAATTGCATCCACATTGGTATGGCTTGTACTTGTGTTCTCAGAGCTCATCTGTATGGAGCGTAATGATGCCGTGGAGGCCGCAATGGCCTCGTATTCCCGACCTCTCTCTAGAACGTTGCTCACAGCATAGCCCTTCGGCTTAGTTAGGAGTTCTTTCCGAAATTCTTCGAATTGTGTTCGTAGTATGGTCATTTCGATAAGTCGTTCGTTGAGTTCTCTGTCTTCAAACTCGCACTTTGTCGCTTTTTCACGGAGTCTGGCCAGGAATTGACTGATTGTTTCAGCAGGTTTCTGTTTGGTATTTGCAAATTCGAGGCGGTGAACTCGGAAATTTATTTTCACCGTCGCATCAACCTCACTTTCAATAAGCCTCCATATGTTCTGTGGCACACGTTGCTCCTGTTCAGTGAGGCCGCTCGCCAAGATACGCCTCATGCCCTCATCGCCGAGGGCAATTTTAATTTTAGTTGCTTGCTTGCCCGGGTCTGTGACTTCCTGGTCTTCGAGGTATAAGTTCATGCGCGCCTTGAATGCACGAAACGACTCTGCCAGGGGCTGGTGAGCCCAGTCCATACTTGGGCATTTAGGCTGGGCCATGATTGGATTTGGTTTCGAGTGTTACACAATAGATAGATAGTGATTGGATTAATAACACAGTTTATGGTTCACAAAGAAACATATAATGAGAGTATGGAAATCACTACAAAAATTTGTCACTGGTAGCCGGCACGGTTTTCAGTTTTGTTTACACTGCTGAATGTACGTTGTTGTTTGGCTCATTTTGTGAAGTAGTGCGCGGATAACAATGGCCAAAATACTTGTAAGTAATCTATTCACAACTTTCTTCACTATTCTCACTGTAATCACGGTGCACTAATGTCCATTCTATGCCATAACCTGACGATATAAGTTATTTATGGTTGTTATCTGGGCCGGTATGACAGTCTTTGTCTGGTTGCTGTTGGGTGAAAATGGCGTCTTCTGCAGCCGTTGGTAATAAACTCTGGCTGATTATGAGTCCTCTTCTCAGTTATTACGGACAGAAGAGGTATGTAAAGTGTCTCTATGGTCCGGGTTTGTTGATGGAATGGCGTGGGGTGCGTTACCACACTGCCACCATGATATAATATGCAAGAGGTTGCAGTGATTAAAAGTCAGGTCTTGATGGCTTGGGTGCTAGGTAGAGACTGCCCTTTATTCATAGCTACATGGGACTACATGATACCACACTCCTTCTGCTGCTGCTGTTGCGGAGAAGTCAGACTTGTTTTTTCTACCTTTTTCCACCTGGTGAAGAAACAGTACAAGTGAATCTTTATCATGTAACAAAGCATGCTAGGCCAAGTCAGACTTCTTCCCTCTGCAGCTTTTACTGCTGCTGCTGCCACTGCTGCTGCTGCTACTGCTACTGCTCCTCATCCTATTCCTCCTACTACTATTGCTGTTCGTTCTCCTTCTGCCGCTGCTGCTGAGGAGAAGTCAGACTTGTTCTTACTACATTTGTCCACCTAATTAAGAAACAGTACAAGTGAATCTTTATTAGGTAACAAAGCATGTTAGACCAAGTCAGACTTCTCTCCTCTGCTGCTTTTGTCGGCGTTGTTGCTGCTGCTCCCTACCCTTTTCTTCCTACTACTGTTGCTGCTGCTGAGTAGAAGTCAGACTTCTTCTTTCTACATATGTCCACCTGATGAAGAAATAGTACAAGTGAATCTTTATCAGGTAACAAAGCATGCTAGACCAAGTCAGGCTCCCTTCCTCAGCTGCTGTCCTGCTCCTCGTCATTTTCCTCTTACTAATGTTGCTGCTCGTCCTCCTTCTGCTGCGGCTGCTGAGGAGAAGTCAGACTTGTTCTTTTTACATTTGTCCACCTGATAAAGAAACAGTACAAGTGAATCTTTATTAGGTAACAAAGCATGCTAGACCAAGTCAGACTTCTTTCCTCTGCTGCTGTTGTCGCAGCTGCTGCTGCTGCTCCTCGTCTTCCTCCTACTACTGTTGCTGCTCTTTCTCCTCCTGCTGTTGTTGCTGAGAAGAAGTTTGACTTGTTCTTTCTGCATTTGTCCACCTGATGAAGAAACAGTACAGGTGAATCTTCATCAGGTAACAAAGCATACTAGACCAAGTCAGCCTTCTTCCTTCTGCTGCTTTTGTTACTGCTGCTGCTGCTGCTCCTCGTCATTTTCCTCTTACTACTGTTGCTGTTTGTCCTCCTTCTGCTACTGCTGCTGCTGAGAAGAAAGAAGTCAGACTTGTTAATTCTGCATTTGTTCACATGACAAAGAAACAGTACAGGTGAATCTTTATCAAGGAACAAAGCATGCTAGACCAAGTCAGACTTCTTCCCTCTGCTACTGTTGTTAATGCTGCTGCTGCTCTTACTCTTCTTCTTCTTCTTCGTCCAGATCTTTTCCCACTTCTAGGTGGGGTCGATGTTTCTGGTCAGCTTTCTCCATCTACCTCTTACTCCTACTGTTTCTATATTTTTTTTTCTAGTTATATTTTATATATATATATATATATATATATATATATATATATATATATATATATATTTATATATATATTTTCTAGATTTTCTAAAAAAAAAACGAAGTGATCTCGTCTTCTCTTTCTTTCTTTTCCTCTAGAACAATATTCAGTTCATGGTTCATTTTTCCTCTTCTTTCTTGATCCTCTTTAATTTTCTCGATCATTATATCTTTATCCTTTGCGTTGTTCCTGATAATTTTCTTCAGAGAAGTAATTTCATCTTCTCTCTCTTTCATCCTTTCAAGAACGCAATTTAGTTCTTGATTCATCCTTTGTCTTTGTCTTCGTTCCTCTTCAATTTTCACCACCATATTCTTTTCCTTTTCCTTCAGTTGAAGATCTAATTCTTCCTTGCTTTCTAGAGCGTTTTGCAAGTCCTCTTCCAACCGAAGCTTTTCTAAATCTGTCGGTTGATCTTTGCCATGATTCCGATAACTTCTAAATTTTCGGTAACCAAATGTCACAAGTCCACTAATAATAGGTAGGCCGAAAGCAAATGCGTTGGCAATTAGCGCCGCTTTTCCGACAAATTTTTCTGGCGATGGCACCGCAGGCGCCTCCACGGTCGGTTCTGCTGCAGGAAGTTGTATTCTTAACTCGAGATGAAAGATAAAATGTCCTGCAGATCAGGGTTGTTACGGCATTTAACAACCCTGATCTGCAGGGCATTTTATCTTTCGTCTGACTGGACATCCTTTCATAATGAAATAGTTTTTTTGAAGCAGCATTTCAAGGATAACTGTTTTCCAACTAAAATATTTTATAGATTAGTTACCAAATATCTGACCAAACATTACCAACCTAAACTTTAAGTTCCTACAGTCCCCAAAATGATTTTCTATGCCTCTTTGCCTTTTATTCATAACAGAAAATATGGGAAACAAATTTAAAAAGTCATTTTAAACAATTTTCCGAGTCTGGATTTTAAACTTATCTTTAAGAATCCCCTGACAGTTGAATCCATGTTTAGAATTAAAGATTTTCTCCCCGATCTAATGCGTTCTTCAGTGGTCTATATGTTTACTTGTCCGAGATGTAATCTCAGAAATTATATGGGTTCCACAAAAAGATTGCTGAAAGTTCGTATAGATGCTCATCGTTGAGAGAGTCATAGAACTGGATGTGCGCTCAAAACCAAAGAATTCTCAACCATCAGAGAACATGCAAGTAAATGCAAGACCAACATTACATGTAAAAACGCTGAAATCATTGCTCAAGCGCAAAACAACTCCTCTCTACGAGTATTACTGTCGTTAATGATTAAAGAAAAGGCCCCTAAACTAAACAGCCAATTATCATCTCCCCCCTCCCCCCCACATCGCTTAAGCCGGCAAATTTAGAATTTTCTTCCTGAGTACTGTCCTTCAGATAGTCCCTCAGGTCTCTAGTCTGTTCCAGACAGGTTGGTCTCCTTAGACAATTTGAATTTTTGTATGTTTAATTTCAAGATAAATTTCTCTTAGTTAATTTTATTTTATCTCCAGATTTTACTTGTAACTGTGTTTATAATTTCAATTTTAATTTTTATTGTCTTTTTTTGTATTTTATATATTTTTTACTGAGTTTTGCTTAAAATGTCTTATATGTCCATTTTAGACTTGATAATGGGATGAGTCCTGAAACGTTGGCACCAATAAACTGAAAGATGTTGTCCAGACTCTTCGTCCTCCTGTTTATTTTATCTTTGAAGCTCGCCAGGAGCAACGACCTACCTCAACGTCTATGTATATGTGTATATATATATATATATATATATATATATATATATATATATATATATATATATATATATATATATATATATATATATATATATATATATATATATGTAGACTAGACTTTCCTTGGAGATTCTTTCCATCCATTGAATGTAATGTTTTATCTACGTTCCAGCAGTATTTTTTGAAAGGTGGGGATTTTCTTTCGTGCATATAAGTTTAACACTGTTCTTCTTAAACATATTTGTTGAAGTCGTCGAGAGCAGGATGATACTTTTCTTTCTTGAAATTTAGTTTTTACACATTCTTATTGTGTGGTCATTCGACGAACTATTATTTCAGTAACATTAGTAGTTTCAAACGTATGGATACATGCTTTAAAAGGGCCGCTGTTCATCTTCATTATGAAATACTTGTACACACTGTATACTCAAGTTTACAATTGTTCAAATTTGATAGCTTATGCAGTCTTAAGCACTCTATTTTATACTCCAAGATCAACCATTCTGGGGATTAAATATGGCTCACTGATCTTTGCCTGATAAATTTACTCTTGTGACCTTCAAGATTTCAAACTCACCATCTTGCCAGAGTCTTATTACGACAATAGAATAAAATGGCAAATAAAGTGGGATTATGATTTCGAAAAAAAAAATGTTGTTGGTTCAAATTATCATTATAGAAATTAAACCTTACCTTATGAAATATATATGTTCGACAAGAATAACAGGAGAGAGAGAGAGAGAGAGAGAGAGAGAGAGAGAGAGAGAGAGAGAGAGAGAGAGAGAGAGAGAGAGAGAGAGAGAGAGAGACTGGATTTAACTTCTGGTTAATCGTAGCCACCTCTGGTTAATCCTGTGAGATTAGTCAAAACGGAACATCTGTCATGAAGTGGCTACGCTTTATCAGTTTCACTCAGTTTGGATGGATCGTGTCTAACTACTGTGTTCTTTTTTCCTTAAATTGGTCGAAATATTTTGACACGAGTACGCTATACAGTGGGTCAGAAATCGTCTCAGCGGCCACGACAGATTAGTTTTACTATAGTAGATAAATCTTCAGTCTCTAATGGAATACGCATAATATATTAAATTATGGAGACAGGGTTTTTTTCTTGGCTAAAAGTCTTGTGATGAAAAGAAATTAAATTGCATTACAAGATTTTGAAGGCAGGATGATAGACCTCCCAGAGGTTTCAGACCGTTAATTCTCCCAACAGGAATGTATTATGATAACGATGTATCCTGTGTCAAGGCATATTTAGTGGTACACGTTTGACATGAAATTTTCTTTCAAAACACATAGCCTTGGATCCCAGGATACCCTTGACCAAAACCAAGAAAAATATCCTTTCCCATATGTAATTTATAAGGTTATGAGAAACATTTCAACTTTTCCGAAGCTGGACTGTGATAGTATGTAGATAGCTTTTCAGTCAAGAAAAGGGTAAAAAAATGGCTATTTACAAAACGCAGTCTTTGGAGAAGAGTATTCTGGACTGCCTGCTTCCAACTAAATAAATCTCCTTTAGTCTGGGAAAGTATTATTTGCATGATTCCTTGAAACCTTTAACCAAAAGTATAACATGCTGTCCCATATTTGAATGTTAGATTTTGCTGATGGAGAGCACGTTTGGAATAAACTGTTTTTTAAGTATCATACACTTTCATTTCATTTATGGCACATAGTGAAATATCATGGACTGAAAAGCTATCGTCAAAGCTATCTTGGAAACTGGATAGATTCAAAGGCTAAAAAAGAATTAAGAGAGGTAAAATAGTATCTTGGAGGAAGAGGAGAATTTCATGAAGGAACAGAACTCAAAAAGATTTTCTGCTAATATTAGAGCTACCTAATATGAGTGACTTAGTAGGCATACGTGCCTAAGATACCTCAAATTCTACAATAGAAGTCTGGGCTTCAAAACTTCAATGGGAGTGGTAAAGGCAGGAGTATGGTAACTAGGAAGTTATTGGAGTAGAAAGCCTTCCAAATTTCTATTTAAGATTAAGTGCCTTTTTGAATGCCCTTAACATTTACATTCCAATATCTTCATCTTCATACTTGAACCGATGTTTAACTAAACCATAGCTCTGCATTATCAAAATGAATTGCATGCTGTAAAATGTGAACGTGAACCAAGAGTGATAACTTGTAGAGGGCAGTAGTTGGTGAGTTGTTCACTTGGTGAAAGCAAGACAGTTTTATTCCTAGAAGTTAAAGACCTCTCATGGGTTCTTCTTTCAATAAACCTTGGCTCCATAATTTTCTCACGCCATAGAAGATTGGATTTTTTCTATCCATATTTAATGGTGTTTAAATACATAACCATAAAATATTTACTAATCCATCCAGCTCATTCTACTGCTCTCTTGAAAGGTAGTCTGAAAAGGTCTTCTGCAGCCTGAATGCCATCTACACCAGTAACGTTTTAAAGTGTAGATTTATGGCCAGGGATAGTCATGGGTGGTGGGTCAAGAAAATGCCTAGCTTACAGTGCAGAGATAAACGGATGTTAATTCCAGTCTTAGAACTATAAATATTGAATCTAGCAAGGTGGAGCCATATAGGATACTACCATGTTAACTATTTACAAGAGAATAGGACAATGCACATCTAAGAAGACCATGTGAAACAGAAATGAACCTCAGCAGATTCACAAGGCAGTAAAGGCCATAAGTAGTTAAAGGAAAATACAGTAAGAGTTCCCTTGCTCTTCAATCCTCTTCTACTTAATGAATTAGCGTACACTAATCCAGATATCCCATATGGGATAGCCTACATAAGAAAAATTTTCGTGAAGACAAAAAATTAAAAGAAACAAAGATAATTATAACCAAAATAAAGATAATATATAGATCAAATAGAAGTAGAAGAAAAAAATGTCGACCAGGAATTACAAAAGATTTTTTTTATTATTATTTGTTTTAGCTTCAAATAAAGTTATTGCAAACTTGACAAGAAATATTGATTTGAATATTTTTTTTTTATGCAAGACTAAATAGAGTTGAGACAGTATAAATAAAAAAATCAATCCTATGTCTGGAAGTAATGCATGATCACCTAGTACATGGAGGAAAGTCAAGCAAGATACAAATGTTCTAAGTAGATTATTGGAAATCTTGCTTAAACCATGAAAATCAAAATCAAAATAAAAATCATTTCAATACCAGCCTTGTAGCTTCAACTAGATGCAGGACAGTTACACGAGATGAACAAAGGACATGTTTCAGAAGACAAAACCGAAATGCAAGAAATGATAGGAAGTAACCAGTCTTCAAGTAATGAGTCTTCAATCTCTTGAGTGTTCAATAACACGTTGGAAATTCCAGGCTGCATGAAAGGCAATCCATCTCATAATTCACTAGCATTAGACTTCCATCAAGCATTTGACGGTTGCAGCCACTGCATCCCCTCAAAAAGGGAACAAGAAAAGTAGAAGAGTTAATCATCTACCTTTGGTCTGGACTTGTGCTGAATTAGATAAGCAGCCACCATCCAGACCTAAGGAAAGGGGTATGTAGACCAGTGGGAAATGTTCCAAAGTTATAAAGAGTACAACAACAGGTAAACTGGCAGAGGTCCGTACGCCCTGAAGTTTTATCTGCAAGCAAGAAGTCTTACACAGTCAGAAGGATAAGATCTAGACGACTCTGAACTGATGTCAGGAGCAACAGGTACTGGACCTTCATGACAAGTTCTGTATAATGATGAATGCAAAAGAACTCCCATCTCTCCATGGTTGACATGATAAGAGAGCCTTAAAATTCCCCTACCCTCTTGTCAATGTAGAGCAGAGAGACCGTCTTCAGGGAAATACCCCAATGGTGCCATCCTTTGGGTAGCAGGAGACACATGTGCTATTGCCCTGAGGACGAGGACCATCTCACCTTGAAACCTAAATCCTAGGGTAGGCAGGACTACTGAAAGCTCCCTTCGAGCATGGACTGCTTCCCCGAGGAAAGAGATCCAATCCTTCCAAGGAGTTTCTTTATTAGAGATAGGTGAGGAGGCCTATGATATGCTGATGGTGCTCTGGCCAGAGAGACATATCCATATGACCCCCATCATAGAGAGTGCCCCTGTTTGACGTGTGTCGAGGACAGCACATATATCCAGACATCTTTCTCGAAGGGAAGTGTCCATCTGTCAAGTATGCAAACTTCATTGAGGGAGAAACTGTGAAGCTGCAACTGACAGAAAAGAGCCAACCAAGATACCTCTCGCAAGGTATCGGAAAGTTGGTCGATGATGTTCTATCCTGCCTGGACAGAATACGTACTCAGTAACTGGAGGAACAGTTGCCTGCCTCTGCTATATAAGAAGCATCTGTTATAAAGGGTTCACATTTTGGTTTACCGACGCCATTCCCTACTGGAGGAGCAGGGTGGCTTTAAAGAGCAACCGGTCCAGAAATATTAGCTGTCACACAAGGCTTGCGCTCTGCTAGATGGACTCAGAGGGATCAGTAGACTGGTGAGTTATGCTGTTCCATTCTGGTTGAAGAGAGCAGCTTTCTAAGAGCAAGGATGCTCCTCTTATCCCATGACTGTAACGGGAGAAGGTGACCATAATGCTTCAACTTTGCCTGACCTTTGGAATCAGTGATGGGTCCCGACCTGAACTGTTTCCCTGCATGAAATCAAAGGAGGCAGCCATCATATGAGGGCTCATGACCTTGACTAAACCCAAAGGTATCAGTCTGATGGAGAGACCAGATACTCCCTCAAAGAAAAGGACAATGCATTCCTCCTACATCACACAGAAACAATGAAGGTGGGCACATACACATACCCTCCCCTGGCATAGCCTAAGAATCCACTTTACCAAATCCTTACGTAAAGGTCATCGAGTGAGATCTCTCATTCTTTTTCAAAGAAGAAAATTCACTAGCAGTCACAAGGAGCTACTTGCCAGAGGCCTCCTTTAAAGCTACATCTTCGTTTTCCTTCTTTTGAAAAGAAATTGCCTAAAGAAGAAAATAGGAGGAAGGAGGAGTTTATAAAGAAGTAAGAGAGAGTTTAAAAAGGAGGAAGGAGGAGTTTGTGGAGGAGGAAGGAGGAGTTAGAGGAGGGAGTGAACTCAAATTTGTTTCCCCTTTCTCATCCGTTCTTCCTTGTCACCACGAGGAGTTCAGCAGTTCCATGCTGATCAAGAACAGGTGTGCTACCTCCATGAGTTTACAGAGATGAGGATTAAAGAAAACTTCCAAGTCAAACAGTATTCCCAGGTACTTTGTCCTTACATAATCATGAGATCAGATTCTTCTTAATCACAATTATCAGGTCATAATAAAAGCAAGGAGTCTCAATCTCATCCGGGAAGAGACTCTGAGGAGGTTATTCCAAGACAAACAAGCTTACAATTAGGTGATACTCCAGTGAACACATGAAAGATGAAGGAGGTTCTTTTGTGAGAACAAGTGTCTCAGATCACTGAAATCATGAAGTCTCTACCACTTTGGAGACTAAGTATGGATCTTAAATTTCCAAGTGAACGTGGTCTGAAAGGGTCCAAGTTCAGCCAGGATGGGTACAAAATTATCATCTCTTCCCACAACAAATCCTGAAGTGTCAACATGAGAGGGGTGGAATATTGTTATAAAACACTTCAAACACAAGAATCTAGGATTGTTCCATCTCTGAGGACATAGGCTAATATGAACCTATAGGGTAGGTCTGGAGCAGATTTAGATGGAAGATAGGGTGGGGCCTGGGGAGGACGAGCCCGAAGGCTCTGTATCATGTCGTGGCTACATCAGCATCAGTGTCCGATAACATATGAAGGAAGAGGCTGCTGGTTGGCCATGCTTGGAGTTTGGAGGAAGCTGGGGCTTTCTCAATCCTGAGCCATATAGCACGATCATCCCTGAAGATTCGATTGCCCTCGAAAGGCCAAGGCCTTTGAGGGATACTACACAGTGGAGGAAGAAGTCCATACACCTGAACCAACCCTTCCACCTTGCCTTGATGTCATCCTCCAGAAAGAGAGATGAGGAGTCCAGTATAGATCCAATCCATATTGCAACTGTTTTATCTGTGCCAAAAACCAAGTAGGTTGACTATCTAGTGAGAAAAGAAGACAATTTATTACTCCCAATAACGAAAACATGCTATCGTGATTATACTCTCTAGATGAAAACCATGACAAGAGATGATATGCAAAGTCTTCTGTCCTACTGAAGCTTGTTGCCGAGCCAGCAAGAATGGCAAAACTTTTTTAGATTAGCTAGACCAATATTAGTTATCACTCTCATAGATCTGAACATTCACCTCATTGAAGACCTCTCTAAAAGGTTCTGACTATGGCCATCCAAGGTTTGGCCTTTCTCAATCCTGAGCCATATGATATTATCACCCATGAATGTTTGGCTGTGATCACCATCGAAAGGCCAAGACCTTTGTCATTTATTATTATTATTATTATTATTATTATAATTATTATTATCATTATTATTATTATTATTATTATTATTATCATTATTACTAGCCAAGCTACAACCCTAGATTGTAAAGCAAGATGCTATAAGCCCAAGGGCTCCAATAGGGAAAAATAGCCCAGTGAGGAAAGGAAATAAGGAAATAAATAAATGATGAGAACAAATTAACAATAAATCATTCTAAAATCAGTAACAACGTCAAAACAGATATGTCATATATAAACTATTAACAACGTCAAAACAGATATGTCATATATAAACTATTAACAACGTCAAAACAGATATGTCATATATAAACTATTAACAACATCAAAAACAAATATGTCATATATAAACTATAAAAAGACTCATGTCAGCCTGGTCAAAATAAAAACATTTACCGCAACTTTGAACTTTTGAAGTTCTACTGATTCAACTACCCGATTAGGAAGATCATTCCACAACTTGGTAACAGCTGGAATAAAACTTCTAGAATACTGTGTAGTATTGAGCCTCATGATGGAGAAGGCCTGGCTATTAGAATTAACTACCTGCCTAGTATTATGAACAGGATAGAATTGTCCAGGGAGATCTGAATGTAAAGGATGGTCAGAGTTATGAAAAATCTTATGCAACATGCATAATGAACTAATTGAACGACGGTGCCAAAGATTAATATCTAGATCAGGAATAAGAAATTTAATAGACCATAAGTTTTTGTCCAACAAATTAAGATGAAAATCAGCAGCTGAAGACCAGACAGCAGAACAATACTCAAAACAAGGTAGAATGAAAGAATTAAAACACTTCAGAATAGATTGATCACCGAAAATCTTACAACATTTACTCAATAAGCCAATTTGTTTGCGCAATTGAAGAAGACACAGACCTAATGTGTTTCTCAAAAGTAAATTTGCTGTCGAGAATCACACCTAAAATTTTAAGAGTCATACAAATTTAAAGAAACAATATCAATACTGAGATCCAGATGTTGAGGAGCCACCGTCCTTGACCTACTTACAATCATACATTGAGTTTTGTTAGGATTCAACTTCATACCCCATAATTTGCACTATGCACTAATTTTAGCTAGATCTCTATTAAGGGATTCACCAACACCAGATCTACATTCAGGGGATAGAACTGATGCAAAGAGAGTAGCATCATCTGCATATGCAACAAACTTGTTTTCTAGGCCAAACCACATGTCATGTGTATATAGTATGAAAAGTAATGAGCCAAGAACACTACCCTGTGGAACACCGGATAACACATTCCTATACTCACTATGGTGCCCATCAACAACAACTCTTTGAGATCTATTACTTAGAAAATCAATAATAATGCTAAGAAACGACCTACCCACTCCCAACTGTTTGAGTTTGAAAACAAGGGCCTCATGATTAACACGGTCAAAGGCAGAACTAAAATCAACGCCAATCATACGAGCTTCCTGACCACAATCAAGGTATATCTGTACAGCATTGAAGATTGTAAGAAGGGCATCATATGCTCCAAGGCCTTTACAAAAACCAAATTGTAAACTAGGGAATAGATGATTACCTTCAGCAAACCTATTAAGACGTTTTGCCAGAAGACGTTCAAAAACTTTAGATAATATAGGAGTTATGGAAATTGGGCAGTAATCAGTTGGACTTAATACACAATAGAGGAAGAAGTTCCAACAGCTGGGCCACCCCTTCCACCCCTGTCTCACCATCACCCTCCAGAAAGAGAGATGAGGAGTCCAGCATAGATCCAATCCACAGTGCAACTGTTGTCTCTGTGCCAAACTCAAAGTAGGTTTATTATCTGGTGAGAAGAGAGGAGAATTCATTATCACCAGTAACAAAAACATGTTAGCATGACTGACCACTGGTGAGCCGATGGTAATCTCTAGATAGAAGCCATGACCAGAGGTGATGTGCAAAGTCTTCTGTCCTACTGAAGCTTCTTGCCAAGCCAGTAAGGGTGACAAAACCTTTTTTAGATCAGCTAGACCAAAATGAGTTCTCAGACTTACAGATCTGAGCATCCACTTCACCAAAAACCTCACCCAAAAGTTCTGATTACTGCTAACTAAGGTTTGGTACCTCACAATGGACACAATTTTCAAGTATTGTGGGTGCTGTGAATCCCTAGGACCTCACAAACTTGGTAGAGTAGCACTAAAAAAAACCTGACAGAGGCAAGTTTAAAGACCTCCAAACCTCTTGGTCCCTCAAAAGGGATGAGTGCTCATCAACCTGCTCTGGGGAATATTCCTCCATAAATAAGAAAGGATAGAGATAGTTTTCCAGGGACTGGAAGGGAAATGGAGGAAGGAAGAAAATTTTATCCCACTATTGAACTGTGTTGGTGATCAGCATGACTGCTCACCTGTTAATGGTATGACAGCAACCCCTTTCATACCAGTCTCACTCTCCCGTTAACCAAACCCAGGGGTAGTGGACATTGCAATGAGTTTCACCTCTTCCTTCTGGAGAAGTATAGCTTCTAATGACAATGTATTCTTATCTTGGTTTTTGATTCAGGTAAGATTACTCACGTGTGACCAATAAAAATAGTGGTAGATGTCACACCAAGCTCACTTTTAGCTGACCAACCCAAAAAGTACCATTCAGCGAGAGTGCTTTGAAGTGGCTTGATGAGGTAGCAATTGATACCTTCAGCATCCTCCTGTACAATGCCGGTGATCAGTCCATATAGAACCGCTCACCTTCAAACAGAGGAAACAGCAGTAGCGGTCAAAATAGGTCATGTACCACTATCCAAACATGAAGATGCAGGCCAATGAGTATGCTGGTGATCAGTCCATGTAGAGCCGCTCATCTTCAAATGGAGGAAACAGCAGTAGCGGTCACAACAGGTCATGTAACACTACCCAATCATGAAGGTGCAGGCCAATGAGTATACTGTAATCTATAGTAGGGTGTAATCCATAGTAGGATGTCGTCATCCTATCTTACATTACTAGTGATCAGTCTGAGTAGGATCGTTCACCTCCCACTTTTGCAACAGTGGTGGCTATCACAACAGGTTCACCCTCTCCCAAAAGACCACGAAGGTGTTGGTTGGCGAGTGAGCCATGAGACAGGTCGAGGAGATCATGATCATTGCCAGAGGTAAGGAGTAGTAATGATAGGACAGAGAATGCGAGCACATACATCCCATCATCACTTGGCCTTTGGTGCTGGTGCTTCATTTTATGCAAGGCCATTCACCTGCTGATGGTGCGCTGGTAGCTGCACTCAAATTGGCTCCTTGATCTTGCCCAGGGTCGATATACAATATATGTAAGAATTGCCTTCCCCT
This sequence comes from Palaemon carinicauda, assembly GCF_036898095.1. Taxonomy (NCBI): domain Eukaryota; kingdom Metazoa; phylum Arthropoda; class Malacostraca; order Decapoda; family Palaemonidae; genus Palaemon; species Palaemon carinicauda. The sequence goes on along the minus strand of NC_090739.1, from coordinate 98,887,638 downwards.
CTCTCTCTCTCTCTCTCTCTCTCTCTCTCTCTCTCTCTCTCTCTCTCTCTCTCTCTCTCTCTCTCTGAATAGAAGAGAGATTGCTCAAAATTCTGATAGGATCTCGTCTTGGACTTCTGCTTCTTTTTCTTGAGCAAAGATGTGTCATTATCAGAAAAGGAGGCGGTACCACGACGAGTCATGGTCTGGGTGACCAGCAGAACTACACTCCCCTAGGGAAGGAAGGTACAAGAGCTTCCACCAACCACTACAATGAATTTTTTGTCACAAAGGGAGCCCTAGGAACCCTTACTGACATTGGCACTATTGCACTAGGGTTACCCTATATGGACACACTTGTTGCTCTAGTGATGTTCATATCGGGCACATAGGTGCAGGTGACACTATTTCGAACTAGTAACTCCTTCTCGGGGGAAAGAGCACTACCACAGTTCGAGCACTTGTGCTCTGAGTGCAGCTCATAGTCTTACTGATCAGAAGTCTGTGAACGACACTTTTAAAAGATTTGCAGTAGGCTTTGTTGGATTCATGAATATACCATTCTACCTCATGACTTGACGAATTAACTTTTCACTTGCGAGAGTTTGCTTTGAAAACCAACACTTATAGTAAACCAAAGTAAGAAAAAGGTCTAAAAGCCTAGGTGAAAATGAGGAGGTATCAGTAACACATCAATTCACAAAAAGGCTGAAGTCGAATTTGGTTTGACTTACAGACATATAGATGGCTATCCCACACCTCACTATCGTTACCTAACTAAATCGTTTAAGATTTAAAAGACGAAAGTTTTGTACTTGCTTACAAGCAAAAGATAGTTAGCTAAATGGTCGTATGCTACTTATGTTTTGTAGGACCATAAAGTTATAAATCAACCTGTTGATTATTTCGAAGACCCATGAAATTCGTAAAATCCTGAACGTTGACTGTTGTATTATTGTAGATTATGTTTTGTTACATTTTATATATAATTCTTACTCAAGCTTCCATTTGGTTTCTGTTCTAGATACTGACAATATTTGTTATGTTGATGATGTAATAAAATTCCCTTAGAAACTCGGTAAACACCAATAATAACATCTTTTATGTCTTTTCGTCCAGGATTCTGCTTCTGATTACTGCAAGCAACATCACACAAAGTAAATCATTGGTAAATTCCACCACAGAAAGAGAATATGACCATGATAAAATGGTCTCCTCGTCCATGATGAATAAGATATGTCCTCGCTGCTACAGAAACCCTTCATTGGAATCTTTAAACCATAGCAGCCTCTCATTCAGAGTACTGTGTCATCTAGTGTGTTTTACTTATTCAATGACCTCTGAAAGTACCAAGAAAAACACCTCAGGAAAGCAGTATAGTAACAGAAGGCGAGGTATTTTTTCCAAAATTTATCCAAACGATGATTTATCCTTTAGTTTTAAGACCAATTCCAAACCTCATGTCACTACCGAAAAGGTAGTAATGGCACAGTCAGATTCTAAATTTGATTTTGATGAATATTCCATGGGAAAGAACACCAGAAATTTAGGCAATTTAGTAACTGATGCTATTACCAGATCAGTACCAAAGACAATGCTCACCAGTGATCCTTTGGCAAAGATTATCTACTCAAAAGATACACTGCGACATAATACTTCAAATATAACAGATTTTTTCCTCTGTGGTAGAAAAAATCCACAAGCTCATCTTAAAATTTCTCTTTCTAGAAGTGCACGCAGCAGTACTATACAACCAGTCAAAAACAGTAAAATCTACCCAATAAAAGCTGTTGATAATTTCCCTTCCTTAAATATTTCAGCTACTTTCACTTATCAGTTACACACAAGATCTGCCGATCTTCCTCTGTTTTCTCTTTTAGAGCAATTCAGAGTGATAAACAAAATTTTAACTGCAGTTGAATCAGATTTTAATACTACATTGAATGATAACTACACCCGAGAGGCACGCTCGCCTACTTTGAGTTTTAAAACTGACAATTTGACAATTCCAACAACAAGCCTGAATTATATGACAAGAAGTTATGATGAATTTCTAAAGCATCCAGGAAAGATGACTAGTGGAGTAAGATTGGGAAATATTGGGGAGACTAAACATGTTGATTATGGAAACTCGTCACGAATGAATGGCGAAGAAGAAATTGCCAAATATACATTGTCTGGGGAAACTGCAACAGATTTTGATTTAAGTTTCACCAATGTCAATGCACGGCCGATGTCTGGCAATAATATTCTTATCACTTTGCAGAGATTGTATGGGGATAATTTCCTTCTAAGCAATAATTCTAAAGAAAAAATAACTAATTCTAGTTTTCATAATCTTCCGAGGAGGAAGGACTTCAATATTCAGCAAAATTCGGCGAAACGTAGGCTGGTTCCAATTCATCTTTCTCCCGCATTATCAATCAATGAATATACCGTGCAACAATCACTTCCACATGAAAATGTTTCAGTATATTACTCAGACCAGCCATTGCCAGCACAAGAAAGCACAATAACTCCTATTTCACGTGCCTTCTTAACTGTGTATTCAAGTTATCCTGTATTTCAGGAGCCTTTTGAGTTCTCCCACACACATGCTTCGGCATCGAATTCATTAGATTTGGCCTCTCTCCCTGTGAAATCACCTGTATTATTTTCTTCAATGTCATCTTCATTATCACCAATACTATCGGTACCACCAGCAACTAAGCCTTTGGGATCTCTACAATCAATCCAGACAAAGAAGTACCTGACTCAGAGGCATTTAGATGAAAAGACATTGAGTAGATCAAGAAGAACAGTAGTAAACACCCAGAGTTCATTACAGCCTGGGTTCACAACAGAGCCTACATCCTTGCATAATTCTTCAGTGCATTTCAATTCATCGTCCAATTCTTCTGTCACTATCAACCCACCAAGACAATTAAACATTACAATAGTCCAAACTCCAAATACAGCTGTGCTCAACTTTCTATCCAGTCTTGGGCCTCTCGAACTAGAAAGTGAAAATATACGTAGAGATGATTCTGTAATGCAGGTACCTTGCCTCCCAATCTCAAACTGCATTCGGAGGTATGGAGATCATCCTCTTGATTATTGCATTTACGGATTTCTTCCATCGTGTCAAGAAGGTCATGTCAGCTGTCTTGATAATTATTTTGGACCTTTTAATGAACTCTGTCTCAATGAGTCATTGATTCTAAACGTAGAGTAGTCTAGTCAAAATAGACTTCAACTATCACTCTAAAATATGGAAAGTATTTAGAACACACACAAAAAAAAAAAAATGCAAAATAACATCCTGGGGAAACTAGACGGTTCACAACGAAAATGAAAGGAGTTAGTTACAATATAAGAGGATATCATTTGATGGTATTAAGAGTGAATTGTGGAGAAAATAATGTTGCATTTCGGAGTACTTATATGTATATACATTTGGTGTTGTGGTCATTTCTTATTTTTAAGGATACTTTCTACCAAAATAGCCTCGATTAAAGTTTGTCCTGCAAATAAATAGTCTAACTGCTTAATCTTTCTGTTTGATGGCGAATCTTTTTTTTCCTGATAGAGGATTATTTTCTTTTAAATGATAAAATTTTACAATATAACACTCATCTGCTTACGAAATGATAGGTTATGAATATGGTAGTAATAATTATAAATTCCTTTTTTTTCTGTATTGTGTAAATTTGTGATAAGATTATATCTTCTAAATAAACTGCTTGACTGATAATCTTTGATAAATAGTTTAGTACATTGTCTAATTTCCACCTTTTGCAATAGGAAGATATACTGTATTCTTTTGTGAAATTATATAATTATGACTCCTCTTTTGTTTTGTTATTTCCTTCAGAAAATATCAAATATCCTTAGAAATTATCACAAAACTTACTGCTAACCTCTCAATAAGTTAGCAGATACCTAAGGCTTAGATAAAAACAGTTTTAAACAGCATAAAGTGTAGCATATAACCGAGACCTTGATGGAGCTTTCTGTATCATTTGAATTCTGTTTCAGCTTATGGATAAAGAAACAAAATACGCACAGCTATACTTTTTCTAGAACAAACGATCATCTAAAATGAGAGAGAGAGAGAGAGAGAGAGAGAGAGAGAGAGAGAGAGAGAGAGAGAGAGAGAGAGAGAGAGAGAGACTTAAGAATAAAAGGATGAAGAACTCAAATAAGGAGAAAGAAAGGTTATTATCAAAATATTGTGTGTCCAGTAATGAAATCAATTGGGTCCTAAGTAAACATCCTTCCAAGCCCCTTCCTCCAATATCATTCAATTGACACGTAACATTTAACACTACTGGATAAAAGAAAAGTAAACGTGCAAGTCGAACATTTTCAAAGAATTATTTATGAACTAAATATTGATATGATGATGGCTTTAGTTATAAGTAACACGCTAATGAGTTACCTATGCAAATGATGATTTATTGGAAACAACGTCATAATCCTTTAGAAATAATTAACGTTCACTACTTTTACTCCCCTTCATCACCATATGATGTATGAAAAGGTCACAAAATATCTAGCATTATATATTAATGGAAAGTAAATTTAATCAGCTCTAGGATAATAAATGTTGTGTCCTTTATGATATAGTTTCTTCTCTAAGGCAAGTCAATTAAATGTACAGAAAACTCCTGAGGTTTGAGTGCCTAATCATTTGGGAAGAGCTGAGGCTCAATCAAATACCCCTGGAATATCTTTTAATGAGTTAAGATTCATGAGATTTAAAATATAGTCTTTTTCATATTGACGATTCTCATCTGTTAGTATAATAATCACAGGCAGATTAAGATCAAATTTGAGACTATAAAATAGAGGCTACCATTTCAATAGAAAAAAATTTCAACATTATAGGTTGCAAGCACATCCAAGTTCACAGGCTCACGTATTTCTTTTAGATTTAAACTTTTTTCCCAATTTTAGGAGTTGAAATTTGTAGGCTATATACACTATCTCGTTGTTCCTATGAAGTTAATTGTTAGAGGCCCAAAAGTCTATTTGTTGATTTATACTTTTCTATCTACTTATTTTCTTCTTTGTAAAAGGAAAATCCCTTTCCGATTTTTTCTTGCAAAAGTCAAGGCAGCTTCGGCAAAAATGAACTAGTGACCACCTCTGGCCCCTTAGCTAAAAGAAAGTCCTGGACGTTCCACATGCGCCACAAAATTGCTATTGCGCTGTTCATTTTCTTTCACCTTACGTAATAGTCCCGTAACACTTTATGAAATTTAAGAAATCTTCGAGGTTGTTGACTTTATAGCTATAGTCATAAATCAGAAACATTTTTCTTTGAAATCATTCATTACTGGTACCACCAATAGAACTGCACGTCGTCATAATGTAATTATTACCTCTAGCAATGTGTGGTATATTATACTGTTATTACCACTTGCAATACGTATCATGTTATACTGTTATTATCACTAGCATTACGCATCATGTCATTCCGTTATTAATACTTGCTTAGCGAGTAATTTTATGGCACTAGCTTTATGCATCATGTCATGATCCTATTACTATTAGCATTATATGTCCTGTTATAATGTTATTACCAATAGCATTACTAATCATATCATACTGTTATTACCAATAGCAATATGCATCATGTTATTGCCAATAGCCTTATTTGTCACGTTATACTATTATTACCAATAGTATTAATCGTCATTTATACTGTTATTACCAGTAGCATTACTCGTCATCTTATGGTGTTAT
>NC_090739.1:98834429-98876929 GCF_036898095.1 Palaemon carinicauda | reverse complement strand
CCTTGCCTACACACACACAGCCAATAGTCTGGCCTATTCTTTACTTATTCTCCTCTGTCCTCATACATCTGACAACACTGAGATTATCAAACAATTCTTCTTCGCCCAAGGGATTACTAGACTGTAATTGTTCAGTGGCCACTTTCCTCTTGTTTAGGGTAGAAGAGACTCTTTAGCTATGGTCAGCAGCTCTTCTAGGAGGACACTCCAAAATTAAACCTTTGTCCTCTAGTCTTGGGTAGTGCCATAACCTCTGTACCATGGTCCTCCACTGTCTTGGGTAACAGTTCTCTTGCTTTAGGGTACACTCAGGCACGCTGTTCTGTCTTGCTTCTCTTCCTCTTTTGTTAAAGATTTTATAGTTTATATAGAAGATATTAATTTAATTTTAATTCTTGTTAGTCTTCTGGAAATTTTTTTTCCCTTGTTTCCTTTCCTCACTGAGTTATTTTCGCTGTTGGAGCCCCTGGGCTTATAGCAATCTGCTTTTCCAACAAGGGTTGTAGCTTAGCTAATAATAATAATAATAATAATAATAATAATAATAATAATAATAATAATAATAATAATAATAATAATAATAATCAGTAAGTGTACAGTACATGTAAACGTGACACTTTAAGGTACAATAACATGAGTCATTGCTACACTTATACCTACTTATGATGCATACAGTACCAACAAAACACTGTTACTACTGTCTAACTGTAATATATGTATAGCACTATCACTACAGCACAGCTTGATTAGCTAAGGTAACACTCTTAAGTTTTAGCAATTTTTGACAGGTCGACTCGCTCCATTGAAACTCACCTACTCATAGGCTATCTATACATTACTACTGTAAAGTATGATATTTTCTATACAATACTCTATAGTAGCTGATATAACAATAACATTGCAACATTAATATACTAATACAATAAAAATTAGAGTGAAAAGTATCGGTACAGCGCCACTAACTATTTACGTACGAAATTCTACACAGTAAGTTTGAAGCTTGATGCAATTCTTTAAGCTATTGACCTTTTGGCGCATAGGGTAGCATAAGGTACAGTACGTATCCCGTTTTATACTAAAATCGCTATAAGCGCACTGGATATGTATAGATTTTTACATCACTTTTACATCACAATGTGATACTACACAAAAAGGAGATGCATACACGAGGAAAAACGATGCAAGGCTTAGGCCATGTGAGCGAGAGATGGGGTAGATGGGGTATTAGGCTGTGTGGAGAGGAAAACATTGCAAAACATGCTGAGCGTGGTCAGTTTGAAATGTTTGGGTCGTGAGAGTACTTACTGCAAAACAGCGAATATGTGATTTTTTATTTAATAGGTTATACGGATCTCTGTCTCGCGAACAATCAAAATCGCGAGGAAAGAACCCACAAATAGGGAGGCCTGACTGTATATAAAAGGTCAATGCATTAATGCTTCAATGAAAAAAATAAAAATACCCGCAGTTAACTGTAATGAAGTAAAAGAAAAAGAGGCAGAGAACTTAGAGAAGGCATACATTTCAAGCTCAGTAGGTTCTATCTTGTACATCAGACATTTGGCTTTGTGGTTTCTCTTTACTGATTCCCAAACTTTCCATGGTAAGCCTAAGCTAAAGAAGTCTTAATTGCCATATATACCTGGTTCTGGTTTGACTTAACCCTTAGAGTAGGGAACTGCAACATTAGTTCTGACTGAACTCGAAATCGGTCTGTGGAAAGCTCTTTTACTTAGTATGAGACTTGCATGGCTGTTCTACTAATCTTCATATTTTTCTTTTGATTTTTTCCAAGATTATAAGTTGATAGCTGAAATACAAATAAAACTGAGGGTATAGAAATATTACTAGATTTAATTAGTAAAGGTAAAGAATCAATAAGGAAAAAGAAAATGTATACGAAACCAGTAAATTGTAAAATTCCACATTTTTTCTATAAAACCCACTTTTCCCTAATAAAACTTGGGTTAAAAAAAGAAAAAAAAACGCTCAGGCTGGGTTTTCTAGAAGAAAAAAAAACCCGGGTTTTTTGCCAACCCCTTAACGAGGAAAGGAAACGAGGAAATAAATTAACTAAAAGATAAGTATTGAACAATGAAAATAAAATATTTTAAGAACAGTAACAACAATAAATTTCATCTGTTAGTTAAAAGTTCAATAATGCTACTAAGAAAAGCCCCATTCACCCCCAACTGTTTAAGTTTGAAAGCAAGGCCCTTATGATTAACACAGTCAAAGTCATCACTAAAATCAAGGTCAATCATACGAACTTTCGGGTCACAATCAAGGGATTTCTGTACAACAATCAAAATTGTAAGAAAGGCATCACATGCTCCATGGGTTTTTAAAAAACCAAATTGCAAATCGGAGAACAGATGATTGCCTTCCTTTAACCTACTTAGACGTTTTTCCAAAAGCCGGTCAAATGCTTTAGATGATATGGGAGTTATGAAAACTGGGGAGTAATCAGCAGGGCTACAAACACATTTACCTAATGGGGTAGCATTACCAATTTTCCAACAAGGGCAAAAAGAAACTCTTCTTGCTAACTTGTGGAAAATAACAAAAAACTTAGAAGCTAAGTGGTCTATAAAAAAGGAAAATATACACTTTGGTTCTAAACCTCCCTAAGCATAAAGGTCTACCAAGAATTTTAATTTAGCAGAACCGAAAAGCTAAGCTAGTCAGTTTAGCTTCAGGAAAACAAGAATGAGGAAGATCAATTCCTAATTATTTTGCATACTGTCAAACTCATCAGCCAAAAGGATTGCCTTTTCCTTTGGACGATGAGTGACAGAGCCATCTGGGGTGAGTAAAGGAGGATCTGTTACATCTACACCAAAGAGTACAAAATTTCAGGATAGCCCACCACTGATTTTCTGGGTTGTATCAGAAAGGGTTTCTTTTCTCTTGGTAGAATTGTAGCCCTCTGATCAACAGCTTTTAGCTAAGTATAGCTATTCTAAGTAAAGTCTGATCTGTTACACTTCCAAAGATGAGAGGCCTCCTGCTTCTCCAAATAAGCACATTTTCCTTTTCATTGATGGACCAAGGTTTTTCTTACATTCGGTATTTTACCATACGAGAAGGGATATACCTATCAATTATGTTGACTAAATTCTCATTCAAAAAGGGGCAAAAGGCTCAACACTTTTATACAATCGTGACCAATGCGAATGCAAAATGGGACGCAAAATGCCATGCATATCTGTATAACACATCAGGGACAAACTCCTCAATTATATTTGGGTATATATATATATATATATATATATATATATATATATATATATATATATATATATATGCGTGTGTGTATATATACATACATCTATCTATCTATCTATCTATCTATCTATCTATATATATATATATATATATATATATATATATATATATATATATATATATATATATATATATTCTTACGAGGTTGGTCTTCATGAGAGTAGAATATTTTATTTACTTATTATATTTGTGTATTTAAGAAATGTATAGCCAACTTGTAAGATGAGTTACACTCACGTAGGATTAAGTAATGTATGTAAATTACATAAGAATTTCGTCATTCATTTAATTTTATTTTCATTCAGTTCCGTATATGTAAATTTACGTCATTTTAAAGAATTAAATTCTTTATTTCAGGTAGTTTTGTTACAAAGTCTTATGTAATTTTGTTAAAAGTATGCTGTATGGCACATACGCTAGGGATTGCTTCATGTTTCTACGTGGTTGGAAGAGGCATGAAGGTTCTAGACTAAAGATTATCATTTTTGTTTTTAATGTTATGAGAGGAGGTGGGCAGAGTTTGCTGAGAGAGTTGCCTCGCAAACGACATTAATACTCTACTTCGTTATGCCAAGTTGGAAACCTTACGCCACTTGAGCCATGGCCTCATGCAACGAGAATGATTTACTAGAAGTTTTTAGTGTGAATTAAGTTAATACATAAGGGCCTAGCAATGCATCGGAGACAGAGAGACCCAGCCTGACACCCAACAATATCTGTGCTTTTGCCAGTACTCTCCAGCATCTATCCAGCCACTATATAATTCCTCTCAAGTGTGGATAGTGTTTTCCTCTCAAACATGAATAGTGATTTCTCTCTAACATATACCATGTATAGTGTTGTTCAAACGTTGGTGATATTATCGCGTTTAATTAAAAGTGAAGTGTTTAATGTAAGTACATTTTATTTGATAAATTATTTATGACTGGCCCTTTGAGATTTTGTTCAAACAGTGATGTGTATTTATTTTGCTTAACCGTTCGGTAACCTTGGGTGAGCCAAAGAACATAGAGTAACAGTTAAGTATATGTAAGTGTAAATTAGATTTATTTTCTATAGTGTTAAAGTGTCAACTTTTTTTCATTAATTGTCAAAATTAAATATTTTTATAAATTAATTTCTAGTGAACCAAGAGATTGTATAATTTATCAAAGTATCATTTTGTCTAGTCTAAAGTTTAGTTCAGAAATATTTTTTTTCAGAAATAATTTTTTTTGTTGATTTTTTTTAATGTTATTTTATATAGAATATATTTATTTTTGTAAAGTATGTACTATTTCGATCACCAATACTTATCTCAGCACTTTGCTCGTATTCCCTTACTAAGAACTGAAGAGGTTGATTTAAGAATAGTTCCTGTTAAAAGTAAAATAATCATCTAGTTTTGTTTTGAGTGTAAAGTAAAGAGACCTTTCAGATATTCAGTATTCATATATATTATTGTCTGGGAGTTGCATATTATTATCAGAGCGTGGAGGTATTTGTCTTGTGTATTGGATTTTGTAAAATAAAGCAGGTGAGTTTGGGGTTTCGGGAATTTACGTAATTCGCTAGTCATAACTATATATATATATATATATATATATATATATATATATATATATATATATATATATATATATGTGTGTGTGTATTGTTATGACTATTAAATTACGTAACACCAAAAATATATCACTCGAAATATTAAATCTGAGCTAAACCTTAGACTAGACAAAATGATACTTTAATAAATTATACATTCACTTGTTTCACTAATTTAATTATGACAATTAATGAAAAAAAAAATGTTGACACTTTCGTCGTTAATTTCATTGTAATCTTCATTTAGGTCAGTATATGTAAATTTACGTTATTTTTAAGAATTAACTTTTTATTTCACATATTTTGTTACAAAGTCTTACGTATCTCGATTAAGTATGCAGTAAGAACTAAACGAGGTATGAATGAAGGCTTATATAATTCTTTTTATGTTTTCATGTTTGTGAGAAAATATGCAATTCTTATATTTGCCACGTTTTTTGGAAGGTTCTAGAAAACCCCAGTGCTGGATTTTATCTTTTTTTTAATGTTTGAGAACGGGGGTGGGCGGAGCTGTTGAGAGAGTTGTCTTAAAAAGCAGGGTTTGTTCCCTGAAAATTTATCTAGTTGGTAACTGTGGCGTCGCTGAGCCAGCCCCAAGCTTCCAGATCTCTGACCTAGAATAATCTAGAAGTTACTAAGTCAATATTTATGTGCCCATAGGGATGCGTAGGGCAGAAGAGAAACAGCCTGTTCTGTGTATGTGTGTGTGTGTGTGTGTGTGTGTGTGTGTGTGTTACAGGCAAACTGTATAACCAGGCATTTCGCGAAATGCCTAAGTATTTTAGGTATTTCGTGAAATGACTGATTCACTTAGGGATTTCGTGAAATGACTAAAATTTCCAGGCATTACGCGAAATGACTGGTTTTATACTAAGCCCAGGGATTCCGCGAAATGCCTGGTTCATAAAAATTTTAGGTCAATAGTGTATATTTTCTGATATGTTGTATATGCTTAGTGTATTTTAGCGGCAATGGCTTTTTTTATTTCCAGGGGTAAAATTTTAGGTTGAATAGAATATATTTTCAGGTATATTGTATATTTCTAGGGTATTTTAGTAGCAACAATTCTGTAACAACATATTTCTTAAAACCATATATTGTTTCTTCTTTCATTAAATGTACAATTACACAGAAGTACCTTTCTTCAGTGCCTCACGAAGAGATACTTGCTGTTCTTGGTTAATTTCATCAACAATCATTGGGGGTACAAGTTGAATTCAGTCCTTGTGAGTATAGTTCTTAGTATCCCCGCCTTTATCCCAATAGTGTATAGGTCATTTTCATTTCCTTCCATGAGGATTCCTAGAAGATTCCTTGGATCCTCCCTTCCCCTGTCAACATGTGGAACTGGCACAGCAACATTGTCCCCTATTTCCCCGGCCTTTAAGTCGATCCTACTACGTTTGACCATACGTTCTGCCTGGCACACTTGAGTCCTTCTGGCGTTCTTGCAGTTCTTAGAAATTTCTTGTTGTCTTGGTGCAATATGCGATGCTGAACTGAGTGGACCCGGGGTGGCTAGGTGAAGATGGTGACTGGCTCATCAAGGGACTTGGGTGGCTGGGTGGTGATGATGACTGACTCAGAGGCCTCGAGTGGCTCGTCACATGGTTCAGCAGGAAACTGTGCTCCTAGTGCTGCAAGATTATCTTCTGTCTCTAAGCCGTCAATGACCTCCTGAAGCAAGCTAGTGGAAGTGAGTCCAACCTTTGGATCCTCTGCAAGCAAAGCAGCATATGGGTTCTCTTGATACCGGAATGGTAAAATGAGTTCTTCTGGTTCTGAACAAAACGAAGGCCTAAGTACCAATCTTGGGTGTTGTTGTCAAAGAGTCAAACAACCAGCATGTCTTTGATGTCTAAAGTCTCTGTGCCTCTCTGGGGCTTGCCATGCACAAGATGCGGCCAGAGATCCTTCATCTCTCGAACCACCTGGGCAGTGAACTCAGATCCATTATCTGACTGTAGGATGCATGGAGCACCAATCAATAAGAAGATATCCAAGCGCTGAAAAGTAACCTCAGCTGCTTCTTTGGATGTGAGTGGTGGGCGCAGGATGACAAACCTAGTCAGATGGCACTGGTACACAATAATCCACTTCTGTTGGGCTTGTGGAGATGACTGCGTGTCAATTAAATCGACTTGGAAGCGAGAATTGAAATCTTAAGTAGGTATGGGGCAAACCACAACTCCCTTTGTCTTGGTTCTTTTTGTCTCTTCTTGCCAGGTAATACAGTAGGACTTGTACGGATCAACAGCCTCCCTTGAGATGTTTGCATATTTAGAGTATAATATTAGTTTTACTTAAATCTACAATACAAATTGTTTCAAACAATGATCTAAAACTGCTTATATTGATCACGGTACTTACTTGTTGAATTACCTGCTCTTATGTTTAAAAGAAATCAAAATGAGAGAATTACCTGCTCACATAGTTAAAAGAAATAAAAGAAGGAGACCATTTCAAACAAAACTTAATTAACTTCTCAGGTAGTTAAATTTAAAGTGAACACCTGTGCTTGAAACAATTCTGGCTTCAATTTATATGAAAAATATGTGAACAGATATTCATAAATAAAGCCTAATTATAGCATAAAGACTCAAAACTAACTTTCAGTGAATGAGAATCCGTGTCAACATCCATATATACTTAAAAACACATAAAAGTGGTGCTTTCCAACAAATACCAGAATTACACATTTTGCCTGAATTCTATCAGGCAAAGTGTGTAATAAGAACTACTAAATTTCAGTCATTTCACGTAATGCCTGGAAATTTTAGTCATTTCGCGAAATCTTTAAGTGAATCAGTCATTTCGCGAAAAGCCAAAAATCTTTAGGTATTTCATAAAATGCCTGGTTACACAGTTTGCCTGTAACATTATATATATATATATATATATATATATATATATATATATATATATATATATATATATATATATATATATATAGATTTTGTCAAATCTTTCTCTCTGGTTATGGCTTTTCCCTTTCCTTACACATGCATCAAATAGTCTGGCTTATTCTTTACATATTTTCCTCTGTCCTCCTACACCTGACAACATTGAGAATACAAAACAATTCTTCTTCGTTCAAGGGGTTAACTAGTGCACTATAATTGTTCAGTGGCTACTTTCCTCATGGTAAGGGTAGAAGAGACTCTTTTGCTATGGTAAGCAGCTTTACTAGGAGAAGATCACTCCAAAATCAAACCATTGTTCTCTATTCTTGGGTAGTGCCATAGCCTTTGTTTCATGATCTTCCACTATCTTGGGGTAGAGTTATCCTGCTTGAGGGTACATTTGGGCACACTATTCTATCTTATTTCTTTTCCTCTTGTTTTGCAAAAGTTTTTATAGTTTATATATGAAAGATTTACTTCAATGTTGTTATTGGTCTTAAAATGTTTTATTTTAATTTTTAATTACTTTTCTTGTAGTTTATTTATTCCCTTATATCCTTCCCTTACTGGGCTATTTTCCCTGTTGGAGCCCTTGGGCTTATAGCATCATGCTTTTCCATCTAGGGTTGTAGCTTAGCAAATAATAATAATAATAATAATAATAATAATAATAATAATGATAATAATAATAATATCGGATTTACTCTGCCACGGGATCATAGACCAATAGGGAAATTGTTTTTATATGCACTGGCCATGGATTCGAACCTTATTGCCGAACAGAAACAAATAGACACTAAAGACTTGGCTGTACTGAGCAAGGAGGTTTAATAATGAGATAAGAATCAATTCCAACAATGTTGTATTTAATCCTATTGAATTCATCAGGAGTTAAATGGCAGGACAGGATTAGAAATGAAACTATAAGAGAGATTACTCAAGTGTCATATATGGATGAGATCATGATGAGGGGTAGATGGAGATGGTTTTGGGCATGCTCTTCGCACTCCCCAAGAGATTAGTTCACCAAAAGTTCAGCTGGGCTCCAAAAGGCACTAGAGGAATTGGAAGACCCAGGCCTACATGGCTCAGGACTATGAAGCGTTAAGTAGATGATGAATGGAGAAGTATTGAATTAAAAGCTCAAGATAGAGACGACTGGCGAAATCTAACCGAGGCCCTTTGCGTCAATAGGCGTAGGAGGAGATGATGATGATGATGATTTAAGGATTTGTTTTTAAAATCAAAATCCCCTCATTTCCAACTATAACAGATGAAAAGTTTATTGGATATTTATGGAGTGTGAAACTGTTCAATTACTTCTCTAATGAATCAGATGTTGTAGGAGACAAAGGAAACAATGCTGACACTAACAAATATACTGTAGTAATACACACAGATACCAAGTAAGCATTTACGAATATGCCAGACTATTCGGTGTATGTGTAGGCACAGACAGAATGATCCGTAACCAGAGAGAGGGATCCAATGTAGTACTGTCTGGCCAGTCAAGGGACCCAATAACTCTCTAGTGGTTGTATCTCAACGGGTGGCTCTACCTCAAAAACATGGATTTCGTTTTCTTTTTTTCACACCAACTCATGTCTTATTTATATTTTATTATTCAGATGCAAAACTTCCTTTATATTTTATCAAATGAAATCGTAATAACTTTCGATGTAACGCTATAAAAGTAGAAAGTTAATTTACAAATAACATTAGGCCAATGCTTATATGTATAGTCCATTTCTTTTAGCGAGGCATATTTGCACCGACTCGCAGCGGTGCCCTTTTAGCTCGGAAAAGTTTCCTGATCGCTGATTGGTTGGACAAGATAATTCTAACCAATCAGCGATCAGGAAACTTTTCCGAGCTAAAAGGGCACCGCTGCGAGTCTGTGCAAATCTGCCTCGCTAAAAGAAATGGACTATAGTCCTTCCTGCTGCAATCACTGTTAAACACTCGTAAACACATGTAGAGCCGCCGCTTATGTCTCTACGGGGAATTTTTTTTCTTTTAATAAACATTTATTGAATTAACAATGACTATTCGCCGAGGAAATACCTTCCGCTATTCTACAGTTAAACTACTTATTATCAGATAAAGAGGATGACAATAATGGAGTAAAATATATTAATTGGCAACCTCACTAGAGTTTCTAACGAAGTCCGTACGCTGAATTTTGCAATTTGTTGCATCAGTTTTGGAGCCGACTGTACAATGAGACCTCCAAAATCAAAATAAACCTCTGTTTGACTATCCTATCAAAACATTATTCAGGATTATGAATAAAATCTAAAGAATAAAAGTTAAAATGCGCATTTCAATCAAGAAATCATAAAATACTTCCAGGCCTATGAATGAGAAACTTTCTTGAAGAACTTTATCCTCAACCATCAAAAGTAAGTAAAGATATTGAAATCAATAGAAAGAACCAGAAACAAAATATTTATTACCATTACTGACAATAACTAAATCGGAACGAAAATGTAGACCTATACATGAAAGTATCATTCAACCACACTACGGCATATACCGTGACCGCAACGATGATGATGATGATGATAATAATAATAATAATAATAATAATAATAATAATGATAATAATAATAATAATAACAACACCGATGTCTTGTGAATAACCATAATATAAGACAAATAGCATTACATAAGTAAACAATTCTGTCACAAGAGAGAGAGAGAGAGAGAGAGAGAGAGAGAGAGAGAGAGAGAGAGAGAGAGAGAGAGAGTAATTGGGTTCACCTGAATTTTTCAACTTCCCTCATTACTTCCCTTTTCCAAATTCATAATGATCTCCCTCTTCATCCCGCTCCCTATTCCATCACCGAAGACTCCGATCCTGCCCCAGCCAACCTTGCTTGCGTTTCCAGAAATATGACATTCGTGGACAGGTTTTTGGCCAAGTTTTCCTAAACTAAATTTAACCTGTCCATCGGGTTAATTGCATTACCTTGTGATTTTTTTACTTGAATTTGATTAGAAAAATTAATTAGCAAAATTTTGTCATTTATAATTTCATTTGTACTTTATTGCGTTGTCAGATGATATTGAAAGTGTATGCGTGGGCACATCAGTAGGCGAATGGCAATCGTTGGCATTTGCTTCGGGCGAGACACCAAGAACGAGTGAACGAACGACTAGCGAGCGTAGGCCGAGACCGAGTGAGTGAGTCTCTCTCATCTCATCTCAAAGTCTCTCAACCAGTTAGTATGTTGTGGGGAGTGGTGAGGAAGGGATTCGCTGGTCGAGATGGCAATCCCTAGTCCCATGTTAGCACTTTTACTGTGCTTTTGGTCTTTAACTCTGGTGTGTTCATTTAATCTTGAACCTAGGATTCCTATTGTGAAAAAAGGTTCCCCAAATTCGCATTTCGGGTATACTGTAGCCCAGCATCAGACTATCTTGGACACAGCTTTAGGAACAAAATACAAAAAATCATGGTGAGTTGAATGCACGTTTCTTCATTGTTTCGTCGACAACTATCGAGAAATTTTGCTTTTTTGGTTAAACAACAATATTTGCATAAATGGCATATCGCTTTGCAAGCATATGGTATGGCAGAGTAAAGAGAGCAAGAAAAAGAGAGAGGACGTCAATTGAATGAGTTCGCCACTAAAGTTAAGTGTGCTTAAGAGAACTTATTAAGTTTTCCTCATAACTTTCTTGCTAACTTGCTTGGTAGCAAAGGTTTATGAGCTTGAAATATAACTCTCCATGTGGGGTCGGTTATTCACGGACCAAGTGTGTCTTGTAGAGTTACAGGCGGCTTTGCACACCCGGTAGGATTTTGTAGTGGCAGCTGTTAGTGTGTGGCGGTCCTATTGAATGCATGTGGTTCCATGCACTTCAATCTTACCTTAGGTACTTTATTAAGAATGAATCTATCTATTTCACGTTAATGGTTATTTCTTGCTGCTTATAATTTTTATGATTTATGAGTCTTGATTTATCAGGATGAACAAAATCTGACCAGGTGGTGGTGCTTGTACTGTAGGAGGGTAGCGGTTGTGGATGAATGTGGGCGGAGGCTAGTGAAAGTGTTGTTCGTGTGTAGGAGGTAGTAGACAAGAGGGCCATCTCAATATTCGTAGGGATAACTGTGGATAAATTATTCTCTCTCTCTCTCTCTCTCTCTCTCTCTCTCTCTCTCTCTCTCTCTCTCTCTCTCTCTCTCTCTCTCTCTCTCATGATAATAATAATAATTAACCAGCCAACGAAGATCCTTCAACAGAAAAAGATATATTCACTTTTAAGTTCTTATTATTTATTCATTTCATGATTAGAAGGTATTTATTTGAAGTTTCTGTTTTATAATGGTTTAAATGTTGTAGAGTGTTGGGTAATGCTTGAAGAGTGACAATCTGTATTGCAAAATTAGAATGACAATCAACACAGAATGGGTACATTCAAAGGTAGGCCTATGCCCAATAACATGGACATTTTTAAGCATATAAATCGCTTGAAAATGTTTTGGACATTTAGAATTTTTTTTCTTAAATTCATATTTAAGTCTATCAAGAAATTTGTAAAGTTGTGAAAACTAGAGTATTCACTGCACTTCTATTTTTTATATCATAAGGAAATATAGCCTACATTTACAATTTCGGGTTCCCTTTCAAATGTACACATGAGGTGACTTCAGAGGAATAGCAAATGGGATCTTCAGCTAGAATTCCTTTCAATTTAGAGATTTGTTAAACATTTTAGTGAGAGTTACCGAAAGTAGTCTTTATAAATATGATGATTGAATGATAATAATGATTAAAGTTAAGATTTGTAGAGAGTAGACTACCTTGTCTAAAGATTCTGTCTTGGAATAGTAAACCTACTTCGTATTCTCCTCAGGTACACCAAGGTTGCTACATTGTTGCTGGCCATTTCTCTATTTCTTGTTATGTCTTATTCAAAGTTCCAGGAATTCCATTTTACTTTCGATGAGCAATGGTGTACTTTGTCCCTTTTTTTTATTTTTGTTTTAGTTGAGTTTCTAAAATAAGTAACGTGTTTGATAACTAGCATTTGCTAACTGATATTAGAAAAAAATAGAAATAACCGTAATTCAAATCCTCAAGATCCCAATATATTGATAAAATTTGCAGACAGAAAATAAGTTAACAAAACGTTACAGAATCAACAGTTGTTAAATCATCAGACTACAATAACTTTGAATGTATTTCTTTTTAATTTTTTAAGAGAAAATATATTATATACACAAGAAAACGCTATTTCATGAGTATATATATATATATATATATATATATATATATATATATATATATATATATATATATATATATATATATATATATATACTGTATGTATTCGGTCACGCTCAGCTCTGGCCGTGATGGTAGGAGGGAGAGGAATCGTCATACCCAGGTTAGAGGGGGTTTGCATGTGAGTGTGTATCTACCTAAATATTTAGTTGTAATTTTTCATGGCTTGCGTACACTAGTATGTGTGTATGTACACACACACACACACACACACACACATATATATATATATATATATATATATATATATATATATATATATATATATATATATATATATATATATATGTGTGTGTGTGTGTGTGTGTGTGTGTTCGAGGTCACGTACTTTCTACGTTCATCCCAGTAATCAGGGTTACGAAAACAAAGATCACAGGAACGATCTTGTGAAGAACTTGGGACGTGCCGTTGCAAATGCAACCGCTCCCTTCTCTCGCCAGATGGAGGTGGTTGTGTGGAGGACCGGTAGGATAGAATACGATGGCGGTTGACAGTCATGTGCATATCAGATGTGTGACCCAAACATATATGAGGATGCCACCAAGCCATGGTAATTTTCTGCAAATTCAAATGAATAATATACGTATAATTGTGTGTACTATTATTCATAACAATTATAATTGTATGGTTGCGATCAAAACAAAATTAATTTAAAGTAGAAACACTCGAGAAATCCCCTGGTCCACTATTTTACCGGTAGGCTAATTAGGAAGAAAATGATGAATGATTACGCCCTTGTTCTGTAAATTAACACAGAAATATGGTTACAAAATTGTTCGCGTGATCTTATAATTTTCATGTTTGTCTCTAATTTCAGAAGTCCTTCATTGCTTACCTCGTTCTAATATTTGTAATAATGACCGCCAGGCTACAATATAAACACAGTCTCTACAACGTTTTGAATTCTTCCAGAAGGCTAAAATCGGTGGCTGCAATGCCACTTGCTTTTATGAAAAGTAGAAGAGCGTCATGAATTGAGAATGGAATAAGGATCGAAATTCCATTATGCTATTGAAAAGTTCTTGTCCCAACCTAACTTCAATTGCCCCGCCCTCCCAACTTTCGAAATGAAGTTTATCTCCGTTGGCGCTTCTTGGGTTTGGGTTATGATTAATTGATCTAGAATGTAGAGGTCGCCTATATCGCTGATTGTGAGGATCTGTCATGTGTGGCAATTGCCTATTCCACGGCATTTTACTCCAAAAAATGTATCAAAAAGTGTGTTAACGTATTTAGATCTAAGTATAGTTTTGATCGTCATGGGTAATTTGTTTTGTAAGTAGTTTAAATTATATCGCTCTTGCTGTTCGAACACAATATACTGTTCATTTTCATATTTTTATCTTCACTCGAGTAATGTCACGCGCAGGTAACACGCGGAAATGGTCACTTACAAAGAAAGGAGTAAACCAAGAAATTCTCAGTTTCATAAAAAAAAAAAAAACCTTGAATAAAAGGCTGCTACCATTGTTTTCTTTTTATATACTCCGAATTGCTCGAAATTTTTGTCTGTCCATTATCTTTGTTATTATATTGTTATTTATGATACATATTCATGTGAAGTAAGATACAAAAAGGACATAATGTTGGTAAGAAAGTTACTCTAGAATAGAGCTAATAGGAATATCGTTTCAGAACTTGCAGTATAATAAAATATGTAAAAATGGGGTCGAAGTAAAAGCATCCGCATACAAATAAGAATTGAGAAAAATATGAAAAGAAAGTATCGTGACCTCTTAACTACAGTCTTTATGAATTTTGTAGACTTCATCAAAACAGGTTATTGGAAGGGAAGTGAAAAAAACCCTTGGCTCACTAACAAACATCTATGCTGACGCCTCGTAAATTTTGGAACATGGGATTATGTACGCTGACCATTGAGGAATGTAAAGCGATTTGCTTCCCGAGGTACCTCGTAAAAAATTAATTAGTATCAACGGTTTGTACTGTATTGTTTGATAGTTTGAATTTTAAAGCACATTTATTGTTACATGATAAAAATTAGAATACGAATATAAGGGAACTTGAAATGAATAAAGACCTGTACTAGTTCAAATTTCATATCATCCTACGCATATATACCATATATACCATTTAATGGTACACTCCAGAATATCGTTAAAAATATCAGTCACTTGGGTATGCATGTGCGGGCGCGCGTTTATATATATATATATATATATATATATATATATATATATATATATATATATATATATATATATATATATATACACACACACACACACATATATATATATATATATATATATATATATATATATATATATATATATATATATATATATCCCTGTATAACGTGTGCCTCTGTAGAAGAACACGAATCACTGCCACATGTAACAGCTGAATCGTCGATGAACTTCCTGTTGCGCATAACTTTCTCAACCTATGTAGTATCACACATCTATTCGAAGACTTCTCTGTAGCTTGTCGAACTGTCCTACACACAATTCAAGCCTATTTCGCACGCCCTCATGTGTCTCCTGGATATAAGCCCCTTCTTATCAACAAATCTTTTACCGCATCTATGCAACACTTTTTAGGCTTAGACTTTTCTTTCTAGGGATTCTGAATTAGGCATATATATATATATATATATATATATATATATATATATATATATATATATATATATATACATATATATATATATATATATATATATATATATATATATATATATATATATATATATATATATCTGTGTTTTTAATACTATATAGTAAGACTACTAAAATGGCTCTCTGATGTATAGGTAAAATATAGTACCTCCTGTTATCTAGATGACTAGATCCATTCCTCTGATAGGATTTCACAAGCTAAAAGGCTGACATTGGAGGAAAAATGAAAATTGTCGATGTGTCAGTATGGCGACGGTAAGGATTTTTCCTCCAAAAAAATATCTCATCTGTTTGGTGATTTTTTTGTTGTTGTTTCTATTGTATCGAGGTTGTGAAAGTTTTCCAGAAATCATTGATATAAAGTTTAAACAACAAAGAAGCTAATTGTAGTATCAATTGTAAATTATTTCATTAAGTTATATCCTTTTTAGAAGATAATATTTCACTACTAAAGTAATCTAGCATAACAATTCTGCAACGTTCATACGTCGGATTATTTTCCTTAATGTCTAATTGTCTTATAATTACTGTAGCAAAGTTAGATAACAGCTACAACGCGTCTTATCTTTTTCTTCATGTGGTATTCACTTATACTGTGTATATATATATATATATATATATATATATATATATATATATATATATATATATATATATATATATATATATATACACACTATTGTTTATATAAGATATACAGGTCCAAATGTGCTTTTTCCTTATCATGAACATTGCCCAAGACAAGTCTATTGCATTTTGTATTTGAATGTGTACAAATGAATCAGTAAAATATTTTATATACATATTAATGTTAATAAAGTTGTTGTAGGTCAAATCACATCAAGTGCATTACGTGGAATAGAATGAAAGATTTTAGTCCAATGAAAATATCACGTGTAAATAGAATATTTAATTTAGTATGGTAACAATTAATACCATAAAGATTATGTATTAACAGTCATAAGGGATACCCATAATTTAAACATTAGTCATCTATCTCCATACTCGGGAGGAGACATATTACCGCAATATATAATTGTTTTATACAACCCTAGGAATAAACCAAGTTAGAGATTTGGATCTCATAATGTCTAAACACGAAAACGTATCCCTACAGCCTCTATCTTCTCCACATGGAGGGCAGTAAACTCAAGAATCCGCGGTAAAAGTCTTTGGTTAGATGCATAGTGACTGTGACACCAGGTTCGGAGTGTGGTATGGTAAAAAAAGCAAGCGTCCAGTACTGGTTTCCAAGATGTCAAGGTGATATACTGTATAGATAGCTGTGTTGAAGAGCGAAGAATTGAAAGCACATTCCGAAGACAAGATGTCTTTTAGACTTGAGAAAATCGACCATGATGGGAAAAAGCTTACGGTTTCCTTGTTACTCGAATTACCTGGCCTATCCACTCCATATAAGGACACTTGTTTTCGAGTAGATCAAACAAAAAGGTAACAGGTCCCGGGAATAGTTAATTATAATGGAGATTCTGTCTCGGGATCAGGATCATAATATAGCAGTATGAGACGCGAGGCTGTAAACGATGCCCAAAGCGAGATGTGATGTCATTGCTTTTCTGGGGCGTCAAGTCAGCAGGGCGTTGGGGTGATGTCAGTTTGGTGGGACACCTTTCTTGGCGGCTGTATCAGAAAATATTGAGGGCTATGCGAAATTGAGACGACTGTGCATGATTTGCATTTGGTTTGACTTTCAATGTGAAAAATTATACATTTTTTTTTATTATTATGAAGCCATGGGTGTAAAAATATGAATCAACACCCATAAACTTGACCGTACTTCTTATGCAAAATGGTGAACGTAACCTTGGTCAGAATCGTGTCAGCGGTGAATAGTTCTCCACCATTTGCATAGATTAACTCGTATGTGTCGGATATCAACACGGTCTTAATCTCTAAAAGGGTTTCCCTCTAATATCCTGTGCACAAACAGGAAGAACAGGCCAACAGCTTGCCCAGCAGCTGGCGATATAGTCAAAGTTATCGATTATTTGTAACGGCAACTTTTTCTGGTCTTGGTATCACGTTTCTTCCAATGAAAGCACACAATTCTTTTGTGACTTCCCCAAACACACACGCTGAGAGAGAGAGAGAGAGAGAGAGAGAGAGAGAGAGAGAGAGAGAGAGAGAGAGAGAGAGCAATCGTTGGTCAGCGAGAGATCCCTGGGGGTGGGTTGGAGGGCGGGAGAGAGCGAACAACTGGGCAGGTTAAGGAAGGCATGGTGAGATGAGTTCACCGCATTCCTGAACTTGTGCGGAAACTCGCCCCCGGACTATTGTTGAGTACAAGGCTTTGGTTGACTCATGGATTAAATACCCGATTCTACAAAGGACTTTCCTCACCGGATGGACGTCATATGTTGATAAGAAGTAGATATGGGTCACTCTAATAATATCAAACTGGCTTGCATGACCCCGTTCTAGATTTGGTATCACCAGAGGAACAACACGGGTGATTGGGTTGGCGGTCGGTGGTGTAAGAGTGGGACTGGATGGGACAGTGGGAACTGTGGTAGTAGGTGTGAGGTTCAGGTAAAGGATGAATTCTTAGGAAGTCACCCGTCACAATGTTATTAGAAAATGACGTAACAGAAGTATCTTCGGATTCAGCGTCTTCGTCTTCTCTTAGTAATAGATTCCTCGAACTCTGGGAAACTGACGGCAGAGTAAGAAAAAGAATGAGGCTGTTTCCACATTTCAAAGAACTGATTTATCCGATGACCCTTTTTAGAACTTGCGCCGGCCAGTCAGCGAGAGCTTTAAATCAATCGTTGGGTTTGTTCAATATATTCAATAATATTCCTGTGTGACATATAAATGAACAGAACGCATCAAATAATACTAAGATCATATCAGAACCTGCAATGTTTTCTCTCGGGAATTTTCCAAATTTACCTTGCATTGACGATCTTGGTTAATATCCCATGTGAATTAACAAAAGACGTCTAGGTTTCTCATGTGCCTTCCGTAGTACTTGAGAGTGTAGTGGTTGTGTGTTGTAAAGGAATATTTGGATCGTAATTGATATTTCAATACCCAATAGATTGTTTCTGTGTAACATTTACATTATTATTATTATTATTATTATTATTATTATTAATATTATATATATATATATATATATATATATATATATATATATATATATATATATATATATATATATATATATATATATATATATATATATATATATATATATATATATATATATATATATATATATATATATATATATTATTATTACGGCTGGCAAATTGCACGAATTCCCGAGCTCCAAACTCACCTGTTTATATTTACATAAATCTGTTATACTTGAAAAATACCCGAACGCTGGGGATATAAAATTCCCAGATGGCAATATATAAAAACACTAAATATCCAAAGGTCTTTTACATATACTCAAAACAAAACGGGGTGATTATATTACTTGAACTATTAAAAAACAACCTCTTTGATTCTTAGTCAGGGATTACAAGCAAAGCTCTGTTAAGAAATAATGGTGATCAAAATAATACGCTCTTTACAAAAATAAATATATTGTTTAAAAAGTTACAACTTTAATGCAAAAAGAATTAAAACCGAAATTAAATTACTCAGAATATTATATCTTGAACAAAACCTTAAACTAAGACAATAGAAAGACGCTGAAAAAAAATATACAATCACTTGTTTCACTGGAAATTAATTTAGAAAAATATTTCATTTTGATAATTAATGAAAATAGTTAACACTTAACACTCTAATGATTAAACCCTTAATGAAATTTACATAAAAGTAACTGATACACTTACGTCTTTTGGATCACACGAGGTAACCAAATAGTTAAGCCAAAATAAATAATCTTCACTTTTTAATCTAAACCTCATGGGGCAAGTTACAAAAATTTGTATTATACCAGTACTTACATTAACACATCATCATCTCCTCCTACGCCTATTGACGCAAAGGGCCTCGGTCAGATTTCGCCAGTCGTCTCTGTCCTGAGCTTTTAATTCAATATTTCTCCATTCATCATCTCCTACTTCACACTTTATAGTCCTAAGCCATGTAGGCCTGAGTCTTCCAATTCTGCTAGTGCCTTGTGGAGCCCAGTTAAACGTTTGGTGAACTAATCTCTCTTGGGAGTGCGAAGAGCATGCCCAAACCATCTCCATCTACCCCCTCATGATCTCATCCACATATGGTACTCGAGTAATCTCTCTTATAGTTTTATTTCTCTTCCTGTCCTACCATTTAACTCCCAATATCTTTCTGAGGGATTTAGTCTCAAATCTACTAAATCTATTGGAGAGTGTTTAATTCTATGGACATGAGTCATGGTATGAAAATGAAACTAACACAATACACTTTAATTATTGTTCAATGGCTTCATTAACATCTGAACACACTATATACAATATATGTTGGATAGAAATCGTTAATCAAGTTTGAGAGGGCACCTACTTGAGAGGAGAGAGACAAACTTTGGCTCTTTCAAAGGGACAGGCTGGATCTCTTCTGCTGCATATGCATTCCTGGGAGTGTATGTATGTTGACTTAATACTTCTAGATTATTCTAAATAGATAATTCTTGTAGCTTGGGGGCAATGCGTTACAGTGTAAGGTTGCCAACATAGAAAACTGTACAGGGGAACAAACCTCACTTGCGAGGTAACCCTCTCTCAGCTAACTCCGCCCACCTACCCCTCAAAACATTAAAACAAAAAGAGTAATGTATTTCTAGAAATTTTATGTACTATCTAACCCAGTGGAAAATAAAAGAATGGCGTAATCTCTTGTAAACATGACGTAATAACTCGTATTATTACCTTGGGTGTGATACTGTATTCCTAAAACGAGATTACATAAGACTTTGTAACAAAACTACATGAAATGAAAAATTAATTCTTAAAAATAACGTAAATTTACATATACTGACTTGATTGAAAAATACATTTAAATGAATGACGAAAGTCTATGTAATTTTACATACAATTACTTAAACTTATGTGAGAGAATCTCGCCTTATGAGCTGGCTATACACCTCTTATATACAGAAATGAAATACATGAATAATATATTTACTCTATACTGGACCAGCTTCGTATGAATATATATATATATATATATATATATATATATATATATATATATATATATATATATATATATATATTGTATATATGTATATATATGTGTGTATATATATATATATATATATACACTAGTAATGATATATAGTGATAAACACTAGCAAGATTATAGCCTGAAAAATGTACATGTAAAGAGTCATTCAGTTAATTTCTGTAATGAAACCAATAAGCCTTAAGCCCAGAAATGTATGGTTCACATTTGTTATGATTTTTTGCAATTTTGTTAGATGTGAGTTCTCTTAGAATAACCGGAAAAGACATTCTAAATCGCACCTTACCACATTTCTAGATTCGGGTATATCTTCGGGCCCAAATCGTCTCAAGGTAACCTGCAATCTTCTCGAAGACAGTAAAATCGATCTCTGAATTCACTAGCAAGTGGGTGAGGGTGTCTTAAAATAATTAAGAAACAAAATGGCGCCTTCTTTACTTGCATATGTAAATGTTTATATGCAAACAGGTCTGCAAGCGCCATTAATTTTTCTTTATTTAAGTAGGACTGAGTTTAGTAAAGCACGGTTTCTGTTTTCGGATGATGTGCCTCATATTGTATATGTCTGTGTGATATGAATCTTTTATTATTTATACTGTCATACATATGTATGTATAATTGCATATGCTATACTGTTACGTGTATAAGGTTTTTATACATGTGTTGGTGTGTAAAATATATGCAAATATGTATGTATATACTGTATATATGTGTATAGATGTGAGGATGTGAGTACGTTTGTGTGCAAATATGTGTATGGGTAGGTATGCACATCTGTATACTGTACCGTATGTAATGTGTGTAAGTATATATGTAGTAAATGTTTTTTGTATAAATATGGATATAGATTTATTTAATATAAATTCGTATTAGAATAAAGAGATTGAGGAACTGTCTGAAGGTCTTGAAAAACTCCTGGACATCTGAACAGTCCCTTTAACGGATAGTTAATAGGTTAGCCAGGACACCAGCCACCCGTCGATATACTACCGCTAGAGAGTTGTTGAGTCCTTTGACTGGCCTGACAATACTACATTGTATCCCTCTCTCTGGTTACGGTTCATTTTTCCTGTGGCTACACATACACCAAATAGTCTGGCCTATTCTTTCCACATTCTACTCTGACCTTATACACCTGACAACACTGATATAACCAAACAATTGTACGTCGCTCAAGGGGTTATCTACTGAAATTTACTGTAAATGCTCAGTGGCTACTTTCCTCATGGTAAGGGTAGAAGAGACTTTAGCTATGGTAAGCAACTCTTCTAGATGGACACTCCGAAATAAAACCATTGTACTCTGGTCTTGGGTAGTGTCATAGCCTCTGTACCATGGTCTTCCACTCTTTTGGTGTAGAGTTCTCTTGCTTGAGGGTAGCCTACACTCGGGCACACTATTCTATCATATTTCTCTTCCTCTTATTCTTTTTTTAATGTTTTTAGTTTTTAAATGAAAGATTCATTTTAATGTTACTGTTCTTAAAATACTTTTATTTTTATTGTTCATTACTTCTCTTGTTTATTTTTTTATTTCCTTTCCTCACTAGGCTAGTTTCCCTGCTGGAGCCCTTGGGCTTATAGCATCTTGCTTTTCCAACTAGGGTTGTAGCTTAGTAATTGATGAATTAATTAATTACTAGTAATAATAGCAATAATAATCATGATAATAATAATAATAATAATTATAATAAATACCATTCGTGTAATGGGATATTTGCTCCGCCAACGAAAGCACTGGCGTGGTTTTGCAAGTACTTGTGGCAAATTTGTCTGATTTTCTTTTGTCTACAGTGGTTTGTATGTGGCCTATGTTCGTACTCATAATGTGTCATATGTAATATAAAAATCTTTATCAATAAATCAGTCTTCTTGATGATGAAGAGACGAAACCAGTCAGGATTCACTGTCTTTTCACTTCATTAATATTTATTATGTCCGAGCATCATGTGTTCCCGGAGTTTTTGCATACATATTTTATAACTCATATATATATATATATATATATATATATATATACATACATATATATATGTATATATATATATATATATATATTTATATATACTTATATATATTTACATATACTTATATAAATATATATATATACACACATACATACATACATATATATATATATATATATATATATATATATATATATGTATCATATATATACATTATCATCATAATCATCAGCCATTGCTAGTCTACTGCAGGACAAAGGCCTCAGAAATGTTCTTCCAGTCCCGTCTGTTTATGGTCTTTCTATGCGAGTCTATACCAGCATACTTTCTTAGTTAGTTAATCAATCGTGAATCGGGTTCTCTTCCTTCCCCTACTTTTGAAATATCTAGGGACTCATTCTATTATTCTTAATGTCCATCTATTATATGACATTCTCATTATATGTCCTGCCTACGTCCATTTCTTTTTCTTACTAGTTGCTAGAATATTCTCTACTTTATTTGTTCTCGTATCCATATTGATCTTTTTCTGTTTTTCCATGCCTCTTAATGACCTCTTTACTTCTCCTACTGTTACTTTTGGTACCAGCTCAGGTGTTTCATTATTTCTCTTGGTTAACTTAATTCATATTGCAATTCTAAAGTAGGTCAAAAGAAGAGAGGACAATTAGCTGTGTGCAAATTTGGAGTAGGCTCAAGAAATGATAAGGAAACAAGCTTGTAGAATTTTCTGAAAGAAATAATCTGAAAAAAATATCAACAGTTTTTTTTTCTATAAAAGATGAACATAGGAAATGGATAGGTAGTGGCCCAAATCGAGACGCAAAAAACGAAATAAACTTTATTCTCAAGGAAAAATTTAATTTAGTAAAAGTTGTAAAATGTTGCACAAGTTAAAATCAAGCAACCATAGAATGGTGAGAAGTAAAATATGTGTTGATCTCAGGAAAGAAAGACAAAAATTAATTTTTTAAGAGATAAAATAAATAAGAGAAAAAAGTGAAGAGTTTAGTTTAGCAATATAAAGTAGGTACTCCCAGCTTCATGGTGAAATGGAAGCAAGTAAGTAAGAAATGGATAGTAATTTTGAAAATATTCTTTTGGAATCAGCTCTAGAGATAGGTGGAAAATTTTCTAAACAAGACCTAGAAAAAAAAAGAAGAAAAAATCTAATAAAGGAATGATTGGAAAAGAGGGTAAAATCCAAGAGAGATGAACTAGAATTAATAGAACATGCAAAACAATAAACAAACTAAAAACCCAAGACATTCGTAAATACAGTCAAAGCAAATTTGAGCAGACACTAAAGAAGGGAAGAAGCATCACATCGATGAAAAGAAAAGATTTGCTTTAAAGGGTGGAAATGGAAATATTAACAAAGAGATGGGGTGGATAAAAAGTGTAGAGGATTTCTATACAATGCTCTGAAATAGTGATATAATAAATAAATTTGCCAACGGAAATATATATATATATATATATATATATATATATATATATATATATATATATATATATATATATATGTATCACCAGTCGTACTTAGTCCACTACAGGACAAAGGCCTCAAACATGATCTACTCGCATCTTTTTATGCTAGTCTATACCAGCATATTTCCTTAGCTCGTCAACTCATCGTCGTATGTTCCTTCCCCTGCTTCGTTTACAATCTCTAAGTACCCATTCTGTTATTCTTAATGCCAATCTGCATTCTCATTACATGTCCTGCCCATGTCCATTTCTTTTTCTTGCATGTTTTTCTAATATCCACTACCTTTCGTTTGCTCTCTTATCCATGATGCTCTTTTTCTGTCTTTAAGTGCTAGTCCCATCATTATTCTTTCCATAACTCTTTGCTGGGTAATTTGCTGATGTTTTAAGGCTTTAGTAAGTCTCCAAGTTTCTGATCCATAAGTTAGTGCTGGTAGGACCGTCTGATTTTATACATACATGCATATATATATATATATATATATATATATATATATATATATATACACGTGTGTGTATATATATGTATACGTATATATATATATATATATATATATATATATATATATATATATATATATATATATATATATATATATATATATATATGTGTGAGTGTGTGTATGTATATGTGTGTATTTATGTATGCATTATAGCCACGATAGGAAAGTTTAAAGATATGATTGGTGGTAAAAGTTACGTTTTATTGGTGACATCATCGAACTCACGTTGTAAGTCCTATAGTGTCTCCAATAAGACGAAAGAACTGACCCGACCAAGTCTTTTCATTTATTCTTTTGGGGCTATGATACATATTTTATGCTCATAAAATGTCAGCTGTCTTGATTTTTAAATACACACGCACACTCATATATATATATATATATATATATATATATATATATATATATATATATATATACATACATAATATATATATACAATAAATACATCATATGATCCATGAAGTCCATTTATAGAAATTAGCCCCATTTACCAACAACTTTGTAAGTTTTCCCCAATGAGTTTAATAACTAAAAAACATGGGATTATATTTGGGAAATATATCGACATTATTTCCCGCTATGCTTTGTTTAAACGTTGAAATATTAGCAAAAGCAAATTGCAAACAATTAAAACAATGCGCATTGGAGATGAATTCGCCACGTTATGTTTAGCATAGAATTTAATGTTTGTTAGCAATGACTGTGGATTGGAGGCCTCTTGTTTGAAGTAAGCTCTGAAAGAAAGCGCGCTTGAATAAACTCAAGGGGAAGAAAGACTATTCGTTAATGCAAGACCTTTAATTGAAATCAACCTTAAGGCCGGTCGTATGAGTACAAGAAAGTCTATGACGTGAGTGTGAGGTGGGACGGCAGTACTGTGTTGAGCGGGGATGATCATCCTAGTCCTTGAGCAGCAAGGGAGGAGGAGGAGGAGGAACAGTGACTCAGAGCGCAGCTGAAGAAGACGCGGCGAGGTACTCGAGGGAACATTTCACAGCCTCACTGACAGACACCACCAGCTCATCATCACTGCTGTCTCCCGAGTTGATGTGTTATCACTGAATACGGGGACTCTGCCAGTGGGTCTGTTTCCAATCAAATGTTTTTTAATGTTGGCTTGGAAATTTTGATGCAAATTTCATTTTACGAACTGCCACTGTATATGATAAATACCATCAGGGGGATTGCCCTAAGGTAATCAGTCATCTGATTTATAATATTTGGTCATTCACTAATAAGGGAAAAGAAAAGAAAAGAAGGAATGTGGAATTCCAACGCTAACCTTGCTCGGGGACCTCATTAGTTAGAGGCTGGGTCCGAATTCTCCATTTGTTTTCGGTTATCAAACCTTGAATGTTTGCATTTTATTCAAACACAAAATTAAATGCGACTGGCTTTTAATATGTTGAACAAAAATAAATTATCTGCATTATTCAAGATGGCATGAAAAGGTATGAAAACAATTGTAGCTAATTGCCGCTAAGTTTTTAAGATACCACATACGCCAGTCTCTCTGGTATTTTTTTCCTTCGTGTTTACGAATTGATTTAATCAAGAGATAGGAAGTTTTGAACGACTTGCAAATAGTTATGTGATGCGTATTAAAATGGCGTGGGAGTGACGGAGTAGCAAATGAACCCGCACGGGGTTTTAGGTGATTTAAATATTTAGTTAATATTTTACCAAATCTTATGTTACATTGCTCGTTAATGCGAATGAAGGTTTTTTTTTTTTTTTTTTTTTTTTTAAGGGAAATCAAGCAGTGTAGGCTACCATACATTTGTTAAAGATAGGGAAAATGCAAGGTATTAAATTCTTTAGCCTTGTGTAGGGATATGTATTCTACGTTTCAGATCATCTGGATTAAAAATTCTATGTATGATCCATGGAATCATATGTTTCATGAAAATCGGTTTTTCCCGTAGATATGGAGTCGAACCGAATGTATCTCTTGTAAATCTATGTAATAACAGTTATACGGTGTACGCTTTCATCCTGGCCATCAACGTGAGGTTTCTTCCATATCATTTACAACAATAAAGGTTTCTTGGCGTCGGGAACGATTCCTTTAATATTTACGCTGATCGAGCAATTATTATAGCATTACAACAAAAGGAACAAATATATGTTTTTTGTTCCTGTAACCATCTAAGATCATCCCCTTCCTGGTGAAGGCAAAGATATTTAACAAGTAGACACCTGTACAGTAATCTTCCAAAAATCTTGATAATTTTCAGTCCTGCTCGCTTGAATCCAGATAATTTACTGGCGAGTAGTCGAACAAAGGGAAACTTTTCTTGACAGGCAATTTAGATTTAACACTTATTTTTATATTGCAGATTACGTGGGGGTTAAATGCATTGGGATTAGAGAATACTTGCAGTAAGCCAAATTGAAAAAAAGTTTTCTTAATTTGAAAACACCCGTATAAATACAAGGACTCATTTAGAAATAGAAAGAAAGTGTAGCAGTGCCTCTTCGAAAAGTCTGAAAATAATAGTTGAAATACTCAATCAGAAGAAGATAAAGATGTCTGGAGCACTAAACAGATGTTATTGATTTAAGAGAATGCATTGAAGAGATGTGAAGCGTGAAGTTTATTGTATGAATTACAGTCTTTTGTAATTCCCGATTCTAATGTTACATTTAAACTGTTTGCGAAATGTTGAAATAGTTGAACACAAATAATTCAAGCGTAGATGTTGATTATCCTGAGCAAGTGTAGATCGTCTGACCCAATTTAATGAAAATAAGTATATAAAGGTAGTGTGATGGCTGGCGGTAACCTGCCTTCTTTCAGTGTAGTTCAGATCTGTCCTTCAGTTTTCCTTCCACCATGGCCTCTAAAGGCTGATGTTCGCCATTTGAGACAGGCAGTGGATCATCATGTTTCCTCTTCTGGTGAATCAATTACTATCCATCTATCTTCAGATTTTAAGCTTTTCCCTATTATATTTCTCTTAAGTATTTTTTCTTCTCAATTTACATTTAAGGATGATAAGCTAAGATACATAATTTTTTAATTATGCCACAACAGTATGTGCATAAATTTAGTAATGGTAATAATAACAGAGATAATAGAGCATCATGTAAAGATGAAAAGGCAGATATAAAAGGATAACTGCATTTGCATCATTACTGCATCATATGGTGGCCGATGTGGTAACGCCCTTGAATGGTGATCGCCAGGCTGGGATTCGAGTCCCGTTCAAACTCGTTAGTTCCTTTGGTCAGTGCAATCTCACCATCCTTGTGAGCTAATGAGGGGAGCGGGTTGGGCGAGCCTATAGGTCTATCTGCTGAGTCATCAGCTGTCATTGCCTGGCCCTCCTTGGTCTTAGGTTGGGTGGAGAGGGGGCTTGGGAGCTGATCATATGTATATGTGGCCAGTCTCTAGGGCATTTTCCTGCTTGATAAGGCATTTTCACTGTCCCTTGCCTCTGCCATTCATGGACGACCTTTAAACCACAAGTTTCTCGATTTTGTTTATGTGACCAACCCCATCCTCCTTCATTAAAACACTTGAACGAGTGATGTCAAGAAATTAATCTAGTTTTATTAGCAAGGTTATACTAAATACGTTTCTGAGAAGCGTTTATTTTATTATACCAAGTTGTTGCTGAAGCTGGCCTTATGCTCCGTGACATAGATATCAGCAGAAGTGAGTATTATGAAAGAATATTCTGAATAGGATAATGTTAATGGGTACGTAACATTACTTGATTGACAGAGCATGATCTCATCATCCATTAACTGTTTGTAACAACACGTGGCAACAATAAATGAGACAGCCACAAACAGTTTTTCCCTAAATTGAGTCTTCGTGAGGCAGAATTCAACCAAATAAATCGGTTCTGCGATCTAGCCAGAGAGGAACAAACAGTGACATTTATTACGATATTAACACAAATATTTATGACTTTTTAATGGTTTCTATTTTAATATTAATTTTCTTCTATAATATTCCTTGATGTCGCTGTATTTTTCAAGTTGTATCCCAGTTTTTGCTGTTAAAAAAGACTCCAGCGAATCAAAGCGTCATAAGAAATAAAACAAGATGTTTTAGGTATGCGTTTTAAATTTTTCTTCCTGGGGCATTTGTGTGGACTTCAATATATATTAAATAGCATATAAGTACAGTAGGACATGCAAACTAGCTAAGTGACTAAGTGATAACGTCTTTTTGATTGCAGTGTTTTCCTCTGATGTCTAAAGAGACAAATAACATCATTTTCAATGAACTAGTTTGACATTCATAATGTATGGCCTATATGGATTAAATACATAAACAGCAGAAACCAAGGGACCAAGATATTGTAATCCAAATAACTGTATTTTGTTGTCATATTTCTGCAGAACAGGAATCGTGTAATTTAGAATAGCCAACCAACTCTCATCAAAGTCAAGCCCTACGTGAACTTTCTCGTGTTTTAGAAAGGTTTAGAAAAGAAGTTTTAGCTGAATGAAGAAGAAATTGAAAACATTAAAAGTGATTTATCCGTAACCTAAATAGTTGTCAAAATTTTATGGAGAGTAAATTTACGTAAAAAAGAATTGTGCAAACACCTAAAGTGCTGAAAGAGGACCCACTTACAGCAATGACTTTGCAGAAATATATAACCCTTGCCATTGTTACTGGCAGTGAAAGGCAAAGTCTTCACTCATCACAGTCAGGGTTCCATTTATCCTCCGAGGTCTCGGCCAACTGTTACACTTTAGACAGTCTAAGACAGCTTGTACTCATCGCATTTAACTGTTCAATTCCTTTAACTCAACATGGTTGCTTCACCTTTACTCCTCTTGGAATAAATCTTTCGGTTAAGTCTCCGTGAAAGTAAAAATATGGGTTTATAGTCTCGTCAATTAATAATAAAGATAATTCTATTAGATTGGGAGTACGCGGATCAGTTCCTTTTAAAAAGATTTACGGAGTATATTATTGTGAAGGTATCAATAAACTTGACAGAATACCGTACGCTATGATTGTTTACTCAATTATTTGGTTTGTATTCACATTTTTTCTTATTTTGAACCTTTTAGGCAGATAACTCCTTTTAAAAACAAGCGTATTGCATTAGAATAGAAGTTTACCATTACTCCTGCTGCCTCTCAACAGTGGTATCGCATGGTCACTGGATTTCCATTTTTGTATCTGCTTTTTCTAAAAGAAACAAAATGGTAAGCACTCACAAATACCAACGAATGGGTAGAATATGAGCGGTAACAACATTAAACTCAAGTTAGAATTTACAGAAAAGTTAAAGCAACATGACATTGAAGTGTTAAGAGCCACGGTGTCGTTTTCAGTGTCTAATTAAGATATTTGTGAGACGTCAAAGCAAGAAAGAAAAAAAAAGATTAAACCTGTGGTTTTCTGTAAAGGCTTGAATGATAAGTTGTAAGTAATGGGGAATGATGCATCAAAGGAGAATGATTTAAACCATTGTTCCGTTTAGTTAGGCTTATAGTTGAGGAGAATCTTTGGTTATTTCAGTTCACTCCCCAGTTAAATACCAGGTGGTCTCTGCTCCTATCCACCCCATGCGATAATCCCTTCCCACCCACCTTCGTCTCTGTTCCACCTCCTTCACATGTATCTGTGGAATGACTTTCCCCTAAATGTTTTCTTTGTCAGATATCTGTTAATCATGCTTCATGAAAATACACTAAACAACTAAGTGTACAAGGTTACGCATAGGAATAACTTTCAGGTACTGACTCGATATATGTGGCATGCCGGACCCACCTCTAGTCACATTACATATCAAGACCAGTTCAGTAAAGCAATAGGATAGGTCCTTGACAAGGTAGTACTACCCTCCTCCCTACGGCCACACCAGGTGCAACCACTCTCCGGGTAATTTTATCTCTCTCTCTCTCTCTCTCTCTCTCTCTCTCTCTCTCTCTCTCTCTCTCTCTCTCTCTCTCTCTCTCATCGTATTATTGCTGATGATGCAATCTATCTTACCGAAGAACATATTTGAGATTTCCAGTGTTTTTATAGTGAAATTAAACATTCATGATATTATTATTATTATTATCCAAGCTACTACTCTGGTTGGAAAAAATAGAATGCCACATGCCCAAGGGTTCCAGCAGGGAAAGTACCTCAGTGAGGAAGGGAAATAAGGGAATAGCAAATAAACTCTATATAAGTATTGAACAAAAAAGTATGAAATGTTTTAAAATCATTAACAACGTTAAAATAAATCAGTCATAAAATCTATAAAATGAGACTTCTGTTAACCTGTTCAACAAAAAGGAATTAACAAACCGTTTGAACCTCTGAAGTTTTAGGTTTAAATGCCGCTCATGAATGGCAGAGGCAAGGGACAGTGACATTGCCCTATCAAGCAGGATAATGCCCTAGAGACTGAACACATACATATGATCAGCGCCCAAGGCCCCCCCCCCCACACCCAAGCTAGGACCAAGGAGGACCAGGTAATGACTGCTGATGACTCAGCAGATAGACCTCTAGGCCCCCTCCTTAGCTCACAAGGATGATGAGGTTGTAGCGACCAAAGATACTAACTAGTCTTAAAGGCACTCAAACCCCAGTCTGGTTTCCACATCGGCCACCACAATTGTCACACTAGGAAGATCATTCCACAGCCTGTTACTGCTGGAATAAAAGTTCTAAAATGCTGTGAAGTATTGTGCCTAATTATGGAGAAGGTATATCTGATAGAATTAACTGCATACCTGGTACTTCATGCAGGATTGTGCAGTCTGGGAAGATCTAAATCTAATGAATGATCTGAATTATGAAAAATCGTATGCAACATGCATAAAGAGCTAAGTGAACGATTGTGCCAGAGATTACTTTATGATTATATAATCAGTATCGCAATTCTAATATTTTCTTTTTCCCGAAGGTAGAAATCCATACTCTTTTAGGTGAGGGTTGCGGTGGCATATTGGTGATCTGTTGAAACGGGGTTGGAGCCTATATGTGTACCTCCTTGCGAGAGAGGGACCTTGACTGCTAATCATATGGCTATATTGTCAGTCTCTAGACCATTGTTCTGCTAGGACATTGTCATTGGCCCTTGCCTTTGCCATTCTTGAGCAACCTGTAATGGAAGAATTATTATATTTTTTTTATATCAATATGTGTGCCGGCGTATACGATATTTGTGTAGAGCTACTTTTCATCGGATCCTGAATTGATCTCGTCATGCATTGCTTATTCGACCACTTGAGTCATCCGTCTATTCAATTGGTTTGAAGGTTGAAGAGATGTTAGAAGAGAAGGTACAGTAAGAAATGTGGAGAAACGCCAAAGTGGTAAAAAGGCGATTATAGGTTAAAGGACCAATTGGAGTTCAAAGTCATGTTGTGATACTAGATAAAGTGATAAGTATATAATTTTGGAGTGCTAAAAGGTAGGAGAAGCAGGCGTGAAAGTCTTATTAGAAAGAAGCTTCCTGACATCCAGGATGGGTTAAATTTATGTCGTCTAACAAGGTAAGGGGAAATGGCACACTATGTGTGTTGAAGTTTCGACACATTCTGCCTTTAGTGTATGTGAATGATGTGGAAGTTTTACTGCATAGAAGGTTCATCCACGGATAGCTTGTATTAAACTTCTCTGGAACCGCCCCCTGTTAAGGGAAAGTGCTTTACATAGCCTATATATATATATATATATATATATATATATATATATATATATATATATATATATATATATATATATATGTGTGTGTGTGTGTGTGTGTGTTGTTTGCGCGGACATTTTGACGAACGGTTATTGGCTTTGGACTATTCGTATTGATAGAAAGGTATATTTTGGTATTGGAGTCATTAGTGTATTATTTAAAATTTTGACGCAACTAATTGACTTGTTTAAAAGGCTTCTCTTTCTAACAATCTTTCTAGTAATTGCCTTTAAATTTATTTTTATTCATTTTTATATTATGTAGAATGAAAACTAATAGACCATTAGATGTTTTTTCCATTTAGCCATTAGATGATTACATACACGTCGTACATCTACAACTTTGCATCCTTTTGCTCAGTTTGTAAGATATATTCTATTTTGTGCTGATCCTTTCGTTGCTATAGTATAGAGCCCACAATGTCTAGTGAAATCTTGAGCAAAAGAGGAAAAGACAAGTTTGCATATTACGGATACATCTACATATTCGGCACACGTTCTTCACGTGATAATTCCATTTTTTGGAAATGTGAATTCAAGAATGTGTGTAAAGGAAGAATCCTGCACTCAAGAATTGAAGAAGAAATCAAAGTGACTAACCACCACAGTCACTAATCAGTGGCAGTATCAGATGAAGTGGCTCAGATTAAAACCACTGTAAAGAACAGAAACCTTAAAGATTACTTTCTTTTCAACCAGTGTTTAGTGACGTTACACTGTGGTTCTTAACCTGTGTTCGATCGAACCCAAGGGGTTCGGTGTGGCAGTCTCATGGGTTCGGCGGAGGTAACACAACACAAATGATTTGAGAGTGGCACTTTCCAAGGTTAAGCCGCGGCTTTCTGAAATTGTGTCTGAAAGGCAACAACATAAGTCACATTGATTTGCAATAAGTATTCATTATGTTTTTGCTTTTGTGTGAAGTTCATATTTTGTTGATTTTGTTCTTTAAACACAGTGGTTCTGTGTGCAAATGATGCATGGTTCATAATGATCACCAATACAATATATACCTATGCTTTTATTTTGAGATATATGCTAATATATTTAGGTGTAACTTTCTTTTTCTTCTCCCCTTTATTTCATTTGCCTATATTATATATGTATATATATATATATATATATATATATATATATATATATATATATATATATATATATATATATATATATATATATATATATATCCAACTACGAAGGGTTCGATGAATGCACATATGACACTTGCGGGGTTTAGCACCTCCAACAAGGTTAAGAACCATTTTAGTCAATGCATCTCAGGCAGCTTATGGAGGCATCGCAGCCAGTGAATCTATTAAAAGAACTAGAAGACGAAAGCGTAACGTAGTGCAACAAGCTCCTGCAAATCCATCACATCGATGATGTTCAACTTCCGGAGAAATACAAAATTCTCAAAATGACGGAAGCGAAGAAGTGTTCTTGATTGCCTACAGCGGCTCATCTGCTGAAAGAATTTTAGTAGTATTTGGAAGAACAACTTAGGGTCAGGAAATCTGGGGTGAATCAAACACATAGTACGCCATTATTTTCATAAGTATACGTATAAGTATAAGTATAAGAAACTTGCAGGAGTTTATACGGGTATTTACGTGCTGTTACTCAATGAACAAAAGGCAGCGTGTATCAAGTTATTTGAAGAAAAGTTAAAACTTACCTTTTTCGAAGTTACTTTTGAAAATTTATTGTGATTTTGAAATTAGTCCACTGACAACAGTGATTTTTTTTAACATAAATAATAGGGTGCTTTCACATTTAAGCCATATCCTACAAAAATATTTCAGGAGTGTATGAGTGACACATTCTTATAATAATAATGCAGATTTAGCTATGAAAACTAAAATTATACTGGCTCTGTTTTGTGCTCGTGGCCGACATAGACATTC
This sequence comes from Palaemon carinicauda, assembly GCF_036898095.1. NCBI lineage: Eukaryota > Metazoa > Arthropoda > Malacostraca > Decapoda > Palaemonidae > Palaemon > Palaemon carinicauda. The sequence continues at coordinate 98,842,543 of NC_090739.1, read as the reverse complement.
ATGTTGATCTTCTTTCGGAGTTTTTGTCAGATGGTCTTCAGGAATGGTTAAATTGGTTCGAGGACATTTACACAGGCAGGGCAATCAGAAATAGACAAGGAAGATGGCCTCCCACTTTCCCAAAGGATACGTGGAATCTTTATAAGCGAAAACAAAACCAACAACCTCGCCCAGGCAGACCACCGACGAATTGATGCTGAATTACAAATGCATCATCCTACAATTTGGCGCTTTGTTGACGGAATTGAGAGTGCAGAGAGGCAGTGATGATGTTGTGATCATTTAATAGCTGGCCATTCCACACAACAAAATCTGAAAAAAAGAAAAAAAAATATTTACAAGCAAATGAAATAGTATCTGTTTATGGCGTAAGAGAACCACTGGAATACCTGCGAGGCCAAAGCTAACAATTTCGAATTGAATTGAATGTGTTGATTTATACTTTAGTAATTCAATTCAATTTATATTCATAGAAAAGCAATTACTTGCGGAAATATGAAAATGATACTGGTTTAAGCGAAGTTTATAAAATTAGATTTATATGGAGTCAATTTATTTTATAATTCAAATATGTATATAATCGTAGCAAGTCATCTAATTATCTAACGGTTGAATGACCCAAAAAGCTAATGGTCTATTAGCTTTATATCAAAATAACCCTAAAATAAATAACAATGAATGAAGATGCAACCACTAGAAGGAGGGTTAGAAATAAACACCCTTTAAACAGCTCAGTTACTTGCAGCAACCCTTTCTTTATATGCCAAAAAGTCCAATGCCAAAATTGTTTGACGTATAAATAATAGTCAGAAGCCAAAAAACTTACGGCGAAATGTCCTTGACCGTGTATATATATATATATATATATATATATATATATATATATATATATATATATACACATACACATATATATATACATATATATATATACATATTTATATACATATATATATATATATATATATATATATATATATATATATGTGTGTGTGTGTATAAATATCAACCACAATGACATATTATCGAATTCTACCTTATGGAATGTATGTCCACTGGAATTTATGATAACTTCTTCCTTGACAGAGATTCGAACTTATGCCTCTTAGCCGAAATCATACATGCGAGGACTCTACCAAGAGAAATATGAATTTATGACAAGTCCACGGTACATATTCCTTTGGAATTTAGGAATCTTTTAGACTTGAAATAACCCCATCTCCACCATGATAACTGATTAGTGAGTTTGTAACACGTGGTTATTTATGGTGAATATACATCACTAACACTCGTTATTCTAATCAATGTAAATATCAACCACATTGGCATTTAATATTGAATTCTACCTTAGGGAATGTATATCCACTGGAATTCATTTATGATAACAGCTTCTGGCTGGGCAGAGATTCGAACCTATGCCCCTTAGCCGAAACCATATTCCTGATGAGCTACCATGGTGGAGATGGATTTATTTCAAATCTCATAACTGATTCCTGAATTCAACAGAAATATGTACCGTGGACTTGTGATAGACTTATATCTATCTAAATAGCTTGATTGGTAGAGTCCTCGAAGGCATGGTTTCAGCCAAGAAGCATAGGTTCGAATCTCTGCCCAGCCAGAAGCTGTTACCCTAAATGAATTCCAGTGGATATACATTCCCAAAGGTAAAATTCGATATTGAATACTATTGTGGTTGATATTTACATTGATTAAAATCCCGAGTTTTAGTGATATATATATATATATATATATACTATGTTTTCATGTATTGTTCTATCTCATTGCCTTTTATTGCTGAGCTTCATACGTTGATTATAGCCGTTGACCCCTGCAATCACACTGACGGATCCTGCAAATCCTCCACTTGAATTTGAGCCCTTTTTATTTAGACATGCCTGAAGCATAAATTCCTATGTACTGGTATGTCTCAGATTGTGAAGGGCAAATACTCAGTACAAATTTTTGTACGTCAGGAAAGGTGCAGCGTTGATCGTTTTTATTAAAACATTCTCGTTTGCTTGTCACATTTTTGAAATGGTTGTGGTAGGATACGTTGATAGGATGATTCTTGAAAAACAACTTCTCATTGAGGATATTGATTTTTCAATAAAAATAGATAGGTTCCAAAGTACTGCTAGAGAAGGGAATAAAGAAAATAAATTGGCTGAAAAGATGAAATGTTTAATTTTCTTTTTACGAAACAAAAAAAGTGTGACTATGAGGAAACAAGTCATTGTTTGGCACGAAAGCAGAACGAAGATATGAGAGGCAATGTTTCCTTTAGGTGGAATGAAAGAAAGATCTCCCCAGATGAGAGACCATTTTACTCCCGCCTCTTAGGGGCCTTCGAGAATTGGATGGTTTGGGGCTGTTGCCGCTGTCTGAAGTTGCCACTCAAATCCGGGATGGTGAAAGAAAGAGCTCTCTCTCTCTCTCTCTCTCTCTCTCTCTCTCTCTCTCTCTCTCTCTCTCTCTCTCTCTCTCTCTCTCTCTCTCTCTCTCTCTCTCAATCCGGGATAGAGATTAATGAAAATTTGATCATTCTAACGTGTTGAATTGACACTAAGGCCTGGTTATCGAATGAACTGCCCTCGGTGCAGTTTTGACTGGAGCCCCCATTCTCGGCATAATGTTGATTTCGTCATTGCAAGCGTGACCGAGGTCGTATGACTAAGCAACCGCAACGGTTAAATATAATTAGGAAGCAAGTAAATATTTCATTTTAGCTCAACATAGTCTCGAGGCTCAATGACCAGATATATAATGTTCAAACTGTTTTAAAATATAAAATGTTGGAGTGGAATTAGCCAATAATATGAAGATGTATTGTATACCATATCAGCAACCACCTGAAATTTTTTGAGTGAAGAGTTTGCATTTTGATTGTGAGAACAGGAGCATTTTGTATAGAAACACAAATAAAATTCCAATGAAATATTTGATTGAAATTCTACTTGTTATTAATATAATGTATTCCGACTACATAATATAAATTTTGTTCTATGTCTTTAGCATTGTTATTAACAAAAATTTATTTTTATAGTTATTCAGTTAATTCAGTGATGCAATTGATATTGCATCACACACGAAAAATGAGGAATTGACGAGGTCTGTTGGTAAGGAACCAACTATTTAAGAGAGAAAATAGATAAAGCCGCAGACGAGACAGTTCAGTTTCTTGGGGGAAGTGAAGACGAACATCGGTATGACAAGGAATGTAAGAGAGCGGCAGATGACTCTATAACTCATGCCCTAAACTTCGAAGGGAATAGAATAGCAGTGCGGCGAATCTTTAGAAGAGACAGGATCGAAGAACAATAGATAGAATAATTGAAGTTACTATAAGGAAGAAGTTAGACGAGCATCAATATCGTATCAAACAAAGGAGCGGGATGGAATGAAATGTGAATGATCTTCAAAAATGGTGAAGAGATGTACAATCATTTTAGAACATTTTTCAGGCGTTGAAAAGATAAGAACCACACAAGAAGTCCTTCTAGTTATCGGAAGTGAATGGGGAACAATAAACAGAATAGACGCCAGGGGAGCTATGAAAGCTCTGGAAAACTACAAATAATTTAGCCTGGGTAATGTGGGAGAAAGTCTTCTGAAACTTGGAGGGGCTTTCAATACAAATCCTAATGATGATATGGACGCAAGAAAGAATGCTAGATGTATGTGACACTGCAGTACCTACGTCATACCAATGCATAAACAGTGGTAAAATAACAATCTTGGGAGAACAATCTGGGGGACCATCAGTGTAGGAAAGCTGTAGAAAAATACGAATGGCCTTTCGGACCCCAACGATGTGCCATATGACTCAAATTCTATTAATCAAATTGAAATAATATTTTGCAAGGCAGTAAAATTTACAAATTTACCGAAGATTTTCTACATTTTGAAATAGTTGTCCAGATAGGAAAAACACAACCAAGTGTTTTGCAGTGAACAGTCGACAAAATGAGTTTGCCAATTACCCCCTCTTTAAAATGCGGTATTAGAGAAACTCGAATATAATATTGAAGAATTGCAAGTTGGGGTTCTATTATTATTATTATTATTATTATTATTATTATTATTATTATTATTATTATACAACCCTAATTGGAAAAGCAGGATGCTATAATCCTAAGGGCTCCAGCAGGGAAAAATAGCCCTGTAAGGAAAGGAAATAAGGAAATAGATAAACTAGATAAATAGGATGGAATAGTGTGCCCGAGTGTACCCTCAAGCAAGAGAACTGCCCCCTAGACAGTGGAAGACCATGGTACAGAGGCTATGGCACTAGAGAGCAATGGTTTGATTTTGGAGTGTCCTTCTAGAAGAGCTTCTTACCATAGCTAAATAGTCTCTTCTACCCTTACCTAGAGGAAAGTAGCCACTGAACAACTACAGTGCAGTAGTTAACCCCTTGAACGAAGAAGAATTATTTGGTAATCGGAGTTTTGTCAGGTGCATGAGGACAAAAGAGAATGTGGAAAGAATGGGGCAGACTATTCAGTGTATGTGTAGGCAAAGAAAAAGGAACCGTAACCAGAGAGAGACATCCAATTAAAGCCCCCAGTAACTCTCTAGCGATAGTATCTCAACGGGTGGCTGGTGCTCTTGCCAACCTACTTCGAAGGAAATGACAAAATCTTGGCCTTTGGAGACGATTTTAGCAGTACTGTATTCAGAATATCAACAGTTTTGTTCATGATAAAGGACAATCCTGGATTAAAGTCCCCATTCATGGACAAGTGGTAATAAATATATGGTTAGAAAATTGTTGTTGCCAGAATGTGTTCTGCAAATGGAGTGTAGAATACCATTGTTGGTTATGGGAGAGTCATTGGAAGGAGGCGCCAGAGGCACGAGTGAATCAAGAGTCCGTGCTCGTGGACATTGGGTCACCAGCAGGATAGCTGGTTCGAGATGCCATAACAAAATTTGCAAGGGAGCGATTTGTTGCCGCCAGTGATGGGTCACAAAGCGGCCAGGGAGATGATGTGTTTTTTATTCATTGTAGGCCTTATGATATTAAAGTCCCAGTAATGGTTATTTTTGTAGTTTTAAGTGAATGCGATTGAGTAAAAAAAATCTATCTGGATTTATTTGATGATATGCAATTAGCTTGCTTCTTAAATTTACTGTATAACCTACAAGTATACAGCATGTTCTAACAATGGTGGTAAAGCGAGTCTCCTATTTTCCATCATCAAACATCTGTTATTATGAAACGAATGAACATTGTGGTTGCTTTTCCAATGTCACCACGTGAGGTTTTTTACTCGTATACGTCCTTTAGGGAAAAGGCGCTGACAGTGCACTTTACTTGGTGCACTAAAGGGTCTTTGCAGCCTCCTGTCCTCTCCTATAATAGCGGCATCCGTTTGCTAGCGTTTTATTTTACTTCCGTTTCCAAATTATTTTTTAATCTTTTTACGACTGTGTGATTTTCCCTTTCTTTCGACTCGACGCTGAATGCCATCCCTGGCCCGTGCTCCGGCCATATATCAGATCCGACACATGTAGGTGCAGCCTATGGGTTAAGATGATCGTCGTTTATTAAAGAGTATTTTGTAATTCCCCTGAATATCAACATATTCTAACCTGATATTGATTCAGGGAATTCCAGAGATTAATGAAAAGAGGCGTAAGCCTCAGGACAGAAGTTCTGTCAAAATTTTATGATGAATCTACGAAATGCACAAAGATAGAGTTACTAAAAATAAGAATTGTATAAATTTCTCTTGGACTACTAGGAGGCATGGTGGATTGAATTCATCTATTTGAATGTTAGTTTTACTTTTAACTTCTGAATGAAACCTTGAGTATTACAATATTTTGATTTACTTGGTGTAAAGAGCGCTCAAAATATTTCCTGGCTAGACTAGCTGAACGTGACCGCTCGAATAGGTAATACGCAAATAAAATTGCAGATAAGGTTTATAATTAACATTTAAACTATGTATTTGCGGTATTTCGTAACGGTACACTGTGATATGGGGCCTTTGAAAACAGAAAGTAGATATGCACTTCATGCCCTTACTTAGATACTATTATTATTATTATTATTATTATTATTATTATTATTATTATTATTATTATTATTACTTGCCAAGCTACACCCTTAGTTGGAAAAGCAGGAGGTATAAGCCCAGGGGCCCCTAAAAGGAAAATAGCCCAGTGAGGAAAGGAAACAAGAAAAAATAAAATATAAGAACAGTATCAGCATTAAAATAAATATTTACTATATAAGCTATAAAAATCTTAACAAAACAAGAGGAAGAGAAATTAGATAGAATAGTGTGCTCGAGTGTACCCTCAAGCAACTCTAACCCAAGATACTGCAAGACCATGGTACATAGGCCATGGCACTACCCAAGACTAGAGAACAATGGTTTGATTTTGGAGTGTCCTTCTCCTAGAAGAGTTGCTTACCATAACTAAAGAGTCTCTTCTACCCTTACCAAGAGGAAAGTAGCCACTGGACAATTAACTCCTTGGGTGAAAAGAATTGTTTGGTAATCTCATTGTTGTCAGGTGTATGAGGACAGAGGAGGCTCTGTAAGGAAAAAGGCTAGACTACTCGATGTATGTGTAGGCAAAGGGAAAATGAACCGTAACCAGAGAAAAGAATCCAATGTACTACTGTTTGACCAGTCAAAGGACCCCATAACTCTCTAGCGGTAGTATCTCAACGGGTGGCTGGTACCCTGGCCAACCTACTACTCAAATATAGTTTTAAGTAACATTGAGCTTTTAATAATGGTAATGTTTTCACTAACTGATAGGGATTTCCGAAAACTATTTGTCATCAGCAAACTTTTTTTTTTCCCCTCGTGATTAATGCTGTGGAAGAAAAGAGGGAAATATTCTGGTCTTTTCATTCTGTGAGAGAAACTGATATAGAATTTTTTTGACGAATGGTTAAGGGAGGTTACATCGTTTATTGAATATGCTTGTGCAAACATATTTTTTTTTAATGGATATGATTTTAACTGGTATTAAAATAAGAAAACTTTACGTGAGGTATCAGGAAGCCTCTGGTTATATTGACCTTGACAAACATGGCGTCTGCTCTCCCACAAAAGTGCAAATAAGATAAAAGTTTTAGCTCATGGCCAAAGTCTCTGCCGTTGCGGGTCAAATTTCTGTTTATAACTTAAAATGGTAGCTATTTTATCTTCATTTTACCAGTAAATAATATCTGGCCATCACACAACCTATTTTTTTCCTACAGAAGAATCTGATAATTATTTGGTTACTCCTTTCAACTCTTTTATAGTCGGCGATGTTTTTTCCTCCAGATTTTGTTGAAACTTTATTTTTATTTCATGTTTGTCAGTTATCAGAGACTTCAGATATCCTTGTTATCTCCGAAAGTTTTACTGGTATTATTCCTATATTCTTTTCTACGTTTCCGTAAGTTTTATGGACTTGAAATTTTTGTACAAGTTTTTTAGACTTAGGAAGCAATAAGAATCCCTGTTATTTCCTATACAACACTAACACGTGGCAATTAAAGAAAGCTCCATATTTATGAGTATGGTTTGTGTAGGTGGGCGAACCTTAGCTGTGTTTTTACGTTACATTATCAATAAACAAGTGACGAGACTGGACAGAGACAACGTTCTTGTATCAGAATTTTAATCCCTGAACAGTGACCAGCCCATGACCACCTTTTCCTATAATTCAGGATATCTCGATGTGTATAGAAATGCACCGAAAATATTCTAATACACTGTTGCAGATTAACTCGGTCCTTGTAGTTGGACGGCGATTTGAAGGGCGTAGCTTGAGTATTCTCTCTCTCTCTCTCTCTCTCTCTCTCTCTCTCTCTCTCTCTCTCTCTCTCTCTCTCTCTCTCTCTCTCTCTCTCTCTCCTATATATATACTGTATATATATATATATATATATATATATATATATATATATATATATATATATATATATATATATATATATATAATATATATATATATATGTATATATTATATGTATGTATATATATATGTATATATATATAAATATATATAAATATATATATATATATATATATATATATATATATATATTTATATATATATATATATATATATATATATATATATATATATAATAT